>NC_073393.1:40080650-40415639 GCF_028641065.1 Leucoraja erinaceus
TTCAAGCTGCCAATAAGCTTATCTTGAACTAAATGTTATGCCCTTTATCCTGTATCTGTGCACTGTGGACATGGATTGCATTTTTGTATAGTCTTCTCCTTGACTGGAGAGCATTGAAACAAAATCTTTTCACTTTACCGAAACCTCGGTATGCATGACAGTAATAAACTAAACTAAACTTGATATGAACCCTCCCTCCCTCCCCGCAGTAGACGTATGTCCCTGGCACTCTCTGCTGGGCCTGAGGTGGGCGCGCAGTCAAGAGGAGAGGACAGGAGGGTGACCAGGGGTAGGGAACAGCAGTGAGGGTTTAGGAGGAATTGGAGCAGGGGGTGGGGGCAGGGCTCAGGGGTCAGGGGCAGTAGGTGGTCAGGGATGGGGAGTAGGAGTCAATGGGCACTAAAGTAGCTGCAGTCAGTGGGGTGGGAGGAGCAGGGCAGGGGTAGGGAAATGGGAGCATTGGGCAATAGGTGTGGGGCTGGCAATAGTGGAGACAGGAAGATGTGGTGTGAGGTGGGGGTGAGAGCATGGCAGAAGTGGGATGGGAGTAGGGTTGCCAACTTTCTCACACGAATAAGGCACAAAAGGTCAAAATATGGGAAAATTCCCGACGGCAATTTGTTGGCCGACTCGACCGTGGCACGTGGCACGTGGCCGTGAATGATGAGTTGTCCTGGGTGCTGGACTGCACACAAAGCCCAGCCGTCGGGCCAGCTGAGGAGTTTTGGCCCGGGAGCCGCGAGCGAGCGACGTTGTGTGCAAAGTCCGGCACCACATCCAACTCATGAACTGATGATCGGCCATGAGAAGGAGTTGGATGTTGGATGGTGGTGTCGGTGGTAAGCGAAGGTCCGGAGGCTGGACAGCTGCCGGGCTGCCGACCGACGGGGCCATGGGCGAGGCGCTGCTGCTGCACTCCATGGGCTGCACTACGTTGGGACGAGTGAGGCGGGGCCGGACGCGGCGCTCCGACCCGACAGTCCCCTTGACCCTAGTAGTAGTCAAATATGGGACAAGGGTGGTCCCATATGAGACAAACCAACAAGTGGGAATGGGTCTAGGGTCAGATGGCAATGGGGTCAGATCAGTGCCACAGTACAGCTAGGACCTCTATGCAGGACCAGTTAGCGATCCACACATTGACCCAAACTCACCACCCCCCACCCTAAGCCAACTCAACTATGGTACAAGGAGAGAATGAGGTGAGAGGGAGAGACAGAGTAAAGAGCAGAATGAGAGAAATGATACATGTATGTTGAACAAAAACTCTTGTACGTAAATTCTCAAAGTGAAGTTTGCCGAAATGAATGCTTTGAAACAGTGTCATTAATCCTCAATAGAAGAGGGAGGAATGAGTCACCAGTGCACAAGTCAATCTTCACTCGATTGTCTTATTTCCTCTCTCAATTAATCCAAGTGACTGTTGCATTCGCCCATAGTATTCATGGCCCATTGCAGTTAATGTGTAGGAAGGAACTGCAGATGCTGGAAGATAGACACACAACGCTGGAGTAACTCAGCGGGACAGGCAGCATCGCTGGAGAGACGGAATGGGTGGTCTGAAGAAGAGTCTCGACCCCGAAATGTCACCCATTCCTTCTCTCCAGAGATGCTGCCTGACCCGCTGAATTACTACAGCATTTTGCATCTATCTTCCATTGTGGTTACTATGTAAATAGGACTTATGTGATCATTGATTGAATTTGAACCAGTTTAAACTAAACATAAAGATATGATGGCAACAGCAGATATGTAAAACAGGGTCAAGGGGCTGTCCCACTTGGGCGATCTAATTGGCGAGTTACGAAGAGTTTAGGAGAGTTTGAAAAAATGTCATGTTTAGACCTCCTTCGACTATGTTGAAGACCAGCTAGGACTGGCTTCGACTAGCTACGACTAACTTCAGGAAAATTGGACACCGAAAAGTAGAGAGTGAAGATGACTTCCTTCGATCTCCTTCGACCTCCCTTCGACTATGATGAAGACTATCTACGACTACCTTCGACTACCCTCGATTACCTATGACTAACATGCCGACCTACTATAACTAAACCTACGAGTAAGAAAAGTATCGATTTTTTCCATGGCAACGTTTTATTACTCGCGGGCACTTTTCAACATGCTGAAAAATACGCCGCGACCTAACTGAGGCCACGAGTACACGGGGACTATTCTTGAGCATGAAGGAGAGTTACAAAGACCTCCTACGACCTCGTGTCGACCATGATGCGAGTATGGGTCGAGGGCAAACTCTCCCGAACTTGCGGAATAGGTCGCCCAAGTGGGAAAGCCCCTTTAGGCTTCAATTATCTGCTGGTCACAGGTTTAGGTAAGTAAGATTAGTGTGGATTAATGCATAAAGTTCCCCTGGTACTCACCTTTCATCCCGCCAGTGTCCGTATCCAACATATCATTCTCTGACATCAGTTGAGTTCAATTTAGTTTATTGTCACGTGTACTGAGGTACAGTGAAAAGCTTTTGTTGCGGGCTAACCAGTCAGCAGACAGACAACACATGATTACAATCGAGCCATTTACAATGTGCAGATACATCATAAGAGGATAATGTTTAGTGCAAGGTAAGGCCAGTGAAGTCCGATCAAAGGTAGTCCAAGGGTCACCAATGAGGTAGATAGTAGTTCAGCGCTGCTCTCTGGTTGTGGTAGGATGGTTCAGCTGCCTGATGACAGCTGGGAAGCTGCACATTTTCACACTTCTACACCTGTTGCCCGATGGGAGAGGTGAGAAGAGGAAATGTCCAGGGTGAGACTCGTCCTTTGATTACGCTGCTGGCCTTGCCGAGGCTGCGTGAGGTATAAATGGAGTCACTGGAAGGGAGGTTAGATGTGTGATGGTCTGGGCTGCGTCCACAATTTGCTGCAATTTTTTAGTGGTGTAGGATGGAGCTGTTCCCAAACCAAGCATTTCCGTCACTTCCAAGGCAATCCCACCACCAGTCACAACTTCACATCCCAACCCTTTTCCACAGAGACTGCTCCCCTTGCTAACTCCTTGACTCACCCATCCTTTCCCATCCAAACCATTCCTTCCCAGGTACTTTCCCCTGTAACCGCAGGAGATGTAACCCATGTCTCCATACTTCCTCCCTCACCTCCATCCATGGATCCCCGCTGTCCTTCCAGTTAGACAGAGTTAGACAGAGAATGCATTTCGTTGTCTCTGTACTGTACACTGACAATGACAATTAAAATTGAATCTGAATCTGAATCTGAATCTGAATCTGAATCTGACGTTCACATGCTCCTGGTCTAACCTCATCTACTGCATCCGGTGATCTTGATGTGGCCTCCAGTACATCGACAAGATCAGGCATAGATTGGCGACTGTTTCGCCGAACCACTTGCCCTCAATCCACTATGGCCTGCTGGATCTCCAAGTTGCTAACCATTTTAACTTCTCTTCCCATTCCCATATTGATCTTTCTCTCTTGGGTCTTCTTAATTGCTGGTGAATTGCCAGGCGTAAACTGGTGGAACAGCACCTCATATTCCGCTTGGGTAGCTTACAACCCGACAGTATGAACATTACATTCTCCAATTTTAGGTAACCATCAACCCCTCTCCCACCACTCCCCACCACTCTCTCCCCTATACCCCACCTGGGCTGGCAACTATTCCCCTCCTTCCACATGCATACAATCCTTCCTCTAGCTTCACAATTCACAAGACTTTCATCCTTTTTGCCTCATGTGGCCCATGGCCATTTTTGGCCTTCGTCCAACCACCTGCCTATCAACACCCCCCGCCAACTGTTGCTATCCGAGCTTTGTCCTGCCTCTCCTCTTTCAGCTTCTTCTCCCCCCCCCCTCACCCTTATTATCAGTCTGAAGAAAGGTCCGACCTGAAATATCACCTGTCCATGTTCTCCAGAGATGGTGCTCGACCCGTTGTGTTACTCCAGCATGTGTGTCTTTTGTTTTCTGATTTACTGTGACCATCGATGCCTGTGTGCTGCATAGTTTTCAAAAACTTGGCACAGTGTGATAGTGAGCCCTGGAAGTATCTAATTACTGGGTTGGCCTGAAGGTTGACTGGTCTCATGGACAGGGATCTGGTTCAAATGAAGAATGATAAAGGATTGTGGATATTAACGTGACACCCATTTATGGATTCAATTCACTTGAGCTTGAAATTTCAATTTTCTGCATTCATTTATTAATTTCTGCAAATTTTCTTTGTGATCCAATTGGAATTATGTGGAAACTGTACCCCAGTTACCAGCAGAAAGGAAGGGTGTGTGCATTGTCTATGAACTATGTGAGGCATAGAAAAGGGAAAGCAGAGAAAGTTAAGGGCCTGTCCCACGAGCATGCGACTGCATGCGGCGAGCGTGACCAAACCAGAAGCGGGGGCCGCGCAGGGGTCGCGCGGAGGTCGAGTGATCCCCATACAGGGCCAGTCCCACCAGCGTGCGACTGCATGCGGCGAGCGTGACCAAACCAGAAGCGGGGGCCGCGCGGAGGTCGAGTGAGTGACGTGAAGTTCGAGCGAAGTCTGCGGGAAGTTCACGCGTGACGTACGGCATCGAGACGCTGCGTATAGCGTCGAGGCGTAAGGCGCGGAATTTTTGAACACTGTCAGTTTTTAGGAGCCTCGCGCGATGTCGGGACCAGCTCCGCACAACTCCATACGGCTCCGGCGATCGAAGTGGGACCGGCCCTTTGTTCAACTGTACGGCTTAAGCGATCACGTTAGGTCGCGCTTGCCGCATGCAGTCGCATGCTCGTGGGACAGGCCCTTTATTCAACTGAATTCTAATTCTTCCTTCACAGACAGTGTCTGATCTGTATCTTTGAAATGTATTTTCAATATTTACTTGTTTATATTGGAGCCATCCTGGGGAAAGTGTAGATGGACCATTGTTGAAGTCTTACGATTCTGCTTAACAAATGGACTGTCAACATAATAACCATGCTTAACAAAAGATTACTCTAATCTCTAATTGGCCAGTCACTTTAAACAAACACTATGATTATCTTTAGAGACAGTAAATAGAAAAAAAACGTCAACTAGAATTTGGGATAACATGAGGTAAGTAAGTAAGTAAGTAAGTTGGCCATGTATTCACATACAAGCAATTTGCCTTGGTGCTCCGCCCACAATTAACAACATGACATACAGTGACAGGTACGAATGACTCAGAAAACACTAAACATTAACAATAATAAAATATGAATGATAAAACACCATTGATCAAGCATATGAACCAACAAATATGGTGATATGTAAAAGTGAATAGAAACTTGACTGAGATTTTCAAGTCATCAAACTTGATTAAAATAGTGTAGGAAAGAATGATAGATGCTAGTTTACACCAAAGATAGACACAAAATGTTGGAGTAACTCAACGGGTCAGGCAGCATCTCTGGAGAAAAGAAATAGGTGACGTTTCGGGTCAAGACCCTTCTTCAGACTAAGTCGCTTGACCCACTGAGTTACTCCAGCATTTTGGGGCTGTCTTGATGATAATAGGTATGATGAGGGTAGTGTGCTAAATCATCACAATTACACACCACATTGAATTTCCGCACAGGACAAATAACCAAATCAATTGTCTTAATGTTTTAAAACCCTCAATTATCTCTTTCATGAATGTCTTCAATAATTATTTGTTCATATAAAATGTATTTTGGTAAATATATGATGTTCATTAACTTTTTGACAACATGCGATGAATATCATTTGTGTTTAGCGCCCTTTGCCAAAATTTCAGAGCTCACAGTCTGAAGTAATCTTTGTTTTCAAGAATAATTCATTGCAAAAGAAGCGTGTGGAGATATCTGCGGGAGATTTGAGCGGCTGTTCTCTAATACAAGCCTTTCTCCAGATGATATTTCCACCTTGGCAGTTTTGACAGCACCAGCTGCAGTTTGATGGAAATTGAAAATGAATTTGGAGATGGATTTTATACAGTCAGACAGTGAAGTTATTGTGTAGCGATCACTATCTTCATTCATCAAGACGAATCCTTCTGAGACAGGGATTTGTGTTTCATTTACGGGTGCAGGTGTTTGTTTCTAGACTCACTCATTGAACTGTCAGAGTCAACAGCATGCAGGCGAACGCTGATAACTTCTGTAAAAACTCATTTCCTAAAGCGACAATTTCTTCTGCCACAAGAGTAATTGAGGAATTATTGCTCAGTTTAGTAGCTATCGAACTTGGGAGAGCTTCCAATTGAAGTGCGAGCACAACCCAATTGAACTTGGGGATTCTGTAAGATTCTACAAAATGTATTAAGAACTGTGCTGGGACCTCTGTTGTGTGTTACAGTGCATTCAGAAAGTATTCAGACCCCTTCACATTTTCCACATTTTGTTATGTTGCAGCCTTATTCTAAAATTATTATTTTTTATCAACATTCTACACACAATACCCCAGAATAATAAAGCGAAAACAGGTGTTTAGAAATTTTTGCAAAGTAATTAAAAGGAATTAACTGAAATATCACATTTACATAAGTATTCAGACCCTTTACTCAGTACTTTGTTAAGGCACCCTCAAGAGATTACAGCCTCAAGTCTTCTTGGGTATGACGCTACAAGCTTGGCACACCTGTATTTAGGTCATTTCTCCCATTCTTCTCTTCAGATTCTCTCAAGCTCTGTCAGGTTGAATGGGGAGCATCAATGCACAGCTATTTTCAGGTCCCTCCAGGGATGTTCGATCGGGTTCAAGTCCGGGCTCTGGCTGGTCCAGTTGAGGACATTCACAGACTTGTCACAAAGCCACTCGTTGTCCTGTTGGAAGGCTATATTTAAGAGGGAGTTAGATGTGGCCCTTGTGGCTAAAGGTATCAGGGGGTATGGACAGAAGGCAGGTACAGGATACTGAGTCGGATGATCAGCCATGATCATATTGAATGGCGGTGCAGGCTCGAAGGCCCGAATGGCCTACTCCTGCACCTATTTTCTATGTAACATACATAGGTCCAGAACACTCTGGAGCAGGTTTTCTTCAAGGATCACTCTGTACTTTGCTCCGTTCAACTTTCCCACGATCCTGATGAGTCTCACAGTTCCTGCCACTGAAAAACATCCCCACAGCATGATGCTGCCACCACCATGCTTCACCGTAGGTATGGTATTAGCCAGGTGATGAGCGGTGTCTGTTTTCCTCCAGACATGACACTTGGCATTCAGGCCAAATAGTTCAATCTTGGTTTATCAGACCAGAGAATCCTTTAGGTGCCTTTTGGTAAACTCCAAGCGGGCTGTCATGTGCCTTTGACTGAGGAGTAGCTTCTGTCTGGCCACTCTACCATAAAGGCCTGATTGGTAGAGTGCTGCAGATATAGTTTTCCTTCTGGAAAGTTCTCCCATCTCCACAGAGGAACTCTGGAGCTCTGTCAGAGTGACCATCGGGTTCTTCGTCACCTCTCTGACCAAGGCCCTTCTCCCCCGATTGCTCAGTTTGGCCGGGCGGCCAGCTCTATGAAGAGACCTGATGGTTCCAAAGTTCTTTCATTTAAGAATGATGGAGGCCACTGTGCTCTTCGGGACCTGCAATGATGCAGAAATTGTTTTATACCCTTCCCCAGATCTGTGTCTCTACACAATCGTGTCTCGGAGGTCTGCGGACAATTCCTTCGTCTTCATGACTTGGTTTTTGCTCTGACATGCACTGTCAACTGCGGGACCTTATATAGACAGGTGTGTGCCTTTCCAAATCATGTCCAATCAATTTAATTTACCACTGATGGACTCCAATCAAGTTGTAGAAACATCTCAAGGATAATCAATGGAAACAGGACGAACCTAAGCTTAATTTTGAGTGTCATTGCAAAGGGTGTGAATACTTATGTAAA
The DNA here is from genome assembly GCF_028641065.1 of Leucoraja erinaceus. Lineage (NCBI taxonomy): Eukaryota > Metazoa > Chordata > Chondrichthyes > Rajiformes > Rajidae > Leucoraja > Leucoraja erinaceus. The sequence continues at coordinate 40,088,478 of NC_073393.1, forward strand.
TGTGATATTTCAGTTATTTCTTTTTAATTACTTTGCAAAATTTTTTAAACACCTGTTTTCACTTCATCATTCTGGGGTATTGTATGTAGATTGATGATAAAAAATATGAATTTAATCCATTTTTAAATAAGGCTGTAATGTAACAAAATGTGGAAGAAGTGAAGAGGTCTGAATACTTTCTGAATGCACTGTATATAGATATATATATTTATATGTATAAATGACTTGGACACAAACCAGATGGATTGGTTAGTAAGTTTACAGATGACACCAAGATGACACCAAGGAGGAGGTGAGGCACGATTGTGAAGAAGGCTGCCAAAATATACAGCAGGATGTCGAACAGCTCCAGGAATGGACGGAGAAATGGCAGATGCAGTTTAATCTGAGCAAGTGTGATGTATGTAGCACCTTGGGTGGTTAAATGTAAGGGAGAAATATACAATTATTGGCAAGACCCTTAACAGCATTGATGTATGGAGGGATCTTGGGGTCCAAGTCCATAACCCCCTGAAAGTGACAACACATGTACAGAGAGTGGTAAAGACGGCATTAAGGGAGGTGCCTTTGTAGGTTGAGGCATTGAGTATAAGACTCAGGAAGACATGATGTAATTTTATAGGACTTTGGTTCGCCACATTTGAAGTATTGAATGCAGTTCTGTATCACAGTTGTATAGGTCTCTGGTGAGACCACATCTGGAGTATTGTTTACAGTTTTAGTCTCCTAGTTTGAGGAAGGACATCTTTGTGATTGAGGCAGTGCAGCGTAGGTTCACGAGATTGATCCCTGGGATGGCGGGACTGTCATATGAGGAAAGATTGAAAAGACTAGGCTTGTATTCACTTGTATTTAGAAGGATGAAGGGGTGTCTTACAGAAACATATAAAATTATAAAAGGACTGGACAAGCTAGATGCAGGAAAATATTTCCCAATGTTGGGCGAGTCCAGAACCAGGGGCCACAGTCTTAGAATAAAGGGGGGGCCATTTAAGATTGAGGTGAGAAACAACTTTTTCACCCAGAGAGTTGTGAATTTGTGGAATTCCCTGCCACAGAGGGCAGTAGAGGCCAAATCACTGGATGGATTTAAGGGAGAGGTAGATAGAGCTCTAGGGGCTAATGGAATCAAGGGATGTGGGGAGAAGGCAGACCCAGGTTATTGATTGGGGACGATCAGCCATGATCACAATGAATGGCGGTGCTGGCTAGAAGGGCTGAATGGCCTCCTCCTGCACCTATTTCCTATGTTTCTATGTTTCTATGATATGGAGGTTTCGGCAAGGGTAAAGAGGAGGTTTACCAGAATGTTACCTGGATTAGAGGCTATTATCTACCAGGAGAGGTTGGATACATGGATTGTTTTCTTCAGAATACCAGAGGCTTAGGGGAGACTTAATAGAAGTGTATAAAATTAGGAGAGGCATAGATAGGGTAGACACTCAGAATGTTTTAACAGGGTGTAAATATCAAATCCTAGAGAGAACAGCTCTAAGATGAAAGGGGCAACGTTTACAGGGTGTGGGCAAGTTTGATGTGCAGAGGGTGGTGACTGCTTGCAATGCACTCCCAGAGGTGATAGTGGAGGCAGATATGACGGACGCATTAAAGGATAGTCACATGGATACGTGGGGATTAGAGGGACATAGATGATGAGCAGGCAGATGAGAGTTGGTCATGGCATTATGTTTGGCACAGACAATGTGGACAAACGGCATATTCCAGTGCTTTTCCATTGCATTCTACATACCTGAGTAAATTGCTCCTGGGCGTGGATGAGTGTTGGTTAAATTTTTAAGCGAATGTTGATACTTTTCCATAATTTGACATAATATGTTTTTTAAAAACTATTGTAATGTATTTAGATGTACAGTGGCTCAGATCTTCTCAATTTGGCAGAATATGTAACTAGAACTCAATATTAAAGTGCCCAGTTTTGCATTTTGTATCATGGCACCTCAACCTCTGGTTATTTATTGTAATCGAGTTTAAGCAAATAGTCTTGGTTGATCCAGTGTGCGCTTTACTTTCTTTCGGTATAAAGAGAGGCTATTTCAGGCAATTTCCAGCCTGTAAAAATGTCCCGCTGATTACTGTTTGAGACTTGTGTTGGGTTTTTACAGGCAGCATAATGATATCTGGTGGCAAATCACCTTTAATATCTGAAGTGCACAGCGTTTTCTGTTGTGCAACTTCTGGATAAGATGCATGATAAACCTAAATGATTCTATGGTACTGCCGTAGGCACATTTTTTGTCAAACCTATCAACTATTATAGACACAAAATGCTGGAGTAACTCAGCGGGACAGGCAGCATCTCTGGAGAGAATGAAAGGGTGACTTTTCGGGTCGAGCCAAGTCAGGGGAGAGGGAAACGAGGGAAAACACTTTCACCTGACCTGACTCCCCGGACTCTCAGTCTGAAGAAGGGTCTCAACCCGAAAAGTTTCTAACGTTTTTGGTCAGGATCCTTTTGCAGACTGATTGTAGTAGGAGCGAGAACGCTGGAAGAAAGGTGGGTCAGGACAAATTCTGGTAAGTGACTGGTTGGGAGGAAATGGCCTTAAATCTGAAGCCAGACGGGAGAAATACAGGAGGAAGGGGACGGGGAGAGGAGGAAGGGAGAAGTGTGTACACATCCAGGTGGGGCACATGGAAGAGTGTGGGGAAAGAAAGAGGTGGGGGTTATTTGTAGGTTGGTTACCTTAAATTAGGGAATTCAATCATCATACCATTGGGAATCACCTCACCAGCCTCCACATGCAACACTTCATTCTGTGACATTTTCGCCACCTTCAACGTGATCCCACCACCAGCCATATCGTGCCATCCCCCACCCGTTTCACTTTTCTGCAGAGACTGCGACCACTGCAACACCTTGGTTCATTCATCCCTTCCCACCTAAACCAACAACTCCCACTGTATTTGCCATTGCAACACCCGGCCTGATAACCTCCTCCCTCACATCAATCTTGGGACCCCATCTGTCCTTCCAGGTCAGACAGAAGTTGATGTGGACCTCCTCTAACCTTACCTGTTGCATTCAATGCTCCTGATGTGGCCTCCTTTAGATTCGCCAGACAAAGCGTAGACTAGACCACCATTTCTTAGAATACTTGGGCTCAGTCTGCCAAGGCTTGCTTGATTTCCCTGCTGCTAACCATTTTAACACCCCTTTCCATCCCAGAGTGACTTTACATGTCATGGGCCTTCTCTATTGACAGAGTGACAGCACATGCAAACTAGGGGAACAGAGTCTCATATTCTGTTTGGGTAGCTTACAACACAATGGTATGAACATTGAATTCCTCAATTTTAGTTGAGGAAACACTACCCCTCTATTCCTCCTCCCCCCCCTCTGTCCCCCCCCTCTTCCCAGCGTATATCCATTTCTCCCTTTCCCCTTCCCCCCCAACTCCACTCTGCACTGGACCACCTAGACAATATAAACACCAACGTCACGCTGTTGTTTACAGACTACAATTTGGCGTTCAACACCATCATCCCCTCCAAGCGGGTTTTCTCTCCACCTCTACATCGGGGACCTGGGGTGGAGGGTACTGCATCGAGGAGTCCTTGGCAACCTGTTTCTCTCGCGGTTCACAGACTCGCCGGACACCGGCCGCCTGCCACGTTTGCGGGCTGGGAGAGTCTGTGTACCACGTGTATATGGAGTGTGTGAGACTGCAGCCCCTGTTCCATTGTCTAAAGAGGCTGCTCCTTGCCTTCTGGCTGCACTTCTCACCCACCAACCTCATCTTTGGACAGCCTGTGCGTAGGGGAGAGGGTAGGGCCACGGATGTGCTGGTTGGCTTGCTCCTGGGCCTGGTCAAGTCGGCCATCCGTGAGTCATGGCGCCAGGCGGAAGAGGACTCTGCCTGAGCCAGCTGCCTGTCCCTTTTCCGAGGTTATGTCCGTGCCCGGGTGATGTTAGAGAGGGACTGTCCACGGGCACCCTGGGGGATTTGCGGGACCATTGGGCATTGAATGCATCCTTGACAAGAATTGTAACATACTAGGATAGTAGTTTATTTAGTATATTTGTTTGTCTTGTATTATGGTTGTGGATTCTGTTTTATTATATTGTAAATATTATTTTTAATAATTGAATACATTTTTTGAATAAACAAAAGCTGGTTATCAATCTCACGGAACTGGGTCTTTGCGCATCCCTCTTCAATTGGATCCTCGACTTCCTGTGGAATTCTCTGCCTCAGAGGGCAGTGGAGGCAGGTTCTCTGGATGCTTTGAAGAGAGAGCTAGATAGGGCTCTTAAAAATAGCGGAGTCAGGGGATATGGAGAAAAGGCAGGAACAGGGTACTGATTGGGGGTGATCAGCCATGATCACATTGAATGGCGGTGCTGGCTCAAAGGGCCAAATGCCCTACTCCTGCACCTATTGTCTATTGTCTATTGTATCAACAGACCAGTCTTTACGAATTGGCAGTAACACTACTTCTCTAATAACCATCAGTACGGGAGCACCTCAAAGCTGCGTGCTCAGCCCCCTGCTCTACTCGCTCTATACTCAAGACAGTGTAGCCGGACACTGTGCGAACTCCATCTTCAAGTTTGCTGAAGACATCACTGTTGTTAGATGAATTACAGATGGTGATGCTTCAGAGTACAGAAGGGATATCGATCGAACGACCAAATTGTGGCAGCACAACAACCTGGCTCTCAATGTCAGTAAGAACCAGGAACTGAGTGTGAACTTTGGAAGAGGAAGGATGAGGACCCTTGTCTATATTGTCTAAATTGACGAGACGATGGTGGAGAGAGTCAAAAGCTACAAATTCCTACTCGTGCATCTCTCTGAAGATCGTTCCTGGACCCAACACACATGCAAATAGAAATAAAGCCCATCAACTACTCTACTTCCTGAGAAGATTACAGAGATCCGTTATGTCAGAGAGGACTCTTTTGAACGTCCACAGTGGAGAGCATATTGACTGATAGCATCACAGGTTGCATGTTGGGCCCATTTGCCTGCAATTGGCCCATAGCCCTCTAAACACATCCTATCCATATATCTGTCTTTTAAAAGTCAAAAGACTCAGTTGATCTAGATGCTGAAACCACTGAACTATGCATGAAACCATGATATTTTGATTTAAACACATTTTTTCACTTTGAGGCAGAGTTTATACCTCTTGAAATTTATAATAATGGCTTTGGTCATGTTTGACTAGAAATGTATTGTTTAGTTTACCAATCCAATACTTCCTCATCACAATTGTAGACATTTCTGAAGAAATGATTTTGAAGAAATTCCAGATTGAGGAATTAAATTTCATAAATCCAAAAGTTATGTTTTTAGTACAACTTTGATCTTTTTTTTGGATGGGGTACATAATGAACCAGAATTATAGGCAGATTCGTACTAAATGATATTAATGTAGACATGCCAATTTTATTGGATTTATTTTTTCTATTTTATTCATAATTTTATATATCTCACCAACCAGCCACTAAGTCCAGTCTGAAGAAGAGCCCCAGCATGAAGTGTTACCTGTCCATGTCTTTAGAGATGCAGCCTGATCCACTCCACTGACTTGCTCCAGCACTTTGAGTCTGCTCAAGAATCCAGCATCTGCAGTTCCTCGTTTCTCCATTAAACCAAAATCCTTGGCTATCCTATCTTTCTTCATAATTCAGGGACTTGAAATCAATTTTGTCTACATCACATCAAAGCTGACAGCGTCAGGCAGATATAGTCATAGTCATAGAGTGATACAGTGTGGAAACAGGCCCTTCAGCCCAACTTGCCCACACTGGCCAACATGTCCCAGCTACACTAGTCCCACCTGCCTGCACTTGGTCCATATCCCTCCAAACCTGTCCTATCCATGTACCTGTCCAATTCTTTCTTAAACATTGGGATAGTCCCAGCCTCAACTACCTCATCTGGCAGCTCGATCCATACACCCACCACCTTTTGTGTGAAAAAGTTACCCCTCAGATTCTTATTAAATCTTTTCCCCTTCACCTTGAACCTATCTCCTCTGGTCCTCAATTCCTCTACTCTGGGCAAGAGGATATGCATCTACCCGATCTTTTCCTCTCATGATTTTATACACCTCTATAAGATCACCCTTCATCCTCCTGCATTCCAAGGAATAGAGACCCAGACTACTCAACCTCTCCCTACAGGCAGTCTGAAGAAGGGTCTCGACTTGAAACGTCACCCATTCCTTCTCTCCAGAAATGCTGCCTGTCCCCCTGAGTTTATGTCCCACTTAGGAAACCTGAACGGAAACCTCTGGAGACTTTGCTCCCCACCCAAGGTTTCCGTGCGGTTCCTGGAGGTTCCCGGAGGTTTTTGTCAGTCTCCCTCCCTGCTTCCACTACGTGCAACCTCCGGCAACCACCTGCAACCTCCGGGAACCGCACGGAAACCTTGGGTGGGGCGCAAAGTCTCCAGAGGTTTCCGTTCAGGTTTCCTAAGTGAGACAGGGACATAACTCCAGCGTTTTGTGTCTACCTTCTGAGTCCTGTCACTGCTCAGGCAGAAGTAAACTTCAGCATCTGCAGTTCTTTCCTGCACACTGTCCCTCTAACTCACACCCTCTAGTCCCGGCAACATCCTCGTAAATCTTTCAAACTTAACAATATCTTTCCTATAACATGGAGCCCAGAACTGAACACAATATTCTAAATACGGTCTCACCAACATCTTACACAACTGCAATATGACCTCCCAACGTATGTACTATATCTGGAAGCTACCAGAGCAATAGGTTCATGGCTGAGAAATAACTGCTCCATTTATATCTTGCATCACATATTTCATCCTCCTTAACATTTTAATATGATTGTAAACATTTTCTCATTCATTTTTATCTCCTTTAATATATTTTTGAGTACCTGACTAAATAATTTATGCCTTTAGCAACATCTTTCATAAATATTGCTAGATTTAGCTGGAAAGCTGAATGGTCTCCTAATGTGCTGGAAGAATTCTATGATTAGCTGATAATGATTATGTTGCTTTTATGGGATATGGCTGTATAAAAATAGATTTTGCACATTACAGCAGGCATTACATTTACACAGTTGTTGAACAAACAAGTGTTTTGAGAGATCCAACGGCCATGGCTCAAGGTTTTTAAATGTAAACTTGTCCTCCTCACACCGCGGCCTTCATTGCTAATAGCTCGCATTATCCTGCATGGCGGAGTTTGTACATTCTCCCTGTGACCTGCGTGGGTTTTCCCTGAGATTTTCGTCTTTCTCCCATACTTCAAAGATGTCAGGTTTGTAGGATCATTGCCCTCCTGGCTAACACCCATCTATCTGGCTGAGCATGTGGTGTGAACACCTGTTTGAAACCCTTATTTAGTTTATTTTAGAGAAATAGCAAGGAAACAGGCCATTCAGCCCACCGAGTACTCTAAGTACCGAGTAACCAACCAATACACTAGTTCTACACACTAGGGACAATTTATGGAAGTCAATTAACTTCCAAGCCCACATGTTTTTGGAATGTGGCAGAAAACCGGGGCACCCGGAGAAATCCCAGGCGGTCCCAGGCAATTGTATGACTGACCTGGCCAATGAAATTCCTCGTATGTTGCAAAACATACTTGGCAATAAAGTGTGATTCTGATTCTGATTCTGATTCTGTCAGAGGGAGAATGTACAAACTCCTTACAGACAGCAGCCAAGGTCAGGAACGAACCCAGATCTCTGGCGGTGTGAGGCAGCAGCTCTACCGCTATGTCACTGTGCTGCTCTTATTTATGTATGACACCTTCTGGTCTGTGTAATCGTTACTCAATCAATCAATCAATCAATCAATCAATCAGTTTTATTCGTCACATTGCACATAAAGTGGATAAGTCTCCAGGTCCTGACAGGATATTCCCTAGGACATTGAGAGAAGTTAGTGTAGAAATAGCCGGGGCTATGACAGAAATATTTCAAATGTCATTAGAAACGGGAATAGTCCCCGAGGATTGGCGTACTGCGCATGTTGTTCCATTGTTTAAAAAGGGTTCTAAGAGTAAACCTAGCAATTATAGACCTGTTAGTTTGACTTCAGTGGTGGGCAAATTAATGGAAAAGATACTTAGAGATAATATATATAAGCATCTAGATAAACAGGGTCTGATTAGGAACAGTCAACATGGATTTGTGCCTGGAAGGTCATGTTTGACTAATCTTCTTGAATTTTTTGAAGAGGTTACTAGGGAAATTGACGAGGGTAAAGCAGTGGATGTTGTCTATATGGACTTTAGTAAGGCCTTTGACAAGGTTCCTCATGGAAGGTTGGTTAAGAAGGTTCAACTGTTGGGTATAAATGCAGGAATAGCAAGATGGATTCAACAGTGGCTGAATGGGAGAAGCCAGAGGGTAATGGTGGATGGCTGTTTATCGGGTTGGAGGCAGGTGACTAGTGGGGTGCCTCAGGGATCTGTGTTGGGTCCTTTGTTGTTTGTCATGTACATCAATGATCTGGATGAAGGTGTGGTAAATTGGATTAGTAAGTATGCAGATGATACCAAGATAGGGGGTGTTGTGGATAATGAAGAGGATTTCCAAAGTCTACAGAGTGATTTAGGCCATTTGGAAAAATGGGCTGAAAGATGGCAGATGGAGTTTAATGCTGATAAATGTGAGGTGCTACACCTTGGCAGGACAAATCAAAATAGGACGTACATGGTAAATGGTAGGGAATTGAAGAATACAGTTGAACAGAGGGATCTGGGTATAACCGTTCATAGCTCCTTGAAGGTGGAATCTCATATAGATAGGGTGGTAAAGAAAGCTTTTGGTATGCTAGCCTTTATAAATCAGAGCATTGAGTATAGAAGCTGGGATGTAATGTTAAAATTGTACAAGGCATTGGTGAGACCAAATCTGTAGTGTGGTGTACAATTTTGGTCGCCCAATTATAGGAAGGATGTCAACAAAATAAAGAGAGTACAGAGGAGATTTACTAGAATGTTGCCTGGGTTTCAACAACTAAGTTACAGAGATAGGTTGAATAAGTTAGGTCTTTATTCTCTGGAGCGCAGAAGGTTAAGGGGGGACCTGATAGAGGTCTTTAAAATGATGAGAGCGATAGACAGAGTTGATGTGGACAAGCTTTTCCCTTTGAGAATAGGGAAGATTCAAACAAGAGGACATGACTTCAGAATTAAGGGACAGAAGTTTAGGGGTAATATGAGGGGGAACTTCTTTACGCAGAGAGTGGTGGCGGTGTGGAATGAGCTCCCAGTGGAAGTGGTGGAGGCAGGTTCATTGGTATCATTTAAAAATAAATTGGATAGGCATATGGATGAGAAGGGAATGGAGGGTTATGGTATGAGTGCAGGCAGGTGGGACTAAGGGGAAAAAAAAAAAAATTTGTTCGGCATGGACTTGTAGGGCCGAGATGGCCTGTTTCCGTGCTGTAATTGTTTTATGGTTATATGGTTAAAGTGCAAGTGAAATGAATTTGCCAGCAGCGGTACCATGATAAAGAACACACAAACACAATAAACATTTAACACAAACGATTTAAGTTACGCTCATTGGCGTCAAATCTACTGGGTGTAACTCCAAAGGATTCACGTGTTCTGAGAGGAGCTGCAGGTGGATATACTTCCTGTAAATGTACCACCAGGGACACTTGACTTCTCCCTGATCTCCTACATTTGACAGGATGAGGAGACCACACCTTGACTGTCCGAGTCCTGTCACTGCTCAGACAGAAGAAGTAAACCTCGATATCAAGGCATAATGAAGAAACCTCAGGCTCTGCTGGTGTGTGGTAGAGGTGCAGACAGATTGGAGGCTCATGATGAGAATCAGCCAGTTAGGCCCAAGAAAATGGAAACTGTTCACATCTCAATTCACCCATTTGGTTAAAATGTAGACTTAATCCTTGCTTAATCTCGGTAAGGACCTTCAAACAAGGCGAGTCATTCAAACAGAGGAAAAAAATGAAAATGAAGGAGTTTTGGTAACAGTGAACAATTCTCCAGTACCCAGTCTAATACATTTTACACCGAGCATGGATATAATGGGCCTGTCCCATTAGGCGATCTTTTTGGCGACTGTCGGGGTTGTAGCATGTCGCTGATAAACCGGCGACTGGACCCCTCTACGACAATGTCTACAACAACCTACTACCTAGTTGACGTCAAGCTACCGACAACCAGCGACCCATTAGGACGTCCATCTACGATCACACCTATGACAACCCACAACAAGGTAAGACAATTCAGTCGCCGGTACCTGTCGCTGGTTGACGTAGGTGGTCGCCAATGGAACCCACTGGTCCGCACCGGAGGCAACCTACGTCATCCTGGTGACAGCCTACGACAGCACCTACGTCAGGAGGTCAAGCTACACTCATTGGCGTCAAACCAGGTGTCGCCCAAAGGTTTTGAGCATTTCAATATCCAGTGGCGACCAGAAAATGCTACGATTCAGAGATGTCTACGACATACGTTCAGAGATACAGTATGGAAACAGGCCCTACGGCCCATTACGTCCGCACTGACCAGCGATCACCCTCGTACACCAACACTATCCTAGGCACTAGGGACAATTTGTAATTTTTTCTCAAGCCAACTAATCTACAAACCTGTGCGTCTTTGGAGTGTGGGAGGAAACCGGAGCACCCAGAGAAAACCCACACGGTCACGAGAAGAACGTACAAACTCCGTACAGACAGCACCCGTAGATTTTCACGAACCCGGGTCTCCAGTGCTGTAAGGAGGTAGCTCTACTGATGCACCACCGTGCCACTCTTCCCTCAGCCATGTTTTCATTATTGCCACAATATCATAATGCTACATGCTGATCCATGCTCTCAGCTCATCTGTCTGATCTGCAGGCGTCTTGCATTAAAGAAAGCGCAGTTAAGGCCTCCAGCTCTCTTAAGCTCCCCATCCATCACCGCCTACTGGGGTTACGACATATGTTCCTCTCCCCCCTCCAGCTACACTGTCATGCTAACTCCCACTCCCCTTTGTCATCAACTCATCTCCAATAAAACTGGCAAACCACCCTGCCAGGATATACTCCCCCATCCAGTTTAGATTCAAACCATCCTTCTTGTACAGTTTTCTTCCGCTCTGGAAGAGATGTCAAAATAATATTTATTGTCCAAGATCATGCACCAGACCCTTCGTCACAGATTTAGGTCTTCCAACTTCCTAATTCTAAATCTACATCACGTGGCACATGGAATAATCATGAGATTACCACGCTCCAGGACATTCTTTTTAACGATCTACCCAACTCCTTAAATTCCTATTGCAAGACCTCATTTCCCTTCGAACATGGACCACTACGAGTCGCTTGTTCCCTTTCAGAATGTTCTGCACCTGCTCAGTGGCATCCTAGCCTCTTGCAACAGGGAGGTAGCAGCATCCTGGAGTCCTGCTCACAGCCACAGAAATGCCCATCTCCAGCCTGACCATCAACATTGGACAACTCGTCTTTAATCTTCCCTGTTGCACAGCAGAATGAGTAAGGGTGCCACTGATCTGTAATTTGCTGCTTTCCTGAAAGGTCTTCCCCGCCTCCCCCACCCACCCATCTCCTTTGTATCCAAAATGGTTTAGCATTTAGAGAGGGGAAGAGTGAAGCTTGAAGGTAACCATGGTAAAGGTCTTACATTTGGGGAGGGCTGACTTCCATAAGATAGGACCTGGCGATAGGATTGGGAGCCGCTATTAGAAGGAAACACAATATCCAATAAGTGAGAAAAAGTTAAACATCAAATAGTAAGAGTTCAGAGTCAGCCTGACGGTAAAAAAAGTAAAGATGGTAGAATTAGGGATGGTTTTAGAATTAAGAATGAGAAAGACACGAAACGTCGCCTATTCCTTCTCTCCATAGATGCTGCCTCACCCGCTGAGTTTCTCCAGCATTTTTGTCTACTGTAGAATTAGGGATGGTTGGTTATCAAAGGAAATTGTGAATGGAAGATTGAAACAAAAAGCTGGATTAACTCAGCGGGTCAGACAGCATCTCTGGAGAAAAGGAATAGGTGATGTTTTGGATTTAGACTCTTGTGAGCATGATCAGAAAACGAAAGAAGTATATATCAGAGATGGAAAATTGGTATCAGGAGTTATTTTTGGTTTAGAGAATATAGAAAAGGCTGAAGGACGTAGTTAGGATAGCAAACAGGGGACCCTTCTTCAGACTTCTGGGGGCGAGTTGTTTTTCTGATTTAAGTTTGCAACCAATGGTTTATGGCAGGGATCATCAGTGTTGTTTGAAACATATTTATAAATATCTTGGGTGACAATCTCTGTGGTTTGGTAAATATAAGTTTGATGGCGACACCAAAATTGGTGGAATTGAAGATACTGTAGTAAAAAAAGGCTTCTGAAAGGATGCAAAGGGACATTGATCAGTCAGAAAGCTGGGTGAAGCTGCGGAAAATGGAATTGAATCCAGACAAATGTGAGGTCATGCATTTTGGGTCTCTAATACTGAACGGACATATACTGTAAATGGAAGGTAAAGCCCCGTCCCACTTTCACGACCTAATTGTCGACCTCTGTCGAGTTTGCCCTTGACTCATACTCGCAGCATGGTCGCCACGAGGTCGTAGGAGGTCTTTGTAACTCTTCCTCCTGCTCGTTAGTGGTCTCCGCGTACTCGTGGCCTCAAGTAGGTTGCGGCGTTTTCTCCAGTCTGATAAAAAATGTCCTACTTTTTACTCGTAGGTAGGTCGTAGTAGGTCGTGATGGTAGTCATCGGTAGTCATAGGTCGGTAACTGGCCCGAGAAAAAAAATGCAAACATGACATCATTTTATCATGTGATCATTTCCCACTCATAGTTAGTCGTAGTTGGTCTTAGGTGTAGAAGACTGAGGTCGAGAGGGGTCGTAGGAGGTCGTAGACGTAGCCGTCGGAGGTCGTAGACATTGTCGTAGGAGTTCTTTTACTTCGGCGAGTCAACACGACCTTGACATTTTTTTCAACTGGTCTAGGGTCTTCTAAACTCGTGGATTAGGTCGTCCAAGTGGGACAGGTCCTTAACAGAGGTGAGTGGGATAGGGAAGAAGATTAGCTTATTTGCCTTTTCATGCAGGAATATTGAGCATAGGAGTTCTAGTTGTTGTTGTCATCATGTTGCAGTTCTACAAGACATTGGTTAGACTACACTTAGAATATTGTGTGCAGTTATGGTTATTACTTAGTTTCAGTTTCAGTTTAGTTTATTGTCACGTGTACCGAGGTACGGTGAAAAGCTTTTTGGTTCAAGCTATCCAGTCACCAGAAAGACAACACATGATTATGATCAAGCCATTTACAGTGCATAGATATGTGATACGGGAATAACGTTTAGTGCAAGGTAAAGCTAGTAAATTCCAATCAAGGATAGTCCGAGGCATCGGACATCTATCGAGTCATCAAATAGGTAGAAAGTAGTTCAGGTCTGTTCTCTAATTGTGGTAGGATGATTCAGTCGCCTGATAACAGCTGGGAAGAAACTGTCCCTGAATCTGGAGGTGTGCGTTTTCACACTTCTATACCTTTTGCCTGATGGGAGAGGGGAGAAGAGGGAGTGGCCAGGGTGCGACTCGTCCTTGATTATGCTGCTGGCCTTGCAGAGGCAGCGTGAGGAACAATTGGAGTCAATGGAAGGGAGGTTGGTTTGTGTGATGGTCTGGGCTGCGTCCACAATTCACTGCAATTTCTTGCCATGTTGAATGGAACTGTTCCCAAACCAAGCTGTGATGCATCCCGATAAAATGCTTTCTATGGTGCATCTGTAGAAGTTGGTGAGAGTTGTAGGGGACATGCCGAACTTCCTAAGCCTTCTAAGGAAGTAGAGTCAAGCTGGGATTATTGTCACGTACACAATGACAGTGCGGTACATGTACAATGAAAATCGTACTTGCAGGACCATCACAGCCACATACACTCAGGAAAAAAACATACACAAATATAAATTATGCATGAATTACACACAGAATTCTGCAAGATAATAAAAAGGCAACTGTGCAATAGAGCAAGACGTTAGTGTAAAACATAACTAGAAAAATAATGCCCATGGTGGTGCAAGCGTGGTCCATCGTGTTCCCTTGTTGAGGTGGGATTAGGGTTGTGTGGGTTGGTTCAAGAGCCTGATACTTGTAGGAAAGTAGCTGCTTCTAAACCTGGAGTGAATCTTCAGGCTTCCGTGCCCCCTGCCCAGTGGTAGCAGCCAGTGCTGGATTTACGCATAAGCTAAACAAGCTATAGCTTAGGGCCCCCACTTTCTAGGGGGCCCCCGAAAAAAGTGATGGGCCTCGAGGTCTAGGGGGGCCTCCGGCCAAGGCAGAATACCTACCGTTCAACTCTAGGCGGCCCCCCTCTCTATCTCTCTCTCTCCATCTCCCCCCGCTATCCGTGTCCGGGCCGCTGGGCTCCGCTTGCTCCTCATCCGCCGGCACGGCCGGCTGCCTTGCACATGCGCACAACCACGGCCAGCACATCATCGGCCGCCCTGCGCATGCGCACTGCAACGGCAACTGGTCGGCGCTGGGCACTTTCTCCCTCGCTTTGAATTGTGGGAGATTTGGCCACCATGGCTGTCCGGTCGTTGGGGGCCTCACAAGTGGAACAGCTTAGGGCCTCTCTTCATCTAAATCCGGCACTGGTAGCAGCAGCAAGATGTCACCAGAGAGCGAGAGCGGGAGATACCAGCCTGCAGCATGGAATGGGGGGGTCTTTAGTTATGTGGAGAAATTGGATAGGCTGGGATTGTTCTCTTTGGAGGTCAGGAGTCTGAGGGGTGGTCTTACAAAAGTTTATAACATTATGAGGGGCACAGATAGGTGTAAAAGTCCCGGTGTTTGTCCAAGGGCCGGGGTGTCTAAACACATAGGTTGGGTATAATGTGACAAGGGAAATATTTAAAGGAGATCTGAGGGATATGTTTTTCAAACAGGGTTGTTTGTGGGTGTGTGGAACAAGCTGCCAGAGGAGGTGACTGAGCCAAGTACAGTCCAGCATTAAAAGGCATTTGGACATTTAAACTGGGTGGGATAGAAAAACAAGGGATCTGGGCCAAATGTGGGATTGGTGGAGCTAGACATCCCAGCCAGCATGGATTCAGTCAGGCCAAAGGGCCTGTTTCCATGATGTGAGACTCCATTACTGTAAGATTGTTGGGGGAAGGCTGCAGACTGCACACCCAGCTGCTTCACTGACAATATATATTCCAGCGTCAGATCCTCCTACATTGGCTATTGCATAGTGCTTGTTAGTAGTAGCTACTGACGGTGATTTCAAGCCCGTTTCATATGCATCCCGTACACTAACTGACACTGAACAGCGCTACACCCAGATTGAAAAGGAACTGCTCGCAGTGGTTTTCGCCTGTGCTAAATTCAAGGACTTCATCTTTGGTAAAACCGTGACCATCGAGACTGACCACCAGCCGCTGGTCACCATTTTGAACAAACCCATCCACGCCGCCCCAACACGACTACAGCGGATGATGATGATGCAACTGCAGCAATTTGATTTCAACATTGTCTATAAGAAAGGTAAAGACATGTACATAGCAGACACGCTATCCAGAGCCCCACGCAGAACTAACGAGCAACAACTCTCCGAACAGGACATATTCTCAGTCATGATGGTCTCGTTTGTGCCAACTGATCGTTTAAGCAGCCTAGCTGAACACACGGCTGCTGATGAGACTTTACAATTGCTGTCTACAGTCATCCGGCAAAAACAGTCCAACACCCCGCTCGAAATATGCCCCTACTTCCTGGTTCGCGATGAACTAGTGCTACAGGATGGACTCATAGTCAAGGGCCGCAAGGCAGTGGTCCCTGCCACCCTTCGGGACGAATAATATAACAACATCCACAGGGGCCACCCCGGTGTGGAGGCAACCTTCCAAAGGGCGCCAAGCATGTTTCACTGGCCCGGTGTGACCAAATACATCACTGAAACGTGTCCTGTCTGCAAAAGCCTGACGCCACATCAGCAGAAGCAGCCTTTACTGCCGCAACCAGTCCCTCCTCTCACGCGTCTTCATTAGCCACTGACATCTTCGAGTGGCATGGGAAAAACTATCTGGTTCATGTTGACTCGTACGCGGGCCGGGCAGGTTTGCAGGCCACCCGTTAGATGTGGTGATTTTGTATAACTTTGCAAATGTATTCTTAACATTCTGCTTATATTGCTTAGCTACTGATCTTTCTTTATTTCTACAAGAAGAGATGTAGATTGGCTATTTCATACGTGCTTGTTAGCAGTAGCTCCGCCTAGTATGTACTTTTATAATATCGAGAAGTCGTTTATGCTAGTTAGTAGCAGTAGCAGCTCGGAGCTGTAACGTCTGCAGATCCATGCTGTAAGTGATTTAATAAATATGCGTTGTATCTTAATGTGTGTTCAAGTCAAATCATTACAACCCCCTTGCTATGTGTAGGAAGGGACTGCAGATGCTGGTTTAAACCGGATAGACACAAAAAGCTGGAGTATCTCAATGGGACAGGCAGCATTTCTGGAGAGAAGGGATGGGTGACGTTTCGGGTCGAGACCCTTCAGACAAATTAGGGATAAGGGAAACGAGATATAATCGGAGAGTAGGAGGAATCATATTTTCGTCTATCCCCCTTGCTATGTGCTGGTTTCATCTCTGTTCCACTTGGATGCAGTGTTGGGGGACTGCTGCAGGAGCAGTAGCTGCAGCTGTGGGATGCGGATGGCTGCAGGAGTGTGCAGAGGTAGGTGGACGTGATGGTATGATCTGGGAGGTCTTCAACAAAGTGAATCCCATTCAGCGCCATGAGCGTCTGGCAATCCATCATTCTATATCGATCCTCTTCCAGACCTTTAAGCAATTCCTTGCAATTTGTGTCTCGTGGCTTGAACCAATTGTTGTTGGGAATTTTGAGTATTATATGGAAGATGAGTAGGTTATAGTTTGGTTAACCCTGGAGCTCACATACTGGGGAGCATGATTGGAAAATGGCCAAGATAGAATGTAGTCAGACTGGCAAAGCTGAAACATTCTGCTGAGAAGCAGGCTTCCTTATCAATAGGGGAGGGGAGGATAGTTCTTCACAGTTCTGTCTGTGTTCTTATCTGTTGCAATCTTGTATTACAGCTGCTCTTGGTCACTGTGTTTAGCAGGCAAGTCTTCCAAAGGTTAACTAACAACCTCTTTTGCGAAGGGACTCCATTTGGCAAGGGGAATCTGGCCATTTATGGGATCCACGTTGGATATATGGGAGGAAGAGTTTCAGAACAACAAGAAACTCAAGATATTACAGTTAACTTTGGGGAAAGACAAAGATGAAAGGTTACAGAGATATTGATTCATGATTGTTTGTTTCAACTCCACGTAACCGTTGTGTCATGAGGGTATAAGAATCGTGCAGTTACTGTAGGATTTTGAAGTAGTTTAAGCTTGTTCACACTGTTTCCCAATGTGCATCGCCAAGGCCTTTTATGAAACCGACTTGTTTGATAGACTCACCACTGATCTATGAGTTGTTTTATTTTGTATCTGTGCCTATCTGAGTGAAGTCAGATATAGGGAACGGGTAAAGTATAAAATTCCCTCTAAAGTCAATGCTTCTTGTATTTCGCTGTTCTGAACCTGCAGCTGCTGAAATGATAACAAAAGAAAATTATTTCTATTCTTTCTCCCTCACCTAGTCTCTTCATAACTACAGTAGATCCATGATAATTCTGACAGCAATCACCATTTTACAGTTTTGAGTTCCAAGCCCCAACTAACTAATTTTCAAAAGATAAACACAAAAAGCTGGAGTAACTCAGCGGGTCAGACAACATCTCTGGTGAAAAGCAATGGGTGACGTTTTTTGTCGAGACCCTTCTTCAGACCGAACTAATTTTCAACATGGACATAAATCCGATCTCGCACCTCACTGACCTGAGGGCACTCTGATTTTCCTTTGGGCAGAGATTCAACCAGACTTTCCGTCATTCTCACCATCCTTAACCACGTTGAAAAACCTCTCCTTTAATTCTACTCGAATTTTTCAAAGCAAAGATGTAGATATGGGAACCTGTCTGTCTCTCTGTGGAACATGTGGAATATTTCAACGATGGACACAAAATGCTGGAGTAACTCAACGGGACAGGCAGTATCTCCGGATAGAAGGAACGGGTGGTGTTTCAGGTCGAGTCCCTTCTTCAGACAGGAATATTTCAGACATACTGGGATCCCCTCATTTTTTTAGTCCCTGATGGTATTGGTGGCAATTTTTGCTCATGCAAAACTTCAAAATGTTTCCTTCTTTGCTCCCAATTTCATTTTGCTCTCAATGTCCATCTCTGTCTCTTTCCTACCTCTAAATCTGAGAATGGGTTAGTGACTAATATCTCATATAAACCATAAACCCATGGCTAGCTTAACTGCATTACCTGCCATCCTGTTTCCTGACAGGATTCCATTTTAACTTCATCACAGACATATCTATTTTGATTTCATTACCTTTCCACCTCCACAGCTCTGAGTCTTCCTCTTTCTCCAACCGTGGAGAAGGCAGGAGAATGGGGTTAGGAGAGAAAGATAGCAGCCGTAATTGAATGGCAAAGCACACTCGATGGGCTGAATGGCCTAATTCTTCTCCTATCACATATGATCTTATGGCCTTACGCTTTCCCTCCAACCACAGCTGACAGGCATTGCAACCTGTTACATTTGTCGCAATGTGCCTTCACCCTGCACACCCAGATAATGAACCGAGGTATTCCTGTGCTTGCCTTCCACTGCATTCCTTCCTTCCCTATTTTCAAGAGATCAACCTTCATATTTTCTGACTCCCCCGGTACGATTCTGCCTCCAAATATCTTTCTCTCCAGTTCCCTTTCAGCATTCCAAAAGGGCCATACCACCCTTGAGCCTTTAGTCCACCATCTCCACTAATACCCACTGCCCTTTATCCCGATACCTTGCATGTAATCCACCAGATATCCGCTCGCATTATGCAAGGGCACAGACACTCGTACCAAGTGAAGCAGTGATTCACTTGTAGTTCTTCCAATTTAATATAATGCACATGTTTATTATACAGTCTCCTCTATATTAAGGAAACCGAGTGCAGATTGCGTGCCCAGTTACGAAATATCTCTGTTCATGCTGCATGGATGACCTTGAGCCATCAGTTGCCTGTCACTTAAATTCTTCATCCCACCCCCCCACTCTGACCTCTCTGTCTTCAGCCTCCTACAGTAGCTCAACTAAGGTTGAGGAACAGTAACTCCTCCCCGTGTAGGAAGCAACCGCAGATGCCGATTCAAACCGAAGATAGACACAAAAAGCTGGAGTAACTCAGCGGGACAGTAACTCATCCACCATATTCACACATTACAGCCTTTGAAACTTGACAAGAATTCAATCAATGATTCCGGTCTTGTATTCACATTTCCAGCGTTCAGCATTTTTCCTCCCTCCATTGTCGATGTTTCAGATTTCATTATGTCTGAAGAAGGGTTTCGGCCCGAAACGTTGCCTATTTCCTTCGCTCCATAGATGCTGCTGCACCCGCTGAGTTTCTCCAGCTTTTCTGTGTAACTTTCAGATTTCATTCATCTTTGTGTATTTATACTTCCTCCAGATTAGCTTTTGTTACTAATATTGACTGCACTAAAGAAAGCATCCTATCTGGATGCATGACAGCATGGTTTGACAACTGCTTGCTTTGACAACAGCTTTGCCCAAGACCACAAGATATTGCAGATAATAAAGTGCGGGAGGAATTCGGCAGGCCAGGTAGCGTCTGAACTTTGATCAATAGGAAGGAGGGACCTGACATTACAAGCATTGTCAGCGCATTTCCCTCCTCAGATGCTGACTGGCCTGCTGAGTTCTTCCAGTGCTTTGTTTATTTGCTCAGGATTTCAACATTCTCTGTTTCTTGTGTGTCCAGAAACACAGTCCAGTCCATTACAAGAGCCAGACTGTCCTTCCCCATTGAGTCTGTCTACACTTCATGCTGCCCTAAGAAAGCAGCACTCACACCCCAGTCATTTCCTCTTCTCACCTCTTTCAACAGGCAGAAGACACAAACGCTTGACAGCATGTTCCACTGTATCCAAGAACAGTGTCTTCCCGCAGTTATCAGCCTTGTGAATGGAGCCCTCATAAGCGTAGGGTGTATTACTGATGTTCCAATCTGCACCATTGGGGCCTCACTCTGACAATGGAGGAGGCCCAGGACAGAAAGGTCAGAATGGGAATGGGAAGCGGAGTCAGTGGGTGTAGACGGAGATCAGTGGGTGGAGACTGAGCGGAGGTGTTCGGCGAAGTGATCGCCAAGCCTGGGCTTGGTCTCGCCGATATGTCGGAGTTCACATCTTGAACAACGGATACAGTAGATGAGATTGGTGGAGGTGCAAGTGAACCACTGCCGCACCTGTAAAGACTGTGCGGGTCCTTGGATGGAGTCGAGGGGGGGAGGTAGAGGGACAGGTGTTGAATCCACCTCTGAACATACAGCCCTCCGTTCACTCTGCAGCAACCCTGACATTCTCATCAAACCTGCCGACATGGAATGTGCTATGATGGTCTGGTGCATGGGCCTCTACCAGGCTGAGGCCAGGCGACAAGCCTCAAACACCTCCTCCTACTTATCCTTGGACCATGATCCCACAGACGAGCACCAGGCCATAATCTCACACCCCATTTCACATTTCATTACTTCCAGCTGCCTGCCCTGCGAAGGCTCCAACCTTATTGTTCATCAGCTGCGCACGGCCTGGTTACATCTTCTCCCCAAAATCCACAACCAGAATTGCCCTGGCAGCCCCATTGTTTCTGCTTGTTCTTGTTCCACATACCTCGACTCCATCCTATCCCCCTTGGTCCAATCCCTCCCTACCTATGTCCAAGACACCTCACACACTCTTCATCTCTTCAATGACTTCCGTTTCCCAGGCCCCCACTCCCTCATCTTTACTATGGATGTCCAGTCACTCTACACCTCCATCCCCCACCAGGAAGGTGTTAAAACCCTCCGTTTCTTCCTCGATCGTAGAACCATCCAATTTCTCTCTACTAGCACTCCCTTCTGCCTAGCCGAGCTGGTCCTTACTCTCAACAACTACTCCCACTTCCTCCAAATCCAAGGCATAGCTATGGACACTCGCATGGGCCCCAGCTTTGCCTGCCTCTTTGTAGGGTACATCAAGCAATCACTGTTCCAGGTGTATACTGGCCCTTTCCCCGAACTGTACCTCCACTACACTTATGAGTGCATCGGTGCTATCTCCTGCACCCGTGCAGAACTCACTGACTTCATCAACTTCACAACTAATTTCCATCCTCCACTCAAATTCACTTGGACCATCTCCGACATCTTCCTGCCGTTTCTGGATCTCACCGTCTCCATAACAGGATATAGGCTATTGACTAATGTCTATTACAAACCCACTGACCTCCACAACTATCTCGACTACACTTCTTCCCACCCTGCTTCCTGTAAAGACTCTATCCCCTACTTCTAATTCCACCATCTACACAGCATCTGCATCCAAGATAACGTGTTCCATACCAGGACATTAAGTTACCCTAATTCTGTCCCACTCTTCCATTATAGATGAGGCCCTCACTAGGGTCCCCTTGATATCCGACAGCTCCACTCTTGCTCCCCCCAGTGGTAACAGGTTCAGAGTCCCCCTAGATTTCATCTTCCACCCCATTAGCCATCGCATACAGCACATAATCCTCTGACATTTTCACCATCTCCAACGGGATCCCACCATTAGCCACATCTTCCCATCTCCACCCCTTTCCGCTTTCCACAGAGACCGTTCCCTCCACAACTCCCTGGTCAACTTGTCCCTTCCCACCCAAACCACCCCCTCCCCAGGTACTTTCCCCTGCAACCGCAGGAGATGAAAATCCTTTACCACCCCCCTCGGCTCCGTCCAAGGACACCGACTGTCTTTTCAGGTGAGGCAGCTCCTACACACCTCCTCTAACTCCCCTTCCCATTCCCACACTGACCTTTCTGTCCTGGGCCTCCTCCATTGCCAGAGTGAGGCCCAGCACAAATTGGAGGAACAGCACCATGGGCAGATTACAACCCAGCGGTATGAACATTGACTTCTCAAACTTCAAGTAACCCTTGCTTTCTTTCTCTCTCCACCCCTCCCCCTTCCCAGACTACATTTTTATCTGTTTGCTTTGTTGTTAACTTCCCCCAGCTAACAATGATCTATTCAACATTTTCCTTGATCTCCATTTCCTTTCTCCTATTTCCACACCTTACACTTCCTTATCTATGTATCTCCCTCTCCCCTGACATCAGACTGAAGAAGGTTGACAAAAATGTTGGAGAAACTCAGCGGGTGAGGCAGCATCTATGGAGAGAAGGAATGGGCGACGTTTCGGGTCGAGATCCTTCTTCAGACTGATGTCGGGGGTGGGGGGGGGGCGGCGGGGAGCGAGAAGGGTCATCCATTCCTTTTTTCCAGTAATGTACTTGCTGAGTATTTATTGTTTGTTTATTGTATATTGTTACTTGTACCGAGGTACAGTGTAAAGCATTTGTTGCTTGCTATCCATTCAGCAGAAAGACAATACATGATTACAATGAATCAATTTACAGTGTACAGATACATGATAAGGGGATAACGTTTAGTTTAGTGCAAGGTAAAGTCAGCAAAGTCCGATCACGGATAGACTGAGGGTCACCAATGAGGTAGATAGTAGTTCAGGACTGCTCTCTGGTTGTAGTAGGATGATTCAGTTGCCTGATAACAGCTGGGAAGAAACTGTCCCTGAATCTGGAGGTGTGCGTTTTCACACTTGTGTGAACGTCAGCAGCAAGCTTGTTATTGCAATCATCAAAGTGCTACTAAAAGGCAGCTTGCACATTTTTAAAGAAGATTTTCATAGACCTAAAAAGCTGGGGTAACTCAGCGGGACAGGTAGCATCTCTGGAGAGAAGGAATGGGTGACCTTTTGGGTCGAGACCCTTCTTGAGACTCGACCCGTAAAGTCACCCGTTCCTTCTCTCCAGAGATGCTGCCTGTCCCGCTGAGTTACTCCAGCTTTTTGTGTCTATCTTCAGTTTAAACCAGCATCTGCAGTTCCTTCTTACACAAAGAAGATTTTCATTATGGTTTCAATAAATTTGGGGTGTTTTACGAAGCTAAACAATTTGAGCAACAACGGAACATGTGAAAGAAACATAGAACATAGGTGCAGAAGTAGGCCATTCGGCCCTTCGAGCCAGCACTGCCATTCAATATGATCCTGACTGATCATCCAAAATCAGTACCCCGTTCCTGCTTTCTCCCCATATCACTTGATTCCTTTAGCCCTAAGAGCTATATCTAACTCTCTCTTGAAAACAACCGGTGAATTGGCCTCCACTGCCTTCTGTGACAGAGAATTCCACAGATTCACAAGTCTCTGGGTGAAAAGAGAACGTAAAGGGTTCACAAGCTATTCTCCTTCCAAAGCCAATTGAAGTCTCCCCAATGAATGTCAGCAGGCTTTCACTGTGCATGCTGCTGCCATTAGGAGAGGCAAAGACACACAAGCACATGCTCCAAGGAAGCACACAAATGTAAATACATAATTTGGATGTTTTAAGCCGTAATTAATTCGTAAGTTTGGAATGGAATGAGGAGCTGAGGCAGTGGTGATGATAGTTGAGCTTAAAATTGTATTATCTCTGAACTTATTAATTTCGAGCCATGGCTGGAGACTGTGGTTCCATTGTTACTTTCTCTTGTTCCATCATATCATCTTGCACTTCTTCCCCCCTGTTCTCCTCAATCGTTTCCCCCCAAATTTGATTCCAGGCAGAGGGAACAAATGGAGTCAATTTGTTTTGTGCAGAATAGCAGAAGAAAATGGTGTAGATAATCAGCAGTTGAAGGGTCTTTATCGTGAATGGTTAACTCTGATTCTTTTCCCTGACCCGCAGAGTACTTTCAGCATTTTCAGTTTTCACTTTAGATTTCCAGCATCTGGTGCTCATTTGATATGATTTTCATTTGCTTTGTATGGAATATCTCGATGGCTGCCTTTGTACAGCAGTGGAATGCAAACTGTGAGATGCAACTGAGTAGGTCTATCGGCAATCTAGTTGGAACCTGATATATAAATGTGAAGAGCCACAGTTACTGTGACAGTCAAATGCAAATATGGTCTGCCCCTGCTTTGAGGACGGTTAATTTTCCCATTTTCTAACATTTTCTAACATTTATTCTTCCAATTAACAAAATAATTTAACATATAAATTTGACAATTAATATTTTACTCAAAATATGATTCAACAAGGCTTTCATGGCATAAAAATAAAGAAAATATATAAATAACTTATGAGCAATCTAGCTACCAGTTCTTTTATCAGATAGAACTGAGATAGAATTATCAATTAAAAGATAAATTGCACAAAATTATTTTCTTGTTATGTCAACTGGATAATATGATGGTAAAATCCTCAAACTAAATAAAATACTTAAATGATCAGAGCAATATTCTATTAAATGATGGGAACCTGTGACACCAATTGTATGGTAATATTAATTGTAAACTAAAATTAAGTTATATTAGCTTTAACATTTCATTTATAACCAGTGGCAATCAAAACAATGGATGTAATACGCTGCACCATCTTTAATGTTGTATAATTACTGAAGATGTTTTCGTTTGGAAGGGCACTCAGCAGACATGTACACAAATGTGCTGAATGAATATTGCAGAGATGGAGGTGGTGGAGACGCCCTCACTAAAAGGCATTGGATACAGGAAGAGATACCAAATGTTTATTGAGCTGCAGATAATATCTTTGCTTATTCACGTATGGATTGCAAATGTGATCTGAGTTTTTAAGGAATTGAAATCGTACCAACCCATTTAATTTCTGGAATGCCTGCAATAAGTTTATTTCATCATATACTGCATACAAGTAAATGGAACTCATTCATAGACACGAAAAATGTCTGAAGCCGAACACTTATTTTAATACTTAATACATATCTTCCTTCTGCTAGAGGATGTCTGGAGGAATTATTGGTTAATCTGGTCTCTCCTATGTTTTCATTAACCTGGCACCTATTAACGTGAACCTTTCAACTGGCTCGCGGCTGTTTACAACAGTTTCAATTAATTATTCAAATTCCATCACTTGGTCAATATCCTCTATGGATGCTAATTGAACGAATGTTAGGGATTTTATCATGACAGGCTGAGATACAGAATTCCTTTCTCCATAGATGTCACCTGACCTCATGGAGATCTGTTTATGATTTCTATTAATGCAGTGTTATAAATTTTGGTTTGACTATATTTGGAGTGTTAAGGGTCTGTCCCACTTTCCCGAGCTGCTCACGAATTCTCCCGAGTTTTCCCTTTGATTCAAACTCGGAGAATGTTCGTAACGGGTCCGTAGATATATCGTAGCGGCTCGGGGCATCAGGTAAGTCGGGACGTTTTTTCCAGCATGACAAACAATGTCCACGAGTTAAAAGATAGTCGGGAGGAGAACAATTGCAACATTTAATGTCCCGAGTATCTACTGTCCCACTGCCGTGACCTTGACCATGTCAGCGACTGCCTTCGGCCTTCAAGCTCGAGGGCACTCCCCTGAAAAACCTCGAGCTGGATCGACCGTCAGTGATGAAACCGCAAACCGGATCGACCGACCGCACACACAGACACACACACACAAACACATCACAAAGGCGGGGGCCAGGGAAAGCGGGGGAGCGCTGTCTGAAATTCACACCCGCGATGAACAGGAAGGTAAAAGACGGCTGGCACAGTGTACGGTAAATCCTTTAGATAGCCTGTAACTAAATAGCGACCCCACTCCACTGCACTACGAGTTCAAAAGAACCATGCCGACCAATTTTTACTCGCGGAAATTTTTTCAATATGCTGAAACATTTTCCTCGACCAAACTGAGGCCGCGAGTCTGCGGGAACTTCCCTTGAGCATGAAGGAGAGTTCCAGTGGACCTCCTAGGACCACGTGTCGACCATGCTGCAAGTTTGAGTCAAGGGCAAACTCTTCTAAACTCGCAGATTAGGTCGCCACAGTGGGACAGCCCTTTTACCTACACACACTAGGGACAATTTTGCAACTTACTGAAGCTAATTAACCTACAAACTGGTACTTCTTTGGAGTGTTGGAGCAAACCAGAGCACCCAGATAAAACCCATGGAGTAACAGGGAGAATGTACAAACTCTGTACAGGCAACAGCCGTAGTCAGAATCAAAACAGTGTCTCTGTAGTTGTAAAGCAACAACTCTACAATTGCGCCACTGTGCCGCCCACGACTTGTGTGTGGTTGTTGTTGCCCCATTGCAGGAAGGATGAAGTGTCATCGAAGTGGGTGTAGGTTTAGCAGAATGCTGCCTCAATTAGAGAGTATTAGTTACAAGGGGAGGTTTGACAAACATGTATTATTTTCTCTGGAGTTTTGGAGATTGAGGGAGACCTGAGAGAAGTGTATAAAATGACGAGAGGCAGGGATAGGTTAGGCAGTCAGAACCTTTCTTCTAGGGTGGAAATATCAAAGATCAAATAGCAAAGCCTTCATGTCAGATGGGGAAAGTATAAAGGATATGTGTGGGGACATTTTGTTTTGTGCAGTGTTGAGGTTTTCTGGAATGAGCTGCCTGGGATGGTAGTAGAAATAGATATGATAGTCACATTTAAGAGGCATTTAGATAGGCACGAGGATGAGCAGGGAATGGAGGGATGTGTATGAGCAGGGACATCATCTTTGGGCCCGACATTGTGGGTCAAAGTGCCTGCTCCTGTTCTGTACTGTTCTACGTTCATCATTCTTTCCTCCACCATCGTAATCCTGGGAATCATCATTGACCAGAAACTCATATGGGGCAGCCACATAAATACTGTGGCTACAAGAGCAGGTCAAAGGCTGAGGATCCTGTGGTGAATGTGGTCTCACCATCTATGGGGCAGCATTTAGAAGTGTGATAGAACACTTGCCTGTTGAGTACAGGTCCAACAAATGTCAAGCGTTCAATTACAACCAGGACAAACTGGAACACCATGGGTTTTCACCGAGAAACATGTTTTAGGTAGAGATGCAGGCTACACCAGGAACCTTCACAAACCTGTATCTTCTACGATCAAGAAGAACAAGTGGTTTAAATGCATGAATTGCCGCCACCCTTCAAGTTGCACATGATCCTGACTTGGAATTATATTGCTATTTGTTCATAGCAACTGTGTCTACATTCTGTGTCTACTCCCTCTCCACTGGCACTGGGGGGGGGGAGCATCTTCATCTGAAGGACCGCAGAGGTTCAAGAAGGCAGCTCACGGCCTTTTCTTCAGCTAGATATGGGCAATAAACTCATGGATCGATTGCTATTTTGATTATCGAGCTTGCACATTACAAATATTCCTATTTAGTTTTGGTGTCTTTAGTGCTGGCCATATGAGAGGTGAAAAAGGTGAGGCTCATTTGGAAAACTGACTGGGATTTGAAGCACAACTCAGCTATGTCCAGTCATTTTCCTACTCTATTAATTTGGTGCATGCTTTCTGTAGTTGGGTAGACACCTACACCTTCACCTAATTTCCTTTCAATATGTGACATGACTGCTCTCAGCAGTAAATAGCTTGGAGTGACGCAGGTGTATGTAGGCCAGGAAACTGGCAGAACAGGGAAGTGAAGGTGGAGTGGAGAGGGTAGTTAGAATGGAATATAGTAAGGGGGGGGGGGGGGGGATTATTGTCACATTTAATCGACTGACACTGTAATCCCGTTCCGCCAGAACAATGTATCTTCACAATCTTTGATGAACCGCAGTTTTTAACAAGGGGATATTTTCAAGTGCCACTCTCATTAACTAGCACAAAACTCCTTCATTTGTACATATGCTGTTCCAATTACAGTGCAGCTCTAGCAGCCCGGAGAAAAAGACATGGTTTCTCTTAGGCTAAGTTGCAAATAAACAAGCAAGTGCACAAACACCCCACAGATGGATGCAGTCTTTTATCATCATAACTTTGGCAGGAGCATCTGCTGCAAAAGCATTCATTAATAATCAGTTGTGGACGATTTGAAGTTGAATATATATTTTTAGTTATTCCCCAAAGATACGTCTGTATTCTCCCATCAGAATTTTTTTAGACGACCCACTTGAGATATTCGTTTATTGTTTACTAACAGAACGTTACACATTGTCTGACTTGCCACAATGATTGGAAACCAAAGCTTGGACTTTTAGTTTAGTTTAGTTTAGAGACACAGCGCCAAAACAGGCCCTTCGTCCCACCGAGTCCGCACTGACCAGCGATCCCTGCACATATAACACTATCCTACACACACTAGGGACAATTTACACTTATAGCAAGCCAATTTACCTACATACCTGCTTGTTTTTGGAGTGTGGGAGGAAACCTAAGATCTCGGTGAAAACCTGCGCGATTACGGGGAGAACGTACAAATTCGGTGCACACAGTACCTATAGTCAGGATCGAACCCGGGTCTCCGGCGCTCCAAGCGCTGTAAGGCTGCAACTCTACCGCTGCTCCACCAAACCACCCTCCCCCATCCCAGAACCTCCCTGCCTCTCCTCCCCCTTTATTTTAGATGACCCACTTGAGGTATTCCTTTCTTATCTACTAACATTATCAGGCAATTTAGTGGCGATGTTTAACGCAACTAATTAATGTATTTGGCAGGATACACGCAGAGAATCCATTGCTCGAGAATTTTAAACTAGCAGGTACCATCTTTAAATTAAGGCTTTGGAAATCTGGGACGAGCTGGAGACACAGAGTCGCTTGTCACACCCGAGACTGCAAGCAAATGTTTCTTTCTTGGGTGATATGATCATGCAGAATGGATCAAAGAGTAGGTATCATGCTGAGGGACTGCGATGTTGACCTCGTGTTGTATTTCTTTGTTCCAATGCCATTCGCCCAATATTTGGAACAATATTTGCAACAAAAGCTTTTCACTGTACCTCGGTACACATGACAATGAACTGAACTGAGCTATACTTACAAGTAAAAGGCAATTTTCATAACCTTCCCAGATCGCTTAATATTTTCAATTTGCTGCTTTGAGCCCTAATAGTTTCTTCTTTCCTGAATACAAACAAGGATGGACAGGAGCAAGGAGGGCGCATTTTCTGGGGGAACTTTGGTGACATTAAATTACTGCGGGAAGTTCATCACCATGAGTCACGTGCGGTTTTGTGTCAATCATTGCCACTTCAGGGGGTTTTAACCAGAAATTACACATTGTAGGTAGGCGTCAATGACAAGCTGAAGTCATAAGTCAAACTTTCTATCATTATTGCCATAGCAACACTGAGTACTCATAACGTCAACCTGATACTGGCATCCAGGATTACTGAGAGCCAGCAAAATCCTGTTAAAATCAAAATCATTCCAGTCTGGAAGTAATCTTGCAGTGATATCACCTGTCACATTCGGCATTCTGCAGATTGAATGGGTGAAGAGTCTGCCTTGCTGTAGAATCAGCGAAACTTGCAACGTAAAAGGAGACCAATGCACCCCGCACACGTTGCAAACATTGTCCAATTTAATCTTGCATCTCATTTGGATGCAAGAGTTGCATATGTAGCAGAACTGCTGCTTCAAAGCTCCTGATCTCTGAATCCTGATCTCCAGTCACTACAGCAGTAGGATCTGCCCAATCCACCCTGTCATCCTATGGGTTTAGACATAGACATAGAAAATAGGTGCAGGAGGAGGCCATTCAGCCCTTCAAGCTTGCACCACCATTCATTGTGATCATCCACAATCAATAACCCGTGCCTGCCTTATCCCCATACCCCTTGATTCCGCTAGCCCCTAGAGCTCCATCTAACTCTCTTTTAAATTCATCCAGTGAATTGGCCTCCACTGCCATCTGTGGCAGAGAATTCCACAAATTTCTACTGGATGCTCCAGGTTCATCCTACATTACTAGGTAGGCAGGTTAGTATTAAGTTAATTGGCTCTTACAAATTGCCACTAATGCACAGGTTAGTGTTAGAATTGACAGTTTAGTTTAGTTCACTTTAGAGATACAGTGCGGAAACAGGCCCTTCGGCCCACCGACCAGCGAACCACACACATTACCACTATCCCACACACACCAGGGGCAATTTTACATTTACACCAAACCAATTAACCTACAAACCTGGACATCTTTGGTGTGTGGGACGTTGCCAAAGATCTCGGAGAAAACCCACGCAGGTCAGGGAGAGAAGGTACAAACTCCATACAGACAGCACCCATAGTCAGGATCGAACCCGGGACTCTGGTACTGAAAGGCAGTTGTGCTACTGCCGCGCCACCGTGCCGTCCTGTTGAGATTGATGATGGAATGGGACTGCTTCCCCCTCCCCACAATGGAATTTCGGTTCGGTTGGTTATCAGGAAATCCGGAGTTGGGATCCTGGGTTATTTGGGAAAGTCTTGATTTGAACAATGCAGTACCTAAAATTGAAAAGTGTGGAACTAGACATCTTGGTTCCCTAGTCTGCTTGATGGTAAATTAGGTACTGCATACACTGGGCACGAAATGCTGCACATGAGGCCCTGCCTGCTGAACCAGCATGTGGCTGGTGTGTGGAAGATTTATTTCACCTCCTATGTTGGGAGTTTCAGGTACAGTATCCACACAATGTTGAAACAGAAAATGCGCAGGTAATCAGCAGGCTGGCAGCACCCAATGTGATAGAAAAACTGTTCATGTTTTAACTGGTGACATAAAACGAGTAACACAAGAAACTTCTGCATTGTTAATCTAGCTTGGTTTAGTGTAGTTTAGAGATACAGTGTGGAAAAAGGCCCTTTGGACCATTGTGTCCGCGTCAACTATCGATCGCCCATTCACACATGTTCCATGTTATCCCACCTGCCCATTGTCCCCCCCCCCCCACATACTACTGGCAATTTACAGACGGCCAATTCACCTTCAAACCCCCACGTCTTTGGGATGTGGGAGGAGGCCGGAGCACCCAGAGGAAATCCACGCGGTCACAGGAACAACGTGCAAACTCCACACAGACAGCATGCGAGGTCGGGATCGAACACGGGCCTCTGGTGCCGCGAGGCAGCTGCACGCCACGGTTCCATCCTACAGAACGCTACGTTATTTAAAGAATGTAATTCAAGATCTTTTGCAAAATACATGAACATGAATTTTCTTTGTTAGTTTTTCATAACAAAAAACCTGAAAGGATGTTCTGTAAGGATTCATTGGCCATTTATATCAGTTTACTTTTGGATGATCTTAGTGCATTTGAAGGGCCTCACATCCAGTCACGACCTTCCAAATTCCTGCCTTCTAAATTAGAGGATCATTTTCACTTCATCTGAGGCAGTGTGAATCACAGAGTAATTAGTGGTGGAACAATAATGACCAATGCTTGTACAATGATTGGAAGGCAGGGTTACGACTTTTAGTTTCGCGGAACAGGCCCTTCGGCCCACTGAGTCCGCACCGACCTGCGATCCTCGCACATTAACACTATCCTACGCACACTAGGGACAATTTATGCTGATACCAAGTCAATTATCTGACAAAATGTGGGAGGAAACCAAAGATCTCAGAGAAAACCCACGTGGTCACGGGGAGAATGTACAAACCCCGTACAGACAGCACCCGTAGTCGGGATCGAACTCGGGTCTCCGGCGCTGCAAGCACTGTAAGGCAGCAACTCTACCGCTGCGCCACCATGCCGCCCTCCCCCATCCTGGGGCCACTCCCACGCCATCCCCATTCTTTGGAGGAAGCCCGGATAAAAGGAGGTGATGAGACCACTCAGATGGCAGAATGTTGCGTGGCAGCTCTCTAAACTGCTCCAATGTGGTGTGGTGTCAAGATTGGGTTTGTGTCAAACTCATGTGAGGAGAACACTTTCTGTGCCATTTAAGACAGTGACAGATGCTTCAACAATGAGTCTTCAGTAGTAACATTGGCTTCAACATACAATTATTGCCGGACCAGCAATTACAGGGCATTGGCCCGAACCAACATTTGAGAAAAAACCCACATATTGCTCCTGAATGTACAAGAGAATGAATTCCCTTTATTTTGTGCTTCAGAGTTAACTGAGTATAACTTAACCTTATGGAATCAATAAGTCTTTGGACTCGAAGATAGACACAAAAAGCTGATGTAACTCAGCAGGTCAGACAGCATCTCTGGAGAAAAGGAATAGGTGACGTTTCAGGTTGAGACCAGTATGAAAAAGGATCTCGCCCCGAAATGTTTGGGCTCAATGTGTTCTTACTTGTTAATCTAATATTTGGAGATTTATTAAAGTATACTACACCATGTTAATTGTAGCACATTTTAGATTATTTAACACAAGAGAGCTCACTGTACTTTGTGGGTTAAATTCATATCTGATAATACATTTCTGCACCCCATACCCAGTTAATATCTTCTCTTGTTTTCATAATTAAATACAGGATTTCAAAATGCCACCAGTGATATTACTGAAACAAAGTAATCCTCTGGTATTCCTGCTGGAAATGACTAACCAAACCTGCCAATGTTATTAAACCCACCATGATAGCACCACCAGCTGTGTGCGGGCTTTTGAACAGGAGATATTCACAGATATAAGGTCTTAAGGTCATAAGTGATAGCAGCAGAATGAGGCCATTCGGCCCATCAAGTCTAAGCCACCATTCTATCATGGCTGATCTATTTCTCCCTCCTAAACCCATTCTCCTGCCTTCTCCCCATAACCCGACACCCGTACTAATCAAGAATCTATCTATCTCTGCCTCAAAAATATCAGTTGACTTGGCCTTCACAGCCTTCTGTGGCAAAGAATTCCACAGATTCACCACCCTCTGACCAAATAAATCCCTTCTCACCTCCTTCCTATAGGAACGTCCTTTAATTCTGAGGCTATGACCTCAGGTCCTAGACTCCCCCACTATTTATTAAACCAAGTAAACTATTGTGTTTTTCAATTGTTAACCCCTTCATTTACACGAATCATTTGCAATGATTCTGTAAACTGTTTCAATAAGCAATATTTAGAAAGAAGAGGCAAGCGCTAATTTTTAACAGGAATTATTTCGGTGATTTTCTTATAAATCACCTCATGTCAGAAATGAAAGTAATAACAATGTGTGTGATTCAGCTTTTCAATATAAAGCAGGAATCTATTGAAACGTAATAAAAATATGTTGGTGGGTTTGGAATGAATAAACGTGGCATTACGAGTTCAAGGTTCCCCCACACAGCGCTATGTTACCGATAAAAATGAAGAAGTGTCGGCTATTGTTAATTTTATTGCTGCCTGCTTTGTGCTACTAAATTCTATATCAAAATTATATATATCATAAGTTTAAAAAAATAATGTAGAATATTCCAGTGTGTTTTGATACATAACTGCACGTAAGTCGGGTTGATTTTAGCCTCTGCAAAAAGGCCCGGTGGAGCTGGCAGCCTCCCAGCTGGACCAGGTTACTTTGACTGGTCATATCAGTTGAAGGTTAAGTGGTGTGTGGACTTTGAAGGCCAGCTGGACAACAGTGCAGCAATTGATTCAAGCTGTAACTGAAACATGGATGAGGGCTTCACAGAGTCATTGAATGGACAAGAAGGGTCTCGACCCGAAACCTCACCCATTCCTTTTCTCCAGAGATGCTGCCTGCCCCGTTGAGTTACTCCAGCATTTTTGTGTCTACCAATGAATGGACAAACCTGGATTGTGTTCCCTGTGTCAGTGTTGGTGTGCGGGGATCGCAGGTCGGCGTGGACTCGGTGGGCCGAAGGGCCTGTGTCAGCTAGATAGGGCTCTTAAAAATAGCGGATTCAGGGGATATGGGGAGGAGGTAAGAACGGGGTACTGATTGGGGATGATCAGCCATGATCACATTGAACGGCAGTGCTGGCTCGAAGGGCCGAATGGCCTACCTGTGCACCTATTGTCTATTGAATCTGAGCAGCAACCAGATAGAAACGATAAGAGGCATTGGCAGGGTAGATCAGTTCAGTTTAGTTTATTGTCACTTGTACGGTGAAAAGCTTTTGTAGCGTGCTAACCAGTCAGCGGAAAGACAATACCTGATTACAATCGAGCCATTTACTGTGTATAGATACATGAAAAGGGAATTACATTTAGTGCAAGTAAAGCCAGTGAAGTCCGTTCAAAGATAGACTGAGGGTCACCAATGAGGTAGATAGTAATTCAGGACTGCTCTCTGGTTGTGGTAGGATGGTTCAGTTGCCTGATAACAGAAACATGGATGCGGGCTTCACAGAGTAATTGAATGGACAAACTTGATTTGTGTTCCTTAGATGATCAGAGTCTTTTGCCCAGAGTAAAAATTCAAACAGCTTGAAGCGAAAGGGGGACGATTAAAGCATATCTGTACGACAAATCTCTTACACAGAAACGTAGTAGGTGCCTGGGATGCACTGCCAGTGGAAATGGAAGAAGAGGATAAGACACAGTAAAGGGCCTGTCCCACTTACGTGTCCTTGGCACGCAAATTATGCAACCTCGTGGTCGCGTTGAGCCGCGACGGTCCCGCAAAGGTCGGGCACGATTTCATGCGTATGTACAGCCGTCTGGACCGAGTGACGTCATTTGAAGATGGACACAAAGCTGGAGTAACTCAGCGGGACCAGCAGCATCTCTGGAGAGAAGCATTGGGTGATGTTTCGTGTTGAGTCTGAAAAGAAGGGTCTTGACCCGAAACATCACCCATCCCTTCTCTCCAGAGATGCTGCCGGTCCCGTTGAGTTACTCCTGCATTTTGTGTCCATCCTCAATTTACTCCCCGTTCTGGGAGTAGAAGTGGGGGCGGATCCGGACCGCAACGGCCGTGAGGCCCAGGCCGAGCTCGGCGATCGTTTGCCTGCTTCTGCTGCTGTTGGGGGTGAGACGTTGCGTCGCGCCAGGGTCTTGGGCCTGTCCCACATTGGCCGTCAGTTACGTGACAGGCCGTTGGTGTGCGAAGATTTCGTTCACTACAAAAACTTCGGAGCCCCGCACGATGTCGTGCACAACTACATACCCGTCCGCGCTTCTAAGTGGGACCGGCCATGCGCGGCCATACGATGCCCGTACGCCTCAACGCGACCACGAGGTCGCGTAATTTGCGTGCCAAGGACACGCAAGTGGGACAGGCCCTTAAGTCATGATGCAGCTTTATAGCACTGTGGTCAGGGTGCTTTTGGAGCAGTCTGTGGAATTCTGGTCGTCCCATTACTGGAAAGATGTGGAGGCTTTGGAGAGGGTGCAGAGGAGGTTCTCCAGAATGCTGCCTGGAATAGTGGGTATTATCAATAAGGATGGGACGGACAGACTTGGATTGGTTTCTCTGGAGTGTCGGAGCCTGAGAGGAGACCTGATAGAAGTATATAAAGTTATGAGAGGCACAGATAAGGCAGACGAGTCAGAACTTTTTTCCTGGGGTTGAAACGTCAAAGACTAGAATGCATAGATTTAAGGTGGGGCGGGGGGGGGGGGGACAAAGTATAAAAGAGATGTGCGGGCAAGTATTTTTACATGGACACTGGTGGGTGTCTGGATCTTGCTGCCAGGGTTGGAGGTGGAGGCAGATATGATAGTGGCAATTTAAGAGGCACATAGATATACAGGATATGGAAGGATATGGATCAGGCAGAGGGGATTAGTTTAATGTGGAGGAAGGAACTGCAGATGCTGGTTTATTTTGGCATTCGTTTAACTTGGCATCTTGTTGGACATTGACATTGTGGCCTCTAACCCTGTTCCTATGCTGCACTGTTCTATGTCCTAGACGTACAATATAGATTTTTTTCACGGCACGTTTGGCTCTTTGGTCAATGTCCTTCATTCTACATCCCCTGGTTCATGGCCCTTCTACCAGTGGGAATAATTTATTTCTATTTACGCTGTCGAAACACTCCTGGCACAAAATGGCTGTGGAAATGGGAGATAGTCTTTAATCCAAACAAGAGTGAAGGTTCATAAGGTCATAAGTAATACGAACAGAATTAGGGCATTCGGCCCATCAAGTCTATTCTGCCATTCAATCATGGTTGATCTATCTCTCCCTCCTAACCCCATTGTCCTGTCTTTTCCCCATAGTCCCTGACACCCATACTAATCAAGAATCTATCTATCTGCCTTAAAAATATCCATCGACTTGGCCTCCACAGCCGTCTGTGGCAAAGAATTCCACAGATTTACCACCCTCTGACTAAAGAAATTCCTTCTCATCTCCTTCCTAAAGGAATGTCCTTTAATTCTGAGGCTATGACCTGTAGTCCTAGACTCTACCACTAGTGGAAACATCCTTTCTGCATCCACTCTATCGAAGCCTTTCACTATTCTGTATGTTTCAATGAGGTCCCCCCTCATTGTTCTAAACTCAAGCGAGTACAGGCCCAGTGCTGTCCAAAGCTCATTATTGGTTAAACTACTTATTCCTGGGATCATTCTTGGAAACCTCCTCTGGACCCTGTCCAGAGCCAACACATCCTCAGATATGGTGCCCAAAATAGCTCACAATATTCCAAATACGTCCTTACCAGCACCTTATAGAGCCTCAACATTACATCCTTGTTTTTTTATACAAGCCCTCTTGAAATAAATGCTAGTATTGAGTTTGCTTTCTTTACTACTGATTTGACTTGCAGATTAACTTTTTGGGAATCCTGCACCAGCACTCCCAAGACCATTTGCACCTTCGATATCTGGATTCTCACCACATTTAGAAAATAGTCTACACCTTTATTCCTACTATCAAAATGCATGACTCCGCAGTTTGCTACACTATATTCCATCCGCCACTTTTCTGCCCACTCTCCCAACCTGTCCAAGTCCTTCTGCAGAGTCCCTGCTCTCTACACTACCTGCCCCTCCACCTATTTTCGTATCATCCACAAACTTTGTCACAAAGCCATTAATCCCCTCGTCCAAATCATTAATATACAACGCGAAGAGTAGCGGCCCCAGCACCGTCCCCTGCGGAACGCCACTAGTCACTGGCAGCCAACCTGAAAAAGACCCCTTTATTGCCACTCCTTGCCTTCTGCCATCCAACCCACCTGCTATCCATGCTAGTATCTGCCCTTTGATACCATGGGCTCTCATCTTCCTTAGCAGCCTCCCCTGTGGCACCTTATCAAAGGCTGTCTGAGAATCTAGGTAAACAATGTCCACTGACTGTCCTGCTATTTACTTCTTCAAAAAATTCCAGCAAATTCGTCAGGCTAGATCTTCCCTTCACAAAACCATGCTGACTTTGGCCTATTTTATCATGAACTTCTAAGTACTCCATAACCTCATCCTTTATAAAGGGCTCTAAAATCTTACCAACCACTGAAGTCAGACGAAACGGCCTATAGTTCCCACTATTCTGCTTTGCTCCCTTCTTGTGCAGCGGAGTAATATTGACAATTTTCCAATCGGCCGGAACCACTCCTGATTCTCGAGATTCTTGAAATATCACTATCAATGCCTCCACAATCTCTAAAGCCACCTCTTTCAGAACACTAGGGTGCAGACCATCTGGTCCTGGTGACATTCACCTTCAGCCCTTTCAGTTTCCCAAGCACCTTCTCCCTAGTAATAGCCATTCCACTAACTCCCACCCGCTGACTCTCTTGGATTTCAAGCACATTGCTGGTGTCTTCCACCGTGAAGACTGATGCAGAAAAGTTATTCAACTCCTCCGCTATTTCTTTATTCCCTATTATCTCTTCTCCTGCATTATTTCCCAGCGGTCCAAATTCCACTCTTGCCTCTTTCTTACTCTTTATATAACTGAAGAAATTCGTGCTATCCTCTTATATAATATTAGCTAGCTTATCTTCGTATTTCATCTTTTCTCCTCATATTGCCTTTTAAGTTACCTTCTGTTGTTCTTTAAAAGCTTCCCAATCCTCTCCCAATCCTCTGGCTTCCCACTAATCTTTGCTATGTTATACGTTTTCTCTTTTAGTTTTATACTGTCTTGAACTTCCCTTGTCAGCCACGGTCGCCTCATTCTCCCCTAAAATCTTTCTTCCTCTTTGGAATGAAAAGATCCTGCATCTTCTGGATTATTTCCATAAATAATTCT
Source organism: Leucoraja erinaceus (assembly GCF_028641065.1). Classification (NCBI taxonomy): domain Eukaryota; kingdom Metazoa; phylum Chordata; class Chondrichthyes; order Rajiformes; family Rajidae; genus Leucoraja; species Leucoraja erinaceus. The sequence continues at coordinate 40,126,459 of NC_073393.1, forward strand.
TGTCATTGCTGTTCCACCGACATTCCTGCTAGGTTCCCTGTCCAGTCAACTTTGGCCAGCCCCTCTCTCATGCCTCTGTGGCCTCCTTTGCTCAGCTGCAAAACCGACACATCTGATTTCACCTTCTCCCTCTCAAATTTCAGGTTAAATCTTATTATATTGTGATCGCTACCACCTAGTGGTTCCTTTACCTAGAGTTCTCTTATCAAACCCAGTTCATTACACAATACTAAATCCTGAATTGCCTTTTCCCTGGTAGACTCTATTACAAGCTGCCATCTCAGAGGCGGACAAGGAACCATCTCAGAGGCACTCTACAAACTCCCTTTCTTGGGGTCCAGTACCGACCTGATTTTCCCAGTCTACCTGCATATTGAAATCTCCCATGACCACTGTAACATTGCCTTTCCTGCATGCCCATTGTATCTCCTGATATAACTTGTACTCCATATCCTGGCCAATATGGGAGCCTGTAAATAACTCCCATTAGGATCTTTTTACAATTTCTCCGCTCTTTCAGGTTGAATGTAAGGGTCATGATTACAGTTAATGGCAAGATGCTTAACAGCATTGATGTGCAGAGGGAACATGGAGACCAAGTTCATAGCTCACTGAAGGTAGCAGTGCAAGTAGTTACGGTGGTAAAGGATGGGTAAAGAAGGCATAGGTATGCTTGCCTTCATTGCTAGGGGCAGTGACTATAAGAAGTATCATGAAGTTATGATAGATTTCTATAAGATTTTGGTTAGGCCGCATTTGGAATATTGTGAGCAGTTCCATTCACCCCATCAGGAATGATGTGGAGGCTTTGGATATAGTGCAGAGGGGGTTTACTAGAATGCTGCCTGGATTCGAGGATTTCAGCTACAGGGAGAAGTTAGATAAACTTGGATTGTTTTCTCTGGAACGTCGGAGGTTGAGGGGAGATTTGATTGGAATATACGCAATTCTGAGAGGCATAGATAGGGTAGACAGTCAGAACCTTTTTCCCCAAGGTGGAAATGCCCAACACTGGAGGACACAGCTATAAGGTGAGAGCGGGGACAAGTTTAATGGAGATGTGCTGGGCAACTTTTTTACACAGAGAGTAGTGGGGCCTGGATTGTGTTGCTGGGAAACACCACTAAACACCACTATTCTGTGCAAACATTGTGGGTTGAAAGGCCTGTTTCTGTGCTCGACTGTTCTATGCTCCATGTATTTTGCCCAATGGCCAGGAAATTCCTTCTGGGGCACTGCCAGAACAATTAGTTTGCATTGCTCAGGGAGAACATGTCGCCATTCTAGAAACACCCAGATTTTACTGTGTAGGAAGGAACTGCAGATGCTGGTTTACACCGAAGACAGACACAAAATACTGGAGTAACTCAGCGGGACAGGCAGCATCTCTGGAAAGAAGGAATGGGTGATGTTTCGGGTTATGAATACTGCTCTAGGGAGGGGTTAATAAATTAAGAAGATACTTGTCCAAGACAGGATTATGATATATTATGATTTTTGATTAAGATCAATCCAAGAACAAAGAAAGGTAAGAATAAGTAATAATGTCTGTGGTTTATATTATTCAGTATGCACCTGCAGGTCTTTGGGATTTAATCATTTTCCAGCTTCAAAGCAGTTGGAATATGTTATGAACAACATATCAATCTGCTGTTTCATTGTCATTGTGGCTTTTAGCACGCAAGATAAATGCTTTGCCAAAGGCAAATTTAATCTGACAAATCTATAAGGTATATTTGCATTTGGACTGTTTCCTGGGTCAATGCGAGTTGTTCCAGGCAATATGAAGGTGCTGTAGTGGCACCTAGTGGTGGGGTGGGGAGGTCAGAACCCTCGTCATTGTTCGGCTCGGTCACGTGACCGCGGGGGTTCGTTGGCGGGCTTTTTAGTTAGTTCGTCCGCACTCCTGCCAGCAACAGGAGCAGTTTTTGCCAGCGTAGTCAGGCACGCGTATTGCATGAGTTTTTCTTCTGTTTTTATTGCCAATAAAAATTACTTTACTCAACCTGCCTGGTCTCGCTACAGTGCCATCTTAATGACGAGGGACAGAATTAGGCCACGTTCATGTTTGATCAGCCATCTCTACACCATTTTCGGTTTGTCACCGATGCCTATCCAGATACAAAAGGGCCTGTTCCACGAGCATGCGACTCCATGCGGCAAGCGCGACCTAACCAGAAGCGGGGGCCGCGCGGAGGTCGAGTGAGTGACATGAAGTGCGAGCAAAGTCTGCGGAAGTTCACGCGTGATGTACGGTGTCGAGGAGGCTGCGGGCCGGCAGGCCGTTGCCACGCGGAATTTTTGAACGGTCAGTTTTTTGGAGCCCCGTGCGATGTCGGGACCAGCTCCGCACAACTCCATACGGCTCCGGCGATCGAAGTGGGACCGGCCCCGCGAGGCCGTACGGCTCAAGCGACCACGTTAGGTAGCGCTTGCCGCATGCAGTCGCTTAGGTCGCGCTTGCCGCATGGAGTCGCATGCTCGTGGGACAGGCCCTTTTGTGTCTGGATATTTATCTGTCGATCTCTTAAATGTAATCAGTGACTTGTCCACTCTGTGGTAAATTGTTCCATTGTTTTATCACCCATTCTGTGATGACATTTCTGAGCATCTCAGTTCTAAATGACTGTTTTAGTTTTTAGTTTAGAGATACAGCGCGGACACAGGCCCTTTGGCCTACCGAGTCCGCACCGACCAGCGATCCCCACACACTAACACTATCTACCCACACTTGGGATAATTTACACATACACCAAGCCAATTCACCTACAAACCTGTATGTCTTTGGAGTGTGGGAGGAAACCGATGACCTCGGAGAAAACTTCCATGGTCACGGTGAGAACGTGCAAACTCCGTACAGACAGCACCCGTAGTCGGGATCAAATCCTGGTGGTCCGGCGCTGCAAGCGCTGTAAGGCAGCAACTCTACTGCTGCGCCACCATGGCCGCCCTTATTTCATACTCTGTTGGTGTGACATCTCGGTCTTAACCCTGTCGCCTGATCTATCCTCCCACATCCAGATTGTTCAGCTCTATCGAAATTTTCATTTGGCTGCCCTCTCATTCCTCTGATTACAGTGAATAGGAAGTGAGTAGGCAGAGTTGATCTAATCTCTCCTCATACAGCAGTCCCACCATCTCAAGCATCAGTCTGCTAAACCTGCACTCTGTGCTATTATTCCAATCTCGAACATAACCAAGCAATGCATTGTATACATTTTGTGCCAGCATTCAGCTGCAGACATTTGCCATGAGGAGCAGGTGAGTTGCAATTCCTACAATAATATCAATGAAAATAAACTTTGGAACCCCAGAAATTTTAACAAAGCACTATTTTGTGTGTGTTGTCAATTTTCACAAGCCAATGTTGCAGTTCGGGTGATTTTAGATACCAACCAAAATATTATTCACCATGGATATCCTTCGAGGAAAATGTCCATACTTCTGTCTTCCTTAAGTTATTATTTTAAGAAAAATGAAATAGGTAGGATTTCTGTGCTGCAATGGGTTGGTCTCTTAGACCTGGTCCTGCATCAAGTTTTCACTAACAAGATGGAGTCGAATCCAACATGTTGTATAAAAACCTAACATCGACTCAGAGTATCTCAGGGGGTCAGGCAGCATCTCTGGAGAAGATGGTGGGTGACGTTTTGTGTCGGATCCCTAATACAGACTGATTAGTAGGTTTTCTGCCCACTGTGGGGACAACAGGCAGCAAGGCAGGTAGTTCAGTTGCTTCAATCTTGACTCATTCCCATAGGATCAGATGCCAAGTTGCATGCAACCACCTAAAGCAAGGATTATCAACTTTAACTTGTGTATACTGTATTAAGGTACAACAATCCTACAAGTCAAGTGGCTTTTAACTGGAGTAGTTGGTGGGAAGGGCGAAAAGGTCAGCAGGTAAATCATCAATATCCTTACACCGATTACACCTTAATGTATATAAATAAGTTACAATAAATTAATAAATTAGTAAGTATCAAGTTTAGCTGCAAGGTGGCATCTGAGCCTATAGACTGACAACATGTAAATTAAGATTCCAGGATCACTGTTTAGTTTAGTTAGTTTAGATTAGTTTAGCTTGGAGATACAGCATGGAAACAGGTCCTTCGGCCCACCGAGTCCGCACCGACCAGCGATCCCCGCACACTAACACTCTCCTACACACACTAGGGATGATTTACATTTTTACCCAGCTAATTAACCTACAAACCTGTACGTCTTTGGAGTGTGGGAGGAAACCGAAGATCTCAGAGAAAACCCATGCTGGTCACGGGAGAGAGTACATACATAACTCCATACAGACAGCACCCGTAGTCGGGATCGAACCCGGGCCTCTGCCATACAACTCTAGAGCTACGCCACCGTGCCATCCACTGGCCTTTTGCTACATTCAGTGGGCAGAAAACTTACTAATCAGAGCAGTTTCTCAAAGAAACCCTCTCCAAATTAAAGTCTCCCTTGCTTGAGTTAGATTTACGACTGCATGTGTGGAAGAGGATTATCTATGATATCATTGATAAACCATAAGGAGTTTTGGTCTGAAATGATAATATTAAAGGTGAGAATGACCTCAATTCTACTTCAGTAAAGTCAATATTTCACTGAGAAGATGCGTGAGAATTAATTTCACAAATAGACTTTTTTTATATAGCTCGACATCACGGCAAATTGCAGAATGATCCAACAAATATGAACATGACAGTTTGATTTTTGGGGCATAGATTTTTTGGGGCATTTTGGAAACGCTGCCTGGATTTGAAAAGTATTAGTTAATCAATGATACTTTCAATGATGTTTAAGAAGGAACTGCAGATGCTGGGAAATCGAAGGTAGACACAAATGCTGGAGAACTCAGCGGGTGAGGCAGCATCTATGGAGCGAAGGAAATAGGCAGTGTTTCGGCCTGAAACGTTGCCTATTTCCTTCGCTCCATAGATGCTGCCTCATACTTTCAATGATGCTTTGTTGTCACATGTACCGAGGTACAGTGAAATGCTTTGTTTTGCAGACAATCTGGTAGAATCATACAGCAGTCCTCATCTAGACAATAAAGGTCATAAGAGATAGGATCAGAATTAGGCCACTCGGCCCTTCAAGTCTACTCCACCATTCCATCATGGCTGATCTATCTCTCCCTCCTAACCCCATTCTCCTGCCTTCTCCCCATAACCCTTGACATCCGTACTAATCGACACGTCTCTGGTGCTGACAAATTTACAAAGGGATCATTGAACAATGTGTTGACATTGGACACTTGGACGGGAACACTGGAGGTTGAGGGGATAACTGGTTGAAATATATAACATTGTGAGAGATATAGATAGGGTAAACAGTCAGAGCATTTTTCCCGGGGTGTCAATGAAAAGTCAGTGAAAAGAGAGCATTATTATTATTATTATTATTGTATTTTAATGACCACACAGCCAGGCTGGTGGAATTTGTTATCAGTACAGCTCGGTACAGGTTCCAACATTTCATCAAACATTAAACATATAGCATAGATATACATACAAACAGACACATTACATAATACATAAGGGCCATGCTTATTCTTATTCCTCACCGTACAGAGTTTAAAATGTTAATTGCAGTGGGAATGAAACTGTTTTTGAAACAGTTTGTTTTGGAGGCAATTGTCCTGTAGCGCCTCCCAGAGGGCAGTAGCTGAAAGGCATAGTGTGCAGGGTGAGTAGGATCAGAGATGATCTTGCGGGCTCTGTGTAATGTCCGTTTGTGGTAAAGTGATTCAAGGGATGGTAGGGGTAAGCCAATAATTTTAGATGCTCTGTTGATGATGCGCTGTAATTTCTTCCGGGAGAGTGAGTCGAGACTGCCGAACCAGACTGTGATGGATGAAGTAAGGATGCTTTTGATGATGGCTGTATAGAAGCGGAGCATGAGATGAGACCTTGCTCTGAACTTCCTGAGCTGTCGGAGATGGAAAAGTCTTTGCTGGGCTTTTCCATAGATGTGGTCTGCGTTTGTCCATAGCTTTAAGGTGAAAGGGGCAAAGTTTAAAGGAGATGTGCACGGCAGATTCTTTACACAGTGGGTGGTGGGTGTCTGGAACGCACTGCCAGGGTGGCGTGGAGGCAGATACAATAGTCACATGTAAGAGACTTTAGATAGACACATGGACATGCAGGAAATGGGGGGGATGGATGGTGGGTTCAGGCAGATGGCATTAGTTTACCTTGGCATGGTGTTTGGCACAAACATGTGGGCAGAAAGGCCTGTTCCCCTGCTGTAATTTTCTATGTGGGAATAAGGAACAGCAGATGCTGGTTTACAAAAGAAGACACAAAGTTCTGGAGTAACTCAGCAGGTCAGGCAGCATCTCTGGAGAACATGGATAGGTGATGTTTCAGGTTGGGTCCTTTCCTCAGATTCATCAGAGTCTGAAGAAGGATCCGAACCAGAAACGCCACCCATCCATGTTCTCCAGAGATGCTGTAACACCAGCATTGAGTTACTCCAGCATTTTGTGTCTCCTTTAGTAAACCAGCATCTGCTGTTCCTTGTGTCCTGTACTTGTCTATGTTTTATGTTGTATGTGAAGCCTTTCTGGAGGAAGTTCATAATTCACTACGTGTAAGAAAAATCTAAGACTCTTTGAGGTCTGGCACAGTCTAAGTGGTGTTCATTATGTTACTGAAAATGGAGCAGAGTGGGGCATTTAATCAATAATCTGATGAAAACCATGTCCCAAATGGGTCTTAAGGTCATTGCCTTGTCAGGGAAGATGCGAGAAGTTATCCAATCTGTTCGCAATGTTACTGGAAACCTGCCTGAGCACACTGGCAGGAACTGGCAACCAGCCTCTTGCTGCATCCGGGCAGGAAGCTCCTTAGGGAATGATGCCTTCCTCTGGCACGAGCTGCAGGCAATAGAGGTGTAAGTGGTAGTATAACAAGGAGAGAACAAAGTGATTCAGGAAGGGAGGTAGTGAACATATTGTATGTGGACTTTTACAAATTATCATGCCTCCAAAACCTATTAGAGAAGGAGCAGGCATATGAATTAAATGAAGGATAACTAATTGGATGAAAAACTGGATAAAGAAGGCAGATTTTCTCCAGTGTCCTAACTAATACCACTAAAGTAGATTACTTGATCCGTTCCATAGCGGCTGTAGTCCTTTAAATTACTTGGCTGTTATTAAAATAATGACTGTATTTCAAAACTTTTTTTCACAAGGTACAGGGATGAAGGGGATGGTTGACAAAGGGGTTAATGTTTATTTATTATTTTATTTATTATTAATTTATGTTTATGGTTACTTCATACATATTACTTGTATGTGTATATCAGTTGCATGTATATACATGTTGTATGCATCTCTAAAAAATGTCTGGAGTACTATTATTATTAATTAATTAATTATTAAATATGGAAGAAGGGTTTAGGGAGAAGGGGTGAGATTAAATAAGTTATTCTTCTTCTCACTCCTTTTCGAGCTTGTAAAGAAAAAATGTTGGACATTTAAATTTTGCTTTATGCTTTTCACTGCTTTGCAAATATTGCCTGGAATGTCCAATTGTTTGACTATTTCGATTTTGTTGTTGTTATTTATTCCTATTTATGTCTTTACTTGTTCGGAACAAATAAACAAATAAATAAATAAATAATATATATATTAATGCCTATTAAGCAACTACAGATGCCCTTGTGTGAAAGGCACAAACTCGTTGTCTCTTTATGTTATTAAATTCAAGGGCAGTACCGATTAATGGTGTCCTATCGGCTTCTGTTCACCCTGTATGTCAATCATTTGTATACATGGATAAAAAGCAAATGTTTACATTTTCAGATAATGAAAAAATAAGAGGCATGATACGAACCTTTTAGAGTCATAGAATCATAGAGTGATACAGCATGGAAACAGGCTCTTCAGCCCAACTTGCCCACAACTTGCCCTATCCAGCTACTCTAGTCCCACCTGCCTGCATGTGGTCCATAATCCCTCCAAACCCATCCTATCCATGTACCTGTTTAACTGTTTCTTAAGCGTTGGGATAGTTCCAGCCTCCACTACTCCTCTGGCAGCTTGTTCCATACACCCACCACCCTTTGTGTGAAAAAGTTACCCATCAGATTCCTATTAAATCTTTTTCCCCCTCACCTTAAACCTACTGTATGTCCTTTGGTTCTCGATTCACCTACTCTGGGCAAGAGACTGTGCATCTACCCAATCTATTCCTCTCATGATTTTATACACCTCTATAAGATCGCCCCTCATCCTCCTGCGCTCAGGGAATAGAATCTCAGCCTACTCAGCCTCTCCCTATAGCTCACACCCTCTAGTCTTGGCAACATCCTTGTAAATCTTCTCTGTACCTTTCCAGCTTGACAATATATTTCCGATAACATGGTGTCCAGAACGGAACACAATACTCCAAATGCGGTCTCATACAACTAACGTCTAATACAACTACAACATGGCCTCCCAACTTCTATACTCAATGCTCTGTCTGATGAAGGCCAATGTGCCAAAAGCCTTTTTGACTACCTTATCTACCTGCAACTCCAGCTTCAAGGAACCATGCACCTGCACTCCTAGATCCCTCTGCTCTACGACACTACCCAAAGCCCTACCATTCAGACGGTGTACTGCCCACGTTAGACTTCCCAAAATGCAACACCTCACATTTCTCTGCATTAAATTCCAGCAACCATTCCTCAGCCCACCTGGCCAATCTATTAAGAAGAATAAAATGTTATTAACCTTTGAAGAAGATGTAACAAAATAAAAATCCCAAGTGATATGCAGCAACCGAGAGAGTTGAGATCACCCATTTTAAACTGTCACATAAAGATCTAGATTAATGCAACACTGGGGAAATAGATTCAGCTATTTCTCTAATTCATAAGAGCTCAGATGTTAAAAAAATGAAATGAACCTATTAAATTATGCCGCAGCTGCTCTGTATTGTCCATCTAAAGAGCCACTTTCTAATTTCACATTTGACAATCAGGCACCACATTTGCATGAGAGAACAATAATAGCCACTCTCACATGTGCATCACTAGCTATCAACCTCCACCCACATTCTTCCTAAGTGCCCCCATAATAAAAGATATATTTTGGGGGTGATTTTTCAAGTTTCAAAATGATTAACAAAAGTTAATATTGTTTGACAAAGCAGTCACACGTTCTAAACCTTCTGGAGTGTTTTAATATTGAAACTGAATTAATATCCAAGCATGCAAAGTAATTTCTGGCAGGGTACATCTGAATTAACCTGACCAGTCTATTAACATGCTACTCATATTTTTTTATGAAATTACTGGCTTTCAGGTTGTTCAGAAATGTCATTTCTTGATGAAAAGCAAAAGGCTAGGGCACAGCCCATGAGTGCCACCTTGCTACACAAGTACAAATAATCTTTCATCATCAATGTTTTACCACTCTGGTACAATAACATTTTTTTCTCACTGCACCCCACAGCTCATCCACATCTACTGCAAGCCATCAACGGTACCTTCTTTGAACGATGCAAGTATAACCAAGGACCGTTATGAAAAATATAAGATGATTAAGGAAAGATACTTTGGTAGGACGCTGAGGTTCCTACCCCAGCTCCACAATGGGAAGGTGACTGTATCACAAGTATTGCAAGCAAACACAATTTATTTAAAGAAGGCTAGAATATAAAAACAGGGATGTAATGCTGAGGTTCTATAAGGCGCTGGTCAGGCTGCATCTTGAGTATTGTGACCAATTTTGGGCACCATATGTGATAAAGGATGTGCTGGTTCTGGAGAGGCTCCAGAGGAGGTTTACAAGAATGATCCCAGGAAGTAGTGGGTTAACATATGATGAGCATTTGACGGTAGTGGACTTGTACTCGCTGGAGTTTAGAAGAATGAGGGGGGAACTTATTGAAACGTACCGAATAATGAAAAACATGGATAGAGTGGATGTGAAGAGGATGTTTCCACAAGTGGGAGAGTCTAGGACTAGAGGTCATAGCCTCAGAATTGAAGGATGTTCCTTTAGGAAGGAGATGAGGAGGAATTTCTTTAGTCAGAGGGTGGTAAATCTGTGAAATTTGTTGCCGATGAAGGCTGCGGAGGTCAGGTCAATGGATATTTGTAAGGCAGAGATAGATAGATTCTACATTAGTAAGGGTGTCAAGGGTTATAGGGAGAAGGCAGGAGAATGGGGTTAGGAGGAGAGGTAGATCAGCCATGATTGAATGGCGGAGTAGACTTGATGTGCCGAATGGCCCAATTCTGCTCCTATCACTTATGACCTACTGACCTTCTGACATAACTTAACAGCGTTTGCATTAGCAGATGTGATGTTTTATACTTCGCAGTCAAACAACACATGCTTGCTCAGGCAACAGATATCTGTTGCAGCACTTCCAATTGCCACAGGGCTTCTGTATCTCTATATCTCCTCCTGTGTCTATGGCTGGGATTCATCAGCGACCCTGTTTAAACACAGAATCATAATGCCTATATATCACAAACGAAACAAAATGTATTGTTACAATATTTCAACAATGTATATGAAACATGCACACTTTTTATTATGGAAGAAATCACATTAAACAAAGCTGGAAATTTTGCAAGACTAAGCAGTAAGGAGGGTTGAGGGGGAGGGGGGTTGGAGTGCTGGAGTGAGTAGGATGTGTGAAAATGGGAAGGCTATGGCCTCGTGTTTGGAAGAAGATAGGAATTAACCCGGTTGACACAGAGACACATCGTGGGCACAAGCAAGACAAAGACTTTTAGTTATATAGAGATAACTATGATGAATGGGTGGTGAAGTATAATGGGTGGTAAAGGTCTTACTACAACTTAAAAAAATCTATGAGACTACACCTGGAGTATGGAGTAGGCCATTCAGCCCTTTGAGTCAGCACCGCCATTCAATATGATCATGGTTGAACATCCAAAAGCAGTACCCTGTTCTGGCTTTATCCCCATTTCACTTGATTCCCTTAGCCCTAAGAGCTGAATCTAACTCTCTCTAGAACAAATGAATGAAAGATATGCAAAAAGTAATAATGATAAATGACACAGGCCATTGTTAGTTGTTTGCTAGGTGAGAACAAGAAGCTGGTGCAACTTGGGTGGGGGAGGGATAGAGAGAGAGGGAATGCAGGAGTTACTTGAAGTTAGAGAAATCAATATTCATACCACTGGGTTGTAAGCTGCCCGAGCGAAGTATGAGATGCTGTTCCTGTACGGCCTGTGCCTGTGTGTGGCCACCAGGTGTGGCTGGTAGTGGTGATGGTTTAGTTTAGTTTATTTATTGTCACGTGAGCCGAGGTACAGTGAAAAGCTTTTGTTGCGTGCTAACCAGTCAGCGGTAAGACAATACTACATTACAATTGAGCCGTTCACAGTGTACAGATACATGATAAAGGGAATAAGGTGAATAAGGTTTAGTGCAAGATAAAGCCAGCAAAGTCCGATCAAAAGTAGTTACTTACTTACCTACTGCCTATTATGCCTCGTGGCATGCAGGGCAGCAACGAAGGTCCTCCACTCCTGTCTGTTCTGGGCTAGCTTCTGGACACTACCCCAGGTCAGGTATTCATCCTAGCATCTGTCGATAGCCCTGGATGTCCATCACGCCCAGTAGTGTTGATTCCTTCAGTAGCAATGTTACAAAATTTTGAGGTTTAAAAAATCAAGTCTGCAATTTATCCCATCAGATAAAGCATAACAATAAGTTTAATTTGACACCAAATTCACTTTCATATCTCAAGTATTAAAAAAGTTATGGCCATTTTCATACTCGGAAATTAGCATCTTGTTCCCTATTGATTTTCAATGGACATTACAAAAAAGCTGTGATCTTGGATAGTCAAAAGGCCATTTCTTAAGGAAAGATTAACATTTTTAAATAGCCTAAGTGTCCAAAGATTATTCACAAATAATTCACAATATAACATGATTTTTATATCTAATTTACATTAATTTATAGGCCAAATGGAAGGAATTTAGTGTTCAATTGCTGTAAATAAATGCCCATTTAAATCGGCTTTCTAGTGGGTTCATGTGGAACGCGCTGGTTTAGAACGTTCACATCGCGCTGGATTAGTGCCCTCAAATGCCGAGAAAAATACTGCGGGATATAAAAAGCCCAAAATGAACTATTCGCTATAGATAACTTGATATTCAGGGTTATATATATGCCCCATTTAATGTAAAAATAAGGTACATACCTTTAATTGTTTGCTTTATAAAACCCTGGGGCTGCGAGAGGTTGCGGAATGAGACAGTAATTTTAAAACTATTAGAACTATATTATCGAGGCCTATAAAACTAATAATACCTTTTGCGACCGAGTCTTGCAGCGATTTTTCGTTAATGATTTACTAGGCTGAACATGTGCGATTAGTACAGGCTAGTAAAAATCGCGTTTTAAACCCGCCCCCTCCAAACAGCGCCAAAATCGCGGACATTGGCTGTGGGCAGATTCCCAATGACGATTCAGGTAGGTTTTGTAACATACCTACCTTCAGTTGCTGTTTCCGTAACATATTTGTTTTACGAGACAGGGTTGTTAACCCTGTGCTCAACCTCCAACCTGGAGGACCAGTGGATCGCTCCTCGTCTCGCCTCTACCCTTCGACCTGTCTAGCATGGGAGACCCTAACAGGAGACGAACTTCCCGCTGACATAGCTCTAGGGGTCACTGAGACACACAAGCTCCCCGACCACGACAAGGTTGCAAACGATCAAACGTACCCACTCAGAATGGTAGATTTTGGTAATTAGTGACAAGAACATTTCTCATTGATGGTGATTGAAAGATACGAATAACGGAACTCCTACGACCATGGAATATACATTGGCTAAGAATAATGTTATATATATCAGGGAAAATTGTTTCTGACTATGGACTACAGTCTCGCTTTTGACAACTTAAAGCTCTTCTAAGAAAAAAAATGTGCAAATACATCTTATCATTCAGCATTCAATGGAACAGCTGAATATTCTGTCAGAGGCAATTTCATGAAGCAAATTCTCCAAGGGTTGTTATCAGTTAGCATGAAACACTTGTTGGCAAATGAAGAATTGCTCCCAATACTAGGGGGTGAACACCAACTGAGCTTCTTAAGGAAAGAAGCTTAACAACCAGGCTGTGTGTAGCGCAACAGAATCTTACTGTCAAGAGTGGAACCAAAAGAAGAGCATCCAATATGATTTTTAAAGAAATCCCGCAGAGATTTTGAACAAATGGTCAAGACTGAATTTTTAATTTGAATTTGCCAGGCGAATGTGCAATTGGAAAGGTTGTTGTTTGCAATCCCAAGTGGTAGCATGTCTAACGTTAACATGCCAAAATGCTGGAGTAACTCAGCGGGACAGCCAGCATCTCTGGAGCAAAGGAATGGGTGATAATTTGGGGCAAGACCATTCTTCAGACAGAGAGTCGGGGGAGATAAGGAAGTGTGAGACGTGAAAATTAGATATCAAAGTGGATGAACGCCAAGGAACATGTAGATTGCTTATAACATCAGGAGTGGACACATGGGTTGTAGAATTTTAATATGAGATCCACATAACTGACTCCTAGCATGCATTTATTTAATGATGCCTCCAATTGAATCTGATTACTAGAAACAGAGTTCATGACTGCATTAGGATCATTACGTTGGCATCAAAACCCATAGCAAAACTGTTCAAACTGTAGCAGAAAGCTTGTCCCAAGATTTATCTTCTGTTTTTAACACTGAGAAATACATGGTGGTCGGCACGGTGATGCAGGGGTAGAGCTACTGCCTTACAGCGCCAGAGACCCGAGTTTGATCCTGACCACGGATGCGTGTCTGTATGGAGTCTGTATATTCTCCCTGTTTTCTCCGAGATCTTCGGTTTCCTCCCACACTCCAAAGACGTACAGGTTTGTAAGTTAATTGGCTTGGTATTAATGTAAATTATACCCTAATGTGTGTAGGGTAGTGTTAATGTCCGGGGATTGCTGGCCGGTGCGGACTAGGTGGGTCGAAGGACCTGTTTCAGGGCTGTATCTCTAAACTTTACATGAAGATGAGGTGAACTTGGGACACTTTAAAAGAGATGTCTTGAGGACAGTCTGTATTATAGTGGAGGTGCAGGATGTCCTAAGATGTGTAAAGATAGATAAATCACCTAGGCTGACCAAATACTGTGGCGAGCTGGAGAAGAAACTGCAGGAGTCCTAGCTAAAAGATATGGATCATCAGTAGACATGAGCAAGGTGCCAATAGGCTGGAGGAGGGCTAATGTTGTACATTCATTTAAGAAGGGCCGAAAAGAAAACCGTGAAAACTGTAGAGTGGAAGCTTACCATCTGTGGAAAGAACATTACTGGAGAGGGTTCTGAGGGATAAGATATACTTGCATAAGGATATTAGAGTTAGTCAGCATGGTTTTGTATGTGGGAGATAGACACAAAAAGCTGGAGTAAGTCAGCGGGTCAGGCAGCATCTCTGGACAAAAGGATTGGGTGACGTTTCGGGTCGAGACCCTTTTTTCAGATTGAGAGTCAAGGGAAATGAAATGAGAGGTATAGACGGTGATATAGAAAGATATAGAGCAAATGAATTAAAGATATGCAAAAATGTACCAATGATCAAGGAAATAGGCTATTGTTAGCTGTGAGCTTGGTGAAAGTGAGTTACAGCCAAACGAGTGTACGTGGGAGATTGTGTTTCATGACTTTTATTGAGTTTTTAAAGCAATCAAGTGTGTTGACATGGGGAGGCCCATAGGTATAGTCTATATGGGCTTTGGCAAGGACTTTGATAAGGCTAGAGTGCATGGTATCCTGGGAGAGATAGCTAACGGGATATAGAATTGGGTTTGTGGTAGAAAACAGAGTGGCGGTGGACTGGAGGGCTGTGCCCATTGCTATATGTCTTCTATATCACTGATTTAGACAAGAATGGGCAAGGTGTGATTAGTAGATTTACAGATGATATAAACAAGGTGGTGTCATAGACGGTGAAGATGGTTATCAGGAATTACAGCAGAATCTAGGGCATAGTTCCCAGAAAGTGGCATCACAGGTAAGTACAGTGGTAAAGAAGGATTTAGCACCAGGACCTTCATCAATCGGGGAAATGTATGTAGAAATTAGGACATTGTATTACCGTTGCACATGTCATTGGCAAAACCGAACTTGGAGCCGAACTGGGAAATTCGCCATTAAGCTGGAAAGAGTGTAGCATAGACTGGGGCGTCTCAGTCAGCTCAGTCTGAAGTAGGGGCTCCACCCGAAACGTCACTCATTCCTTGCCACCAGTGATGCTGCCTGTCCCGCAGAGTTACTCCAGCATTGTGTGTCTATCTTCGACAAGTGGGCTGAGCCTGGCCAGCATGGATGAGTTCAGCTGAAGGGCTAGTTTCCCTGCTGTGTAGCTCTAGGCTCTATGTTGGTTGCAGTTGAAGCTCTTGGAACTGAAGACACTTAAAGGGGGGTATTTCTGATGCCTAACGTCTGGTGGATGCTTTTCTTCTGCTTGGCCTGGAAAGATGCCAAGTTTTCGCCATGCAGGAAAACCAGCTATTTTCCTCCATTAGTTAGTTTAGTTTATTTATTTATTGTCAAGTGTTTCGAGGTACGGTGAAAAGCTTTTGTTGCGTGCTAATCTGCCCGCAGGACAATACATGATCACTATCCATTAAACCTCATCATTAAATATTTGTAACTAGCCACATACATTTCTCAGGATTTTATTCATATTGATCTGCGTGAAATCCAAAGGCATCTGGTACGGGCAGACTACAACCCCTGTCCCACTTAGGAGACCTAACCAGCAACCTCTGGTGACCTTGCCCGCCACCTAAGGTTTCCATGAGGTCACCGGAGGTTTTGGTCACTCTCTTTAATGGTCAAGTCAAGTCAAGTCAAGTCAAGTCAAGTCAAGTTTATTTGTCACATACACATACGAGATGTGCAGTGAAATGAAAGTGGCAATGCTCGCGGAACAACAAAACAACCAAACAAATTATAAACACAATCATAACACACATATTATTTTACATAATAAATAATAGAAGGAAAAACGTTCTGTACAGTTAGTCCCTGGTGAGAAAGGCGTTTACAGTCCGAATTGCCTCTGGGAAGAAACTCCTTCTCAACCTCTCCGTTCTCACTGCATGGCAACGGAGGCGTTTGCCTGACCGTAGCGGCTGGAACAGTCCGTTGCAGGGGTGGAAGAGGTCTCTCATGATTTTGTTTGCTCTGGAGTTGCAAAAGTGGTTTCCGCGGTGTCGAGGCTTCATCTAGGTGGCTGCTCTATTTTTTCATCGTGTTTAAAACCGGCCTCGACTAAAAATAGGTTGCCATTTTAAAAAACGATAATTTTTTAGTCGCAGGTCTAGTCAAATTTCTTCATAGTTGAGGAAGGTTTTCAACATATGCGTGGGAGGTGGTAGGGGGTTGCAGGTCACCTCGACCATGATTTTTTTTTTTGGGTGGCGGGCAAGGTCACCAGAGGTTGTTGTTTAGGTCTCCTAAGTGGGACAGGGGCTTAACCTTTTGCTAAATTGCTTACCGTTAGGATTAATCGGACAAAAACCTCACTATTAAATTGTCTTCAAATGTTTTCATGACAGATTTTTTAGTTACTTTTACCCACTACCGTGAAGAACGGGGTAGGAAACCAGGGAAGACAGATGGTAAATATTTTAGACAAAGCAAGGAGACAGGCAAGGAGAAACTATTCGACACTGTACGATGGCAATTCACTGCTCGACAAGATGGCTATTCTAAAGTTAGTTGTGACTTTCAAAAGGGGATTTGATACGTTCATGAAATTTGTTGAAAGGACATTTGCAAGGACGTTGCTGGGTCTAGATGATTTGGGTTATAAGAAGAGGCTGGATATGCCTGAGGTTTTTTTCCATGAAGTTTAGGAGGCTTAGAGGTCATCTTATAGAGGTTTATAAAATCATGCGGGAAATAGATAAGGTGAGTAGACATAATCTTTAACCGAGGATGGGGAAAACTAAAACAAGAAGGCATTGGGTTTAAGGTGAGAGGGGAAGGATTTAAAAGGGAACTGAAGGACACACAGTGTAAATGGAACAAGCTGGAAGCAGTTGCAATTATGATATTTAAAAGACACTTGGACAGTGACATAACAGGAAAGGGTTGGAGGGATGAGGAACAGATAAGTGGGACTCTCTCCGCATGGGGAACTCTGAGAAAAGTTTTCAATTAGCTGTAAACATTTCTCATAATTTTATTCGAAGTTGTCTGTTGTCTGCGTTAAATCCAAAGCCATCTGGTGTTGGGGGATTAGCTGCTTGCCGAGTTGTTTGTGGATAGGATTAATGCAGAAAAAAACAGACAATCAAACTTAAAACACAAAGTGCTGGAGCCAATCAGCAGATAAGGCAGCATATGTGAAGTGAATGGACAAGTGACGTTTTGGGTTGGGACCCCTCTTCAGAATGATTGTAGTAGCCGAGGGGGAGGGGGGGTGGGGGGGGGTGGGGGAGGAGTGGGAGGGGGAGGAGGGGGAGTGGGGGGGGGGGGGGGGGGAGGGGGGGGGGGGGGGGGGGGGGGGGGGCAGGAGGGGAGGAGGCTGGTAGAGATGATTGCGGAACAAAGCCTGGCAAGGGATAAATGGATACAGGTGAGTTGGGCTTGATGGCAGATGGGTGGGATACTTGAAAAAGGCTAGTGGTGAAAAGGAAACAAGAGCATGTCCAAGAGGAGGAGTGAAATGTAAAGCCGGAGGAAGAAATATAGATGGAAGGGGTTGGGGGGAGAGAAGGAAGGGGAGGATGATTGTAGAAATGGATGGGCACCAGTATGGGGGTGGGAGTTATTGGTCAGGAAAGAGAGAGGAAAGGGGACAGAGTGTTACTTAAAATTTGGGGAATTCAATGTTCATATAATTGGGTTGTAAGCTACTGAAGTGGAATATGCGCTGTTCTGCCAGTTTGTGTGTGGCCTCACTCTGGGAATGGAGGGACTCCAGGACAGAAAGGCCAGCATTAGAGAGGGGGGGGTAAAATGGTTAGCAACTGGGAGATCCAGCGGGAGTTCAAGTGTTGGTGAAACGGGCGCCTGGTCTAAGGTTGGGCTCGCCGTTCTAAAGAAGCCACATCAGGTTGAATGGTTCAATGATCCTTCATTGTTGTGTGTACCGAGGTACAGTGAAATTTGATTTACCATACAGCCATTCAAAGAAAAGGCACCAGGAAACATAACCTCACAAAGATTAAACATAGACTTAAACAGCCATAACAGCGGCGTGTGAGAATCCCCAGGGCACACAGCAGAAGCAGAGACCCACAGCCATCCGTTCAATGTCCGGGCCACACATACACGTTCCTTCACCATGATGTGACCAGAGTTGTACCGACCGCTGTCACTCTCTCTGCAGTCCCTGTCTGCCCGAACAGTCAGAAAGCCGTCCACACTCGCACTAGACTCCGGGATGTCCTCATGGAGCCATGTCCCCGCAAACACCAAGATCACTGCACTCACGGCGCTCCCTCCGAGTTTCCACCAGCGCAGGCAGCACGTCCATCTTGTTTCCGGCAACATTCCCCACTGTGATGGAAAGCAAATAACATATACCTTCTTTCCTCCTTTTTCTCCCGCGGTCGGGGTAATCGAAACATCCGCAGTCGGGGCAATCAAAGCTCCCGCAGTCGGCGATTGAAGCCCCCGCATCTAAGTGATCGCGGCACCCGCGATCGGGGCGGTCGAAGCTTCTGTTGTTGGAGCTCCCGAAGTTGATCCCTAACAAAGGGACCGCCAGCTCCACGATGTTAAGTCCGCAGTGTAGACGGAGATACGACACGGAAAAAGTCACATCTCCATCGAGGAAGAGATTAAAAAAGTTTCCCTCACCCCCCGCCCCCTCCCCCCCCCCCCCCCCCCACACGATACAAAAGCAAAGATACATTAAAATATACAAATAAAAACAGACTAAATCCAACTAAAGAAAAAAGGGACGAGACAGGCTTTTGGCGAGGCGGCCACCTGGTGGTCCACCTGCTGGTACACCGGATGCAGTGGATGCAGTAGATGAGGTGCTGGTGAACCTCTGTTTTTACCTGGAAGGGCTACTGAACCATAGAAGGGGGGAAAGTGTAGGGACAGGAGCGTCTTCAGTACTACATATCTCCAGGTGTTTCATCTCCTGCTGTTGCAGGCTAAGGTTCCTGGAGAGGGGGCAGTTTTGGTGGGAAGAGATGGGTAAACCAAGGAGTAGCAGTAGGACTGGTCTCAACTCCATAAAGCGGTTGGGTCTGCTCAATTACACCAACACTTTGTGTTTTATCGAGATTCCGGCATCTGCAATTCCTTGTGTCTCTGGACATTTAAATTGACTTGAAACATTTTCAAGACAATGATTTTTTTTTTTACCTTGCACTGTGGATAGAGAATAAGAAACAGGAGAAGACATATAGACAATAGACCCTAGACAATAGACATATTTTAAATACTTGAGACAGAACCAAGGAGAAAGACAGAGAGAGACTTTTCTA
This sequence comes from Leucoraja erinaceus, assembly GCF_028641065.1. NCBI lineage: Eukaryota > Metazoa > Chordata > Chondrichthyes > Rajiformes > Rajidae > Leucoraja > Leucoraja erinaceus. The sequence goes on from NC_073393.1 coordinate 40,145,929, forward strand.
TACTGCATCAAGACAATTCACTGGCTGACAAAATTAGTTGTAATCTCCAAAAGAAGATTGGATATTCATGAAATTTGTTGTGAGGACATTTGCAAGGATGTTGGTGGGTCCGGAAATGTTGAGTTATAAGGAGAGGCTGTTGTTTTTCCCCTTGGAGTGTAGGAGGTTGAGAGGTTTAAAAATAAATGAGTGGAATAAATAAGGTGAATGGGCACAATCTTTCCCTTAGATTAGGGCAGGCTAGATCTAGAGGGCACGGGTTTACAGTGAGATGGGGAAGATTTGTAAGAGATATTTGAGACATAAGAGTCTAGGGAGGTTTGTTCGGGGATGTTTTAAAATTACGAGATGCCAAAATAAGAGGACAAATGAAAAGCCTTTCTAGAGACAGCAATAATGAAGGTGCATGGGTTCAAAGTAACGGTGAGAAAGGTTAGCGGGGAAGAAGGAGTGATAGTGATCTGATCTGACCTCAACACCTGGTGGATAGGTGAGGGAGAAACCCTCAACACCTTTAAAAGGTGCCTGGATGATGAGCTGCACTAAGCAAAGCAACAGGACACAGGGTGCAAAGTGGGACAAGGTCGGGTGGCTCTTTCACTGTTAGCATGCAAACAATGTGATTACTGGTGATTCCCCATTTAAAACCCTTCCCTCTGCTGTCTCCTCATCTGGTACCCTTTTGCCTAATTTTCAACTCTCGCCTTTGTCACTTACCCCACCCACCTATCGTAGTTATATCCACCTATCACTGCCCAAAGATTGTTCTGAAATAAGCAGGGTTGAGACACGAACAGGTTATTTAACATTGAAAAAGGTTGAGATTATCTGCTCGTTACATTTGTCCCGTCCATTCCATTGGAATAAATGGGGAAACTGATCATGCCTCGTGCAGAATGTCCCTGCAGATTCCCCACTGTCTTTGTTTGTTACCTGTATTATCAAAAAATGTATTCAATTATTTAAAATAATATTTACAATACGATAAAACAAAATAGAACCCACCACCATAATACAAGACAAACAAATATACTAAATAAATACAACTATGTTACAACTTACAATCCTTATTGAGGATACATTCAACCCCGTGCTGTGCCCAGCGGTCCCAGAAATTCCCCCGTGGACAGCGCATAGTCCCTCTCCAACAACCACCCGGGCGCAGACGTAACCCCAGAAAAGGGGCAGGCAGCCGGCTCGGGCAAAGCCCTCTTCCGCCTGGCGCTGTGACTCGCAGATGGCCAGCAAGATTCCCCATTGTCAGTGGGGGACAGGCATATTGAAACACTCAGCAGTCTAGTTGAGGAGTGCATTGGGGAAAATGCACAGTGAACCACTGATTGCAACCCAAAATGTGTGCATTCCAATCCGTCCCATAATAACATTGAGACAGCCCTGGATAGAGTGGATGTGGGGGAGATGTATCCACTAGTGGGAAGAGTCTAGGAACAGAGGTTGTAGCAATAGAATTAAAGGACGTTCCTTTCGGAAGGTGAGGAGGAATTTCTTTAATCAGAGGGTGGTGAATCTGTGGAATTCATTGCCACAGAAGGCTGTGGAGGCCAAGTCAGTGGATATTTTTAAGGCAGAGATAGATAGGTTCTTGATTAGTACCGGTGTCAGCGGTTATGGGGAGAAGGCAGGGGGATGGGGTTAAATGGGAGTGATAGATCAGCTATGATTGAATGGTGGAGTCAATGTGATGGGCCGAATAGCCTAATTCTGCTCCTATCACTTATGAACATGGATAAATATTGCAATTTAACAGATGAGGCTTATATTTTCACCGTTAAATCTAGGTCAATATATTTTTATGTGTTTTAAAATAATAATATGTAAGAATTATATTGATTCAGTCATTTAAATACATTCTTCATCGACCTTGTATGTCTTTATTTTGCTGAATTACGGAGTGACGTCATCTACTTAGCCTTGCCATTGACTGCCTAAGTAGCAACACAGTAGAATCACAGTTCCTTTGCTGGGATATACTGTAGCCTTTACTGGAGTCCCATCCCAGGCAGGGAGAAACCAAGAATAATTTGGAAGAATGCAGAAAATAATAGCATTGAGACATTCCATCTATGCTGTTCATTAGTTATTTTAGATAGCAATCACTGTTAATTAACAATGAGTTTTTAATAATTTCTGGATTAGTCATTTCTTAAAGGCCAGCACTTGCCCGCTATTGTCAGCAGTAGGAAGGACTTACAATAATAAAACTAATGTCAGGAGAAATTAGGGTTGAAGATTGCAACCTTCACGTGGTCCGCCCTGTTTTGACAAATGCAATCAACCCGGCGTGCACAATCAAATAAGATCAAATAGAACAAGTTGTCCTACAACTTTAAGCTGTGCACACCATACGTAAGAAGAAGAAGGAGAAATTGAACCCAAGGTAGTAAGGTAACCACCACTGACTTGTTTTTAAAGAGAAGGGAAATGTAGATTTGGAAATCTTAATAGATATTGGTTCGACTTCCAGAAGCCATTCAATAAAATATTTAATTATGAACTGGGCCTAAAGATGACTAGCCACAGTCCTTTCCCCAGGGTAGGGAGTCTAAATTTAGACAGCATCATTTTAATGTGGAACGTAATTCAATTGCCCACATTTAATGTGATGTGAAAGCTAGTCCCATTGCCCACATTTGGTCCCTAGCCCTCCAAAAGCATTCTAAACTTTAGACTCCAGAGATACAACATGGAAACAAACCCTTCGGCCCACCGAGTCTGCGCTGACCAGTAATCACCCCGTACAGTAGCACTATCCTACACACTAGGGACAATTTTGCAAGTTACAGAAGCCAATTAACGTACGAACCTGTATGTCTTTGGAATAGATGTGATGGGCCGAATGGCCTAATTCTGCCCCTATCACTTATGACCTAATGAATAATGATGTGCTTGTGGGCATCAGAGATAGTAGGGGTGATTTTCATTCCACTACAAAATGTGATTGATGGCACTGGGCCTATACTCACTGGGGTTTAGAATGATGCGGGGGGAACTCATTGAAATTTACCGAATAGTGAAAGGCCTGGATAGAGTGGATGTGGAGAGGACGGCTGCACTAGCGAGACAGTCTAGGACTAGAGCTCATAGTCTCTGAATTAAAGGATGTTCCTTTAGGAAGGGGATGAGGAGGAATTTCTTTAGTCAGAGGGCAACTCAGTGGGTCAGGCAGCATCTCTGGGTGGCGTCAAACTTTGAAATATGAGGTCTATTCCGCCATTCAATCATGGCTGATCTCTCTCTCTCTCTCCTGATGTTGGTCATCTCAAGATATTTTGTGTGTGTGCGTGTGTGCGTGCGTGCATGTGTGTGTCCTCGTTGTCTGTGAGCAGGAAAGGGCACTGTCATCTCAGGCTTGCCCTAGCCGCTCAGTCTTAAGCCCCTTCCCACTGTATGAGGTAATTCATGAGTTCTCCCGGGTTTTCCCGATTCGAACTCGGAGAATATCCGTAGCGGGTCCGTAGGAGTTCGTGGATGTCTCGTTGTGGCTCGTAATGGTAACGGTAGTTACTCGGGAAATCCGGTAAACTCGTGACATTTTTTCATCCCCCCACCACACCACACCACAATCTCAGAACTCGAGAACGAAAAATTCTGTACTAGAGAGTTCTTCTTTTGGCAGCTTCTCATCATTTTCTGTTCATATTTTCATTAGCAATTGTCTAGTTGATTAAATGTTTCTAAAAGCCAAAATGTTATCTGGAGACCTTTGAAGATGCGACATTTTACTGTGTTTTTACTGGCATGTGCACTTGCTCAACAGCAAAGATGGAGGAATCATTCAGTCTCAAGGTGATTTAAGGTCCAGCTTTCCTTTTCAAGGGAAGTCCTTCTGCATGATACTCCAGCTACAATACAGGACAGACACCTGGAGTGGTACATCCAGGAAAAGGAGCCCCATCAACAAGGATACTTTGGAAACAGTGGCAATCCTTCATTTGAATTTTGTTTCCATTATGTGAGTAGCCAGTGTGGTCTTGCCCCCATTCTCCAGCAGTGTGGTATTGGGGATGATGCCAGTTTCATCAGAGACCCCACCCATACTTGCAGTTGGGCACACACCCATGATAGGTTTTATTTACAGTGGTAATCTACAGCGGTTGAGCAGCAGAGGAGGAGCTCCATCCAGGTCCAGTTTCATTGTCATGTGTACCTTGTACCTTCCGAAGAGTCCACCAGTCCTTCCAGTCCACTGGAAGTTAGACACTTTTTATACTGGACAGTTTTTACATTTACCAAGCCAATTAACCTACAAACCTGTACGTCTTTGGAATGTGGGAGGAAACCGAAGATCTTAGAGAAAACCCACGTAGGTCACGGGGAGAAAGTACAAATTCCGTACAGACAGTGCCCGTAGTCGGGATCAAACCCAGGACTACGCTGCTGCATTTTGCTGTAACGCAGCACCTCTACCGCTGCGCCATCGTGGCCGCCCACCTACTGCCCGACAGTAAGGGGAAGGGAGACGAGGGAATGACCGGAGTATCAACTGCTCCTGATTATGTTTGCTGCTTCTCCAATGCAACATGAAGTGTATACAGGGACTGCAGAGGCTCGCTTGTGTAATGTACTGGGCTCTTATTGCGATCTTGGGAAGAGCTGTTGCCAAAATAAGTTGTGATGCATTCCAATAGGATGCTCTCAATGGTGCATGTATAGAAATTAGTAAGAGTCACTTGAGACATGCCGGATTTCCTTCGTCGCCGGAGGACGTGGAGGTGTTAATGTGCTTTCTTGTCGGTTGCACAAATATGGTTGCACCAGGGAGATTTACTTCTGAGAACTTGGAGTGCTCAACCATCTCCACTTCACGACCATTGATGCAGAGAATGTGTGTAGATGCTACGACTCTTTGGGCGACTGAAGAGACTATTCACGGCCATACAGGTGACACCCTGGCGACATGTCGCGGGGTGAAGCCTGTATGGTCGTGAGTAGTCGCCCAAAGATTTGTGCCTTGTTCCGGTCGCCGCTGGATTTCCAACATGTTGCGTAAGTGGGACAGGCGCATTCGGTCCCTATTTCTTTCTTTTACTCCGTCGCGCCATTCTTCGAGATTTTGCCCACTTCGGTGGTGACACTTGCAAACGTAAAAAGAAGATAGACGCAAAAAGCTGGAGTAACTCAGTGGTTCAGGGAGTATCTCTGGAGAAAAGGAATAGGTGACGTTTCGGGTTGAGAGTCAGACTGAGAGTCGGGGGAAAGGGAAATCAGAGATATAGGCGGAGATTTCGAGAGATAAAGAACAAATGGATGAAAGATATGCAAAAAAGTTATGGTGATAAAGGAAACACGCCATTGTTAACTGTGGGCTAGGTGAGAACAAGTTACAGGCAATGAAACTCAACAAGGTGACTTTGAAGCTAGTATGACTTTGGTGGGGGTATGAAGAGTATAGTAAATGGCTGAGAATGTAGTCTTGCAGGCCACCAATGTTAAGGATTATTGTGGAGGGTGTTTTGTTGTCTATACTTACTGATTGCAGTCTGTGGGTCAGGAAGACAAGGATCCAATTGCAGGGGTGAGGGGTTCTAAGCCTTAGACCCAGGAGTTTGGAGATGAGTTTGGTTGGAATTATGGTGTTGAAGATAAGTCATAGTCAATAAAAAGATGTAGGTGTCCTTGTTATATGGACATTCTGGGGATGTGTGAGGGATGGTGGAAATGGCATCTGCCATGGACATGTTGTGGCTGTAGGTGAAGTAAGTAAGTAAGTTTATTGGCCAAGTATTCACATACAAGGAATTTGCCTTGGTGCTCCGCCCACAAGTAACAACATACAGTGACATACAGTGACAGTTATGAATGACTCAGAAAACACTAAACACTAATAATAATAAAACATTAATGATAAAACACCATTGATCAAGCATGTGAACCAACAAAATACCAGATCAAAGGGAGGCCACAGATTTTTGGCTGTTGAGTAGAGCAACTACTCATGGATAAAAACTGTTTTTATGTCTGGCTGTGGCAGCTTTGACAAACCGGAGTCGCCTTCCAGAGGGAAGTGATTCGAAGAGTTTGTGGCCAGGGTGAGAGGGGTCAGAGATGATCTTGCCCGCTCGCTTCCTGGCCCTTGCAGTGTACAGTTCACAGCAATTGATCAAGCTTGTCTGGGTAAATCTGAGGCAATTATACACAAATCATATATATTTAATAATGATAGTACTGAATGTTCATCTGGAGAGAATGCATTAATGAGTAATAATGGAACATAATACTATGTCATCAATGACAGTTCAAGAGAAAATTAAAAAAGACAATTTTTAATAGTCACCGCATTGTAGCGATTTACCCTATTCCCACCAGAACTGATGAAATCTTCAGTTCCATACGCTATTTTATCATATAGTGTGCAACACTGCATTCTCAAAATATTTCATGATTTATTCCTATGACTTTTGTACTCCGACATTGCATGACAATCATTCATAATCACTCCGAGGAGAGGTAGTGAAGCAGTTTTCTTCCAGATGGAAAGGTCAATGGTCTCTATCTAATGTTCAGCAGTGTAATGTGGGGGAGTTCCTAAGAATGCTCTTCCTGCAATCTAGTGACGTGTAGAGAAACACATTTTCACTTTTGCTCAGCTGTTTGATGAAAAAGATCAGTGGTCTGTAATTTGAAGATAGACACAAAATGTTGGAGTAACTCAGCGGGACAGGCAGTATCTCTGGCAAGAAGGGAATGGGTGGCGTTTCTGGGCCGAGCCCCGAAGTATGCTGTTGGAAATATGCACCTAATACATACTCACATGAACATCCAAATGAAAAACCAAGATAATGTAAACAAATCATAGTCAGGTTGATAAAACTGCAAGATCTGAAGGAGGGTCCTGACCCAAAACGTCACCTATCCATATTCTCCAATGATGCTGCCTGACCTGCTGAGCTAGTCCAGCATTTTGTGTCATTGTCTGTAAAACAGGCTCTGCAGTTCCTTGTTTCTAGATTATGTGCTTATTTGTTTTCCACTTAATAGCATGGAAGGTAATATATGTAAATGGGGTTGTTTTTTTCTAGTGGGAATAGGTTCTGTGAATTTGGATCCACTCCAACATCTCTTTAGATAATCGAGTTCAGTCTCATAACAGTGTCAGTGGCAAATTTACGCATACAGAGCAGCCGACTCTGTGCTATTATATGGCTTTTTTCTGAGAGCAACCACCAGGCTTTAAAGGAATACCACTGTGATATCTATATTAGGCATATAGTTGACCTCCAGTGTAATGCTCTCCTCTATAACAGATTCTCAGTGATCTACTAGTTTAATGGCACAATGTTTTGCAAATTGCCAACCATGTTATTAATGTATTTGGCTGTGCATCTTTTGTAAATATTCTCCAGCAGTTTGGTTATAAATTTCAACCTCTCTTTCCACATGAAACAAGTATATCCATGAAGGCATTAGCTGCCTCTTTCCATAAAAGATGAATGCGCACCCTTAGAACTGCAGAAGCACCAGCAACAATTAACTCTTGGAGAACTTTTAGAAAATGATAATTGGACATGTTCCAGGCAACCCAAATTGTATCTGGATGTACCTGCAGAGGAGGACCAAGTAGAACAGGGAATTAAGATAAGCTGGACATAGGCAGGACTAATAATGAATATATATTCAGTGATTGAGAATAAGCGTGGCCTTAAATTTATTTTTGCATGTCATCTGGAACATAAATGCATTTTGTGTTGATTTAGTTTACTTTAGTTTAAAGATACAGCATGGAAACAGGCCCTTCTGCCCACCGGGTCCGCTCCGACCAGTGATCCCCGCATATTCACACTATTCAACACACACTAGGGACAATTTTTACATACCTGTACGTCTTTGGAGTGTGGGATGAAAACCGAAGCTCTCAGAGAAAGCCCACGTAGGTCACAGTGAGAATGTCCAAACTCTATATCAGTGGTTCCCAACCTTTTTTTGGCCATGCCCCACCTAATCACCTCTAAAATCCTGATATCCCCCCCCCCCCCCTTGCTTTCCCTTGAGAGAAAACGGAGGAAATAGATATTATAAGGGTAACTTAGCAAAAGCTCTTTGAATCGCATTTCTAAATCCAATTCAATAAATAAGGTTCTCCCATGACCTCGCGCGCTTCATGCGACGTGCATGAAGAGCGATGGCGCGGTGATTGTGTAATAACTACACAATAAAGACATTTTTTACCCAAAAAAAAATATTTACTCAAAATAACATCTGAAACATAAACTACATATGTTTACCTGATGGAAAATCCAAAAAATAAAATTCGAAAATTTGGACCCAGACCTCCTCAGTCCTTGCCCCCCTGTGGACTTTTATTTCTCATGTATTATATTGTTTACAGTATACTGTGTTAACATATTCGGTTGTGCTGCTGCCAATAAGAAACTCATTGTTCTATCTGGGACATATGACAATAAAACACTCTAAACTCTTGGGGAGGCTAGATCACTGCAGGAATTTATAGAGATAGACAGATTCATGGAAGTTCGGGGAATTCAAGTCAAGTTTGTTATTGCAGGCACAAGTATAACGAGGTACAGGTATAAAATCTTGCTTGCAGCAGCATCACAGGCACATAGATTCAGAGAACACACAAACGATAAATTATAATGGATAGTGAAAAGAAAAAGTGCAGATGCTGGTTTATACCGAAAATAGGCACAAAATGCTGGAGTAACTCAGCGGGACAGGCAGCATCTCTGGAGAGAAGAATGGGTGACGTTTTGGGTCAAGACCCTTCTTCAGGCTGAAACATCACCCATTGGCAGCCCCGCCAACAGTCTGTTTTTCCGTCTTTTTTTTACTGTTAGTGTGCGTTAAAAGTTTGTGTAAATGTTCTCCGGTTTGTTTTATGTGGGGGGAGGGGGAAACTTTATTTTCAGTTTCTTACCTTGCAGGAGATGCGATTAATTTTCGGATCACATTCTTTGGTCGCTCTGCAGCCTTCCATCAATGGAGCTGGAGGCCTCCTCGGACTGACCTTGGACCCAACCATGGGGACTTACATCGGAGTCGATCCCTTGCCTGGGATCACCAGTGATCCAACCACGGCCTGCGGACTTTACATCGGAAGCTCGCACTCTCGGAGAGGCCGTGGATGTTGGGAGCTCCAACGCAGGAGCTGATCGCCTCGAGGCGGAGGGCCAAAATGCCGCCGGCTACGGGAGTCAAGATCATCCCGTCAACGGATGGCTCGAGGCCCCCAACTGCGGGAGACAAAGGGAAGAGATTGAACTTTTTTTTCCGCCTTCCATCACAGTGAGAAATGTGGAGGAGTCACTGTGGTGGATGTTCATGTTAAAATGTATTTTGTGTGTTCTGTTGCTTTGTATTTGTATGACTGACTTGGCAAATGAAACATCTCGTATGTTGCAAAACATACTTGGCTAATAAAGTATTATTGTGATTGTGATTATGATTCCTTCACTCCAGAGATGCTGCCTGTCCTGCTGAGTTACTCCAGCTTTTGTATCTATCTTCAGTGAAAAGAAAAAGACTGCAAAAACAAGACATTAGTGGAAAACACAATTAGATAACAAGTCCATTGTGGAGCAAGAGGTGATCTGCAATATTCCTTTTCTGAGGTAGGATCAGGGTTGTGCAAGTTGGTTCAAGAGGTGCGAATGGTGCCAGGTGATCAAGAACAGGAACATCCTGTGTTCAAGAAGGAACTGCAGATGCTGGAAGATCGAAGGTACACAAAAATTCTGGAGAAACTCAGCGGGTGCAGCAGCATCTATGGAGCGAAGGAAATAGGCGACGTTTCGGGCCGAAACCCTTCTTCAGACTGATGGGGGGGGGGGGGAGAAGGAAGGAAAAAGGGAGGAGGAGGAGCCCGAGGGCGGGGGGGGGGGATAGAAGGAGACAGCTCAATGGTTAAGGAAGGGGAGGAGACAGAAAGGGCTGGCAAAACTGGGAGAATTCAACGTTCATGCCATCCGGACGCAAGCAACCCAGGCGGAATATGAGGTACTGTTCCTCCAATTTCCGGTGTTGCTCACTCTGGCAATGGAGGAGACCCAGGACAGAGAGGTCGGATTGGGAATGGGAGGTGGAGTTGGAGTGCTGAGCCACCGGGAGTTCAGGTAGGTTATTGCGGACTGAGCGGAGGTGTTCGGCGAAACGATCGCCCAACCTCCGCTTAGTCTCCCCGATGTAAATCAGCTGACATCTAGAACAGCGGATGCAGTAGATGAGGTTGGAGGAGATACAGATGAACCTATGTCGCACCTGGAACGACTGCTTGGGTCCTTGAATGGAGTCGAGGTGGGAGGTGAAGGGACAGGTGTTGCATTTCTGGCGGTTGCAACGGAAAGTGCCCGGGGAGGGGGTGGTACGGGAGGGAAGGGAGGAATTGACGTGGTGTGCTCTGCTGTGCTTGTGAGTGTGTACGGGGATACATGAGTGTGTGGGAACATCCTGCAGCGTGCTCTGCTGTGTACTCGGGGGTTTGTGAGTGCGTAAATGCATATTCGAGGATACATGAGTGTATGTGCCTTATTTGGTAGCGTAATAAATGACTGAGTGAATCAAACACTGTTGTCTGAATCGGGTGATTAATCGAACACAACAAGTTGTTACTTCTGAATGTGCAGGTGGAATTGGATATGTTAGACCATTCCTAAACCTGTAGCAAGATCTTACCCTATGGTTTGATTACTTTGAAACAAAATGTAAATTGTTTAATTTTAGAGGGGAGTAAATATGGGCATGCTGTATATGATTGGATGGCAGTTGTGTAATGTGTCAGGTACAGGGATAAAAACTGAAAATAGGTGCAGGAGTAGGCCATTCAGCCCTTCGAGCCAGCACCGCCATTCATTATGATCATGGCTGATCATCCAAAAGCAATAGCAAATGTTTGGAAGATACGGGCCAGATGCAGGCAAGTGGGACTGGTTTGGTTAGACAACTTGGTTTGCATTGACGAGTTGGGCTTTATGTTTGTTGAAGATTAAGTTCTTGAAATTGAAATTGAAAAGGTAATTTTAAAAAGGCACTTCTCAGGCCTGAAGTCTAATGGAAGTCTTTCTTTACTTTGGCCTGGAAAGGTGCCAAGTTTTGGGGATATGCTACATAGCCATATGTTCATAAGTTCTAGGAGTGGGATTAGGCCATTCGGCCCGTCAAGTCTACCCCGCTATTCAATCAGGGCTGATCTATCTTTTCCTCTCACCCCTATTCTCCTGCCATCGCCCCATAATGCCTGCCACCCATACTAATCAAGAATCTGTCAATCTCTGCCTTAAAAATATCCATCGACTTGACCACCACAGCCTTCTGTGGTAATTAATTCCACAGATTTACCAACCTCCTCATTCCTTTCTAAAGGTGCATCCTTTTGTTCTCAGGCTATGATCTCTGGTCCTAGACTTTCCCACTAATGGAAACATCCTCTCCACATCCACTCTATCCAAGCCTTTCACTATTCGGTAAGTTTTAATTGAGGTTACCCCCCTCATAGTCATGTGGGAAAAACAGCTATTTTCCTCCATCAAAACGTCGAGAAATATTTCTAACTAGCCACACGAACATTTCCCAGAATTTTATTCAAAGTTATCTGTGTTACATCCAAAGCCGTTCTGGGGGACTAACTTTCTGCCTAACTCTCTTGTTTAGAGATGGGATTATTCCAGACAAACCTGGCAATTAAACTTTAAAACATTTACACACCAATTATATTTTTTTTAATCTAGTACTGTGGATAGAGTATGGGAAACCATAGAAGACAGATTTAATATTCTTGAGCCTATATTCAATGAGATAAGCACTGCCTGACAAGGTGGCTGTACCAGAGGTAACTATAACTTCCGAATCGGAATTGAAACTATTTATGAAATTTGTTGTGAGTACATTTACAAGCATGTTGCCAGGTCTGGAATATTTGGGTGATACAGAGAGGATGGAAATGCTGGGTCTGTTTTCACTGGAGTGTAAGAGACTGAGAGGTCCCTTTATAGAGGTTTATAAAATCACACAGGGAGTGGATAAGGTGAATAGCCACAATCTTTTCCCCTGGGTAGGGATCCAAGGCTAAAATTTGGCCAAGGTTTGGAAGAACATGCTCAGAGCAGGTAAGTGGGACTAGCTCACTTAGTTAACTTTGTCGGCATGGATGAGTTGGGCTGAAGGGCCTGTTTCCATGCTATATTGCTCTATGACACCACAGAAAACAGGGGTATTGAGCATATTGGATAACTGATTACATTCACGTAATGTGATGGCACACTACCACATTATCTTCCACCAGCCCCACCTCTCATCCACATCCACCAACTTCTCTGTAGATTTATGCTTGACTGAAATTCTAGCTGCCTTATTCTGAATTCAAAAGCAAACATGCTTTAATTTAGCATCTGACTTGATTGCAGTTTTTGTTCCCTGTATGTGTTTAATGGTTGGTTACACTGAGGGGCTAAACTAATTTGATGTAATTTTAAATTAGGTGGTGGTTGTTTGAATCACTTTGAGTCTGAAAACAAATATTTATTTCCAACATCAGTAGTTTTCTTTCAGTATATTGCTATTATTTTCTTCACCCCTCCCCCCCCCCCACCTTTGCTTCAGTGAAAGTGGGAACCAAAGAAACCTGAGAGCACATGGCAACATAGACATAGAAACATAGAAACATAGAAATTAGGTGCAGGAGTAGGCCATTCGGCCCTTCGAGCCTGCACCGCCATTCAATATGTTCATGGCTGATCATCCAACTCAGTATCCCGTACCTGCCTTCTCTCCATACCCTCTGATCCCCTTGGCCACAAGGGCCACATCTAACTACCTCTTAAATATAGCCAATGAACTGGCCTCAACTGCCCTCTGTGGCAGAGAGTTCCAGAGATTCACCACTCTCTGTGTGAAAAAAGTTCTCCTCATCTCGGTTTTAAAGGATTTCCCCCTTATCCTTAAGCTGTGACCCCTTGTCCTGGACTTCCCCAACATCGGGAACAATCTTCCTGCATCTAGCCTGTCCAACCCCTTAAGAATTTTGTAAGTTTCTATAAGATCCCCTCTCAATCTCCTAAATTCTAGAGAGTATAAACCAAGTCTTTCTTCATAAGACAGTCCTGACATCCCAGGAGTCAGTCTGGTGAACCTTCTCTGCACTCCCTCTATGGCAATAATGTCCTTCCTCAGATTTGGAGACCAAAACTGCACGCAATACTCCAGGTGTGGTCTCACCAAGACCCTGTACAACTGCAGTAGAACCTCCCTGCTCCTATACTCAAATCCTCTTGCTATGAAAGCCAACATACCATTCGCTTTCTTTGCTGCACCTGCATGCCTACCTTCAATGACTGGTGTACCATGGCACCCAGGTCTCGCTGCATCTCCCCCTTTCCCAATTGGCAACCATTTAGATAATAGGCTGCTTTCCCGTTTTTGCCACCAAAATGGATAACCTCACATTTATAGTCAATAGTCAATAGTCTATTTAATTGTCATTTGGACCCCTGGAGGTCCAAATGAAATGCCGTTTCTGCAGCCATACATTACACACAAATAGACCCCAGACACAACATAATTTACATTTTACATAAACATCCATCACATAGCTGTGATGGAAGGCCAAAAAAACGTATCTCTCCACTGCACTCTCCCCCCCCCCCCACCGATGTCAGAGTCAAAGTCAAAGCCCCCGGCTGGCGATGGCGATTGTCCCGCGGCCATTAAAGCCACGCCGGGTGATGCGAGGTCGCACACCGGGTCTTGGTGTTAGAGACCCCGGCGTGCGCTCGCAGAGTCCCGCGGCCATTCCAAGCCGCGCGGAGCAGTGGTGTTAGGCCCCGCTCCAGGAGCTCTTCAACCCCGCAACTCGGGCGGGAGAAGTCGCCGTTGCAGGAGCCCCGAAAAGCGGTCTCCCTCCAGGGATCCGCGGGCTTCCGGTGCCGCCGTCCGCAGACCCGCAGTAGCAGCCTCCGCATCAGCAGCAGCAGCGGCAGCAGCAGCAGCGCTCCTCCACCGCTCCACCCGCTCCGCACTCGGCCAGCTCCGCGACGGCGATGGTGAGTCGTAGCACCAGAGTCCCCGGCTTCTTCCTGTTGGAGGCCGCTCCTCGTTGCGGCCCCAACGACAACTGAGACCCGACGAGAAAAGGTCGGGTCTCCAGTGCAGGGAGAGATTCAAAAGTTTCCCCCCCACTCCCACCCCCCCCCCCCCCCCCCGCCCCCCCACACACATACCCCAACATAAAATAACAAAAACTACATAAAACACAGACAAAAAATAATAAAAACGCGGACAGGCTGCAGAGGCCACTGCTGACCAGAGTCGCGCCGCCTACCGGATATTATCCACATTATACTGCATCTGCCAAACATTTGCCCACTCACCCAGCCTATCCAAGTCACTTTGCAGTCTCCTAGCATCCTCCTCACAGCAAACACTGCCCCCCAGCTTAGTGTCATCCGCAAACTTGGAGATATTGCCTTCAATTCCCTTATCCAGATCATTAATATATATTGTAAATATCCAGATCCACTGCCCCTGCCATTGTGAAAAGGACCCGTTTACTCGTACTCTTTGCTTCCTGTTTGCCAGCCAGTTCTCTATCCACATCAATACTGAACCCCCAATGCCGTGTGCTTTAAGTTTGTATACTAATCTCTTATGTGGGACCTTGTCGAAAGCCTTCTGGAAGTCCAGATACACCACATCCACTGGTTCTCCCCTATCCACGTTACTAGTTACATCCTCGAAAAATTCTATAAGATTCGTCAGACATGATTTACCTTTCGTAAATCCATGCTGACTTTGTCCAATGATTTCACCACTTTCCAAATGTGCTGCTATCCCATCTTTAATAACCGTCTCTAGCAGTTTTTCCACTGCCGATGTTAGACTAACTGGTCTGTAATTCCCGTTTTCTCTCTCCCTCCCTTCTTAAAAAGTGGGGTTACGTTTGCTACCCGCCAATCCTCTGGAACTACTCCAGAATCTAAAGAGTTTTGAAAGATTATTACTAATGCATCCACTATTTCTGGAGCTACTTCCTTAAGTACTCTGGGATGCAGCCTATCTGGCCCTGGGGATTTATCGGCCTTTAATCCATTCAATTTACTCAACACCACTTCCCGACTAACCTGGATTTCACTCAATTCCTCCAACTCCTTTGACCCGCGGGCCCCTGCTATTTCCGGCAGATTATTTATGTCTTCCTTTGTGAAGATGGAACCAAAGTAGTTATTCAATTGGTCCGCCATATCCTGGTTCCCCATGATCAACTCACCTGTTTCTGACTGCAAGGGACCTACATTTGTTTTAACTAATCTCTTTCTTTTCACATATCTATAAAAACTTTTGCAGTCAGTTTTTATGTTCCCTGCCAGTTTTCTTTCATAATCCATTTTTCCTTTCCTAATTAAGCCCTTCGTCCTCCTCTGCTGGTCTCTGAATTTCTCCCAGTCCTCCGGTATGCTGCTTTTTCTGGCTAGTTTGTACGCATCATCCTTCGCTTTGATACTATCCCTGACTTCCCTTGTTATCCACGGATGCACTACCTTCCCTGATTTATTCTTTTGCCAAACTGGGATGAACAATTTTTGTAGTTCATCCATGCAGTCTTTAAATGTCTTCCATTGTATATCCACCGTCAACCCTTTTAGAATTAATTGCCAGTCAATCTTGGCCAATTCACGTCTCATACCCTCAAAGTTACCTTTCTTTAAGTTCAAAACCATCGTTTCTGAATTAACAATGTCACTCTCCATCGTAATGAAGAACTCAACCATATTATGGTCACTCTTGCCCAAGGGGCCATGCACAACAAGACTACTAACTAACCCTTCCTCATTACTCAATACCCAGTCTAAAATAGCCAGCTCTCTCGTTGGTTCCTCTACATGTTGATTTAGATAACTATCCCGCATACATTCCAAGAAATCCTCTTCCTCAGCACCCCTGCCAATTTGATTCACCCAATCTATATGTAGATTGAAGTCACCCATTATAACTGCTTTGCCTTTGTCGCACGCATTTCTAATTTCCTGTTTGATACCATCTCCAACTTCACTACTACTTTTAGGTGGCCTGTACACAACACCCACCAGCGTTTTCTGCCCCTTAGTGTTTCGCAGCTCTACCCATACCGATTCCACATCCTCCAAACTAATGTCCTTCCTTTCCATTACGTTAATCTCCTCTCTAACCAACAACGCTACCCCACCTCCTTTTCCTTTCTCTCTATCCCCCCTGAATATTGAATATCCCTGGATGTTCAGCTCCCAGCCTTGGTCACCCTGGAGCCATGTCTCCGTGATCCCAACTATGTCATAATCATTAATGGCTATCTGCACGTTCAACTCATCCACCTTATTACGAATACTCCTTGCATTGAGACACAAAGCCTTCAGGCTTGTTTTTACAACACTCTTACCCCTTATACAATTATGTTGAAAAGTGGCCCTTTTTGATTTTTGCCCTGGTTTTGTCTGCCTGCCACTTTTACTTTTCACCTTGCTACCTATTGCTTCTACCCTCATTTTACACCCCCCCGCCTCTCTGCTCTTTTACCCATCCCCCTGCCACATTAGTTTAAATCCTCCCCGACAGCACTAGCAAACACTCCCCCAAGGACATTGGTTCCATTCCAGCCCAGGTGCAGACCGTCCTGTTTGTACTGGTCCCACCTCCCCCAGAACTGGTTCCAATGCCCTAAAAATTTGAATCCCTCCCCCTTGCACCATTTTTCAAGCCACGTATTCATCTGCAATATCCTCCTATTTCTACTCTGACTGGCCCGTGGTACTGGTAGTAATCCAGAGATTATTACCTTTGAGGTCCTACTTTTAAGTTTATCTCCTAGCTCCCTAAATTCATCTTGTAGGACCTCATCCCTTTTTTTACCTATATCGTTGGTGCCAATATGCACCACGGCAACTGGCTGTTCACCCTCCCCTTCCAGAATGTTCTGCAGCCGTTCAGTGACATCCCTGACCCTTGCACCAGGGAGGCAACATACCATCCTGGAGTCTCGTTTGCAGCCACAGAAACGCCTATCTATTCCCCTGACAATTGAATCCCCTATTACTATTGCCCTTCCACTCTTTTCCCTCTCTCAGGTACTCATGGTGCCATGAACTTGGCTGCTGCTGCCTTCCCCTGATGAGCAATCTCCCTCAACAGTATCCAAAATGGTATACCGGTTTAGATTCATATAGATTCATAGAGTGTAAAAACAGGCCCTTCAGCCCAACTAGTCCATGCCAATCAACATGCCCATCTACAATGAGGAAGGGTTTCAGCCCGGAATCTAAAGAGTTTTGAAAGATTATTACTAATGCATCCACTATTTCTGGAGCTACTTCCTTAAGTACTCTGGGATGCAGCCTATCTGGCCCTGGGGATTTATCGGCCTTTAATCCATTCAATTTACCCAACACCACTTCCCGACTAACCTGGATTTCACTCAATTCCTCCAACTCCTTTGAAAGAATTTATTTCCTTCGCTCCATAGATGCTGCTGCACCCGCTGAGTTTCTCCAGCATTTTTGTGTACCTGCCCATCTACACTAGTCCCACCTGCCTGTGTTTGGCCAATGTCTCTCTAAATTCATCCTATCCATGTACCTGTCTAAATGCTTCTTAAACGTTGTGATAATACTTGCCTCAACTACCTCCTCTGGCAGCTCGTTCCATACATCTACTACCTTTGTGTAAAAAACTTGTCCTTTGGGTTCCCATTAAATCTTTCCCCCCTCACCTTAAACCTGTGTCCTCTGGTTCTCAATTCTCCTACTCTGTTTAGTTTAGGTTAGTTTAATTTAGAGATACAACCTGGAAACAGCCCCTTCGGTCCACTGAGTCTGCGCCGACCAACATTAGTTCTATCCTACACACTAGGATCAATTTATAGAAGCCAATTAACCTACAAACCTACGCACCTTTGTAATGTGGGAGGAAACTGGATGGAACCCTGGTGCCTGGCGCTGTAAGGCAGCAACTCTACCACTGCACCATTGTGCAGCCCTCTGGGTAAAGTACTCTGTGCATTCACCCTATCTATTCCTCTTGATCTTGTACAGCTCTATAAGATCACCCTCATGCTTCTACACTCCAAGGAATACAGTCCTAGACTGTTCAACCTCTCCCTGTAGCTCAGACCCTCGAGTCCTGGCAACATCCCTGTGAATCTTTTCTGCACTCTTTCCAGCTTAACAACTTCTTTCTTCTTACAGGCCAAAACTGAACACAATATTCTAAGTGGAATCTCATCAATGTCTTGTACAACTGTAACAGGACCCCACAACTTCTATACTCTGACTGATGAAGGCCAATGTGCTGAAACCCTTCTTGACCACCTGCGACTCCACCTTTAAGAAACCATGTACCTGCACTCTTAGATCCTTCTGCTCTACAACACTCCTCACTGCCCTGCCATTCACTGTGTAGGTCCTGCCCTGGTTTGACTTCCTAAAATGAATCACCTCACATTTCCCTGTATTAAGTTCCATTAACTATTCCTCAGCCCACATGGCCAATCGACCAATATCCTGCTGTAATTTTTCACAACCATCTTCGCTATCTACAATACCACCCACTTTAGTGTCATCTGTAAACTTACTAACCATGCCTTGTACATTCTCATCCAAATTGTTCATATAGATGACAAGCAGCAATAGACCCAGCACCGAACCCTAATGCACACCATTGGTCGCAGGCCTACAGTCTGAAAAACAACCTTGCACCATTACATCACTACTTCCTTTCACAAAGCCAATTTTCTATCCAGTCAGCGAGCTCTGTTCTCCTCTCCTTAGACTCAATGTGATCTAACCTTCCAGAGCAGCCTACCATGTGGAACCTTGTCAAAAGCCTTACTGAAATTCATATATACGTCTACAGTTCTGCCCTCAGCAACCGTTTTGGTGACATCTTCAAAAACCTCAATCGGATTTATGAGACATGATCTCCCGTGTTCAAAATTATGCTGACTATCCCTATTCTGCCCCTGCCCATCTTAATGCATGTAGATCCTATCCCTCAGAATACTCTCTGGTAACTTTCTGACCACAGATGTTAGATTCACTGGCCTGTAGTTTCCAGGCTTTTCCCTGCAGGCTTTTTTAAACAGAGGCACAACATTTGCCACCCTTCAGTCTTCCGGCACCTCTCCCATGTTTAATGATGACTCATAAATCTCTTGGCCTCCTGCAATTTCTTCTCTACGTTCCCACACTGTCCTAGGATATATCTGATAAAGGCCCGGGAGATTCCTCTCCCTTCATACACATTAGGACCTTCACCATAATACTGATTGCTCTCAAGACACTTTTATTCTCAGCCCCAAGTTCCCCAGTCCTCATATTTTTCTCTGTGCATGTAGAGAAATCAATGTTCATACCGTTGGGTTGTAACTTGCCCAAGCAAAATATGAGGTGCTGTTCCTCCAATTTGCATTGGGGCTCCTTCTGACAGTGGAGGATGCTCTGGACAGAAAGGCCAGTGTGGAATAGCGAGGGGGAGTTAAAGTGTTTAGCAACTGGCAGATCGCATAGGCCTAGGTGGACTGAGTGAAGGTGTTCAGCAAAACGATCGCCCAGTCAACGTTTGGTCTCGCCGCCATTATATTTACAATTTACAATTTACATTAATGATTTAGATAAAGGAATTAAAAGTAACATTAGCAAATTTGCAGATGACCCAAAGCCGGGTGGCAGTGTGAACTAAGAATAGGATGCTATGAGTATGCAGGGTGATTTGGACAGTTGTCAGATGCAGTTTAATGTGGGTGAATGTGAGGTTGTCCACTTTGGTGGCAAGAAATGGAAGGCAGATTATTATATGAATGGTGTCAGGTTAGGAAAAAGGGAAGTACAACGAGACCTGGGGGTCCTTGTACATCAGTCACTGAAAGTAAGCATGCAGGTACAACTGGCAATGAAGAAAGCTAATGGCATATTGGCCTTCATAAAGAGAGGAGTTGAGCATAGGAGCAAAGAGGTCCTTCTGCAGTTGTACAGTGCCCTGATGAGACCACACCTGGAGTAGTGTGTGTAGTTTTGGTCTCCTAACTTGAGGAAGGACATTCTTGCTATTGAAGGAGTGCAGCGTAGGTTCACGAGGTTAATTCCCGGGATGGTGGGACTATCATATGATGAAAGAATGGAGCGACAGGGCTTGTCTTCACTGAAACTTAGACGGATGAGAGGGGATCTTATGGAAACATATTGGATTATTGAGGAATTGGACACGTTAGATGCAGGAAACATGTTCGCAATGTTGGGGCAGTCCAGAACCAGGCGCCACAGTTTAAGAATAAGGGGTAGTCCATTTAGAACTGAGATGAGGAACAACTCTTTGTGAATTTGTGGAATTCTCTGCCTCAGAGACAGTGGGGGCTGATTCACGGGATACATTCAAAAGAGAGTTAGATAGAGCTCTTAGGGCTAGCGGAATCAAGGGTTGTGGGGAGAAGGCAGGAACGGGGTACTGATTGCGGATGATCAGCCATGATCACATTGAATGGCGGTGCTGGATAGAAGGGCCGAATGGCCTACTCCTGCACCTATTTACCATGTATCTATGTATATTGGCAGCTTTCTCAGTAGTTGTTAGGCATTGGACATAATGCTTAATGTGACTCTACAACACTGCAGCCCTGACGCTCTGACCCACTGAACACACCTGCTGAATGACTGTGGAATCAAGGAATTCGCCCTCTTACCCAAATGCTATTATGCCACATATGGAGAAGGCCACCGAAAAAAAGGAGACGACATTAAATAAATGCTAATGTGAATTATGTACAGCCTGCTGCTTTAGAGAACCTATCTGCAAAATTATTTTCCTTTCACTGACATTTTACAATAAAAGTTCCACTAATTATTGTGCATATTCATTTAGGTGGATATGATCCTTATTATTCACATCTATGAATTTACCCAAATTAGCTGTATTTTGAAGCTAACGATAATTTAAAAGATGATGTTAATCCTTCTTTCTCAAATGAAGAGCCAGCTGGATTTAAGTAGGCTGTTTTTTGAATGTTGGTCTTAAAATGAAAACCTCACAAAGCAGAATAGTTCAGAGTTTTAGATTCATGTTACGATGTCTTTGGCAAGGGCACCATTTATTGCAGATGAAGACTGCCGACTTCTTTGACAGGTGATATTCAGAGTTATGTACTTGACCTGGTCACTGTGTTGCCACGGCAACGGGCCTTTCCTGCAAAATCCCATCCCCAACCCTATAAAATGAGTTGTCTGATTTATCAGGTTATTAAACCGCATATTGGAAATGCTTAATACAAAAATATTCATCATTCAGGAAAAGCTTATCTTGACTTTTATCGGCTATAAACACTTGTTATAGTTGATGCTTAAGCTGGGGAAATCTTATTAAGTGTGTGTGTGCTCTGTTCTTACACTGCTGCATTGTACTGCTAGTTAGAATGGGACTTTGGGTAGTTCTCTGTCATGCAGTCAGCCACCTGAAGATTTGAATAAGTATCTGGAAGGATCATAAGGTCATGAATGATAGCAGCAGAATGAGGCCATTCAGCCCATCAAATCTACTCCACCATTCAAACATGGCTGATCTACATCTCTCTCATTCTCCTGCCTTCTCCCCATAACCCCTGACACCCGTACTAATCAAGAATCTGTCTATCTCTGCCTTAAAAATATCCATTGACTTGGCCTCCACAGCCTTCTGTGGCAAAGTATTCAACAGATTCACCAACCTCTGACTAAAGAAATGCCTCCTCATCTCCTTTCTAAAGGAACATCCTTTAATTCTGAGGCTATGACCCTCTCGTTCTAGACTCTCTCACTTTATTCTTTATTTTAGTAACTCTAGATTTAAATAGCACTCAGAGAAGGAGCAAAGAGCCACAAATATCTCATACCAGTTCCTTCCAGAAAGGCACAAAATGCGATGTGAAATCCCCGTCTCCTGTTGTATTTATCCCTCATCCAGTTACCTGAACCCCACTTTGAGCAGTTTGATACAACTAAAGAGTTAATGTAGACACAGCAGTGCAGACAAGGTGATGAATTAGATAAGGCAATAGAGTGTTTATTTTGATCATGGGACTAGTAATTCTGAGACGTCCAGTGATCCAGTGTCCTGAATTCAAATTTAAATGCAGCTAATTAAATAAATCTGGATTTATATCAGTGTTTAACTGTAGTAACAGTAATGACATTGCCATTATGTTTTTCTACTGGCAACGAGTAAAAATAATTAAATGCAATTATTTATTTAACAAGAAATCTTGAAATGAGGATGTTGCCAGGACTAGAGTGTGTGAGCTATAGGGAGAGGTTGAGTAGTCTGGGTCTTTATTCCATGGAGTGCAGGAGGATGAGGGGTGATCTTATGGAGATATATAAAATTATGAGAGGAATATATCGGGTAGATGCAGAGAATCTCTTGTCACACAAAGGGTGGTGGGTGTATGGAACATGCTGCCAGAGGTCTGGAACTATCCCAAAGTTAAAGAAACAGTTAGACAGGTACATGGATAGGACAATTTTAACAAAAAAACTGTTTTTTCTCAGTCACTACCTGTTCGAGGATGCATCTTTCCTCCGAGCCGCATCTACGCCCCCTCCTCGGGGACTACCATGTGGATTGGCGCTGCCTTTCCTGCCAGAGACCGGCCAGAGCTTCAGCTTCAGCAGCGGCGCAGCACTGAATTACCATCGCGGAGTGGCCGATGCCTTACCGGGATTGCCAGTGTTGCCAGTCGCCAGTGTTGGAACTCCGGGGCCTGCTGACTTTAACACCATGGAACTGTGGGCTGTGGAGATTCCGGCGGTGCTGACTTTAACATCACGGAGCCTGGGATCCTTGCCGGGGTCGCCAGCTTTGAATCTCTGCCCAGCTCGGCATGTGGACTTTGGAAGCCGTGGTCTCCGGCAGGAAGCGGCCGATTCGGAACTCCAGGCTGCTGAGAGCGTTCTTCTGTTCCGACGCTGGAGCTCCATCATCCCGGCGAGAGGGCCTGAACATCGGGCCGCCATTGCGGCGACTGCGGAGGCCTCAATAGGCCCCGACCACAGGTGATCAAGAGGAAGAGGACTGAACTTTGTTGCCTTCCCTCACAGTGGGAAACGTTGATTCCAGTGTGGGGGGATGTTTTAATGTTAAATTCTATAGTGTTGTGTTTATCTTATTTGTGTGGTGCATGGTAACTCAAATTTCACTGCACCAATTGGTGTATGTGATAATAAATGTCCTTTGTCCCCTTTCTGAGTATATTCAGTGTCCTATTTAACTGTGATTTATAATCAGAGAGGGTTTAAGCAATAGAAAATTGGAATAATGATCGGCCTGAAGAAGGGTCTCGACCCGAAACGTCACCCATTCCTTCTCTCCAGAGATACTGCCTGTCCCACTGGGTTACTCCAGCTTCTGCTGTCTATCTTCGGTTTAGACCAGCACCTGCAGTTCCTTTTTACACACAGAGTTTATGCAATTTCTGGCACATTGTAAGAACATTCCAATAGTGTCTGCAGGCTCCTTAAAACACTTATTTATCAAATAGGTAATTAAGTGCTCCATAATTTATTTTGTAAATGCAGGAACAATTTTCTGTGTGTTCCCATTTATATTTAGCTCCCATTTTCACAGAAGCAAAGGAAGGAGAAATACTAAGAGAGTGCTGAAGGGTCTCGACCCAAAACGTCACCCATTCCTTTTCTCCAGAGATGCTACCTGTCCCTCAAAGTTACTCCAGCATTTTGTATCTACCTTCGATTTAAACCAGCATCTGCAGTTCTTTCCTACACACTGAAATAAATCTATTGATATTACAGATAGATGTTAGCCGTTAAAATCTAAAAGTGTTTCAAACAACAACAAATTTACACAATCCCCCAAACAACGCAACACATTATGAGAGTTACAAATAAAAACGTTAATGGTTTTGATTAGAGTGTAACATGTTGCATAAATTGCCACTGATGTGTACCAAGTGGATCCAAAAGTGGGATATCATGAACTAACGTGAATGAGTGATCGATGGCCTCCATGGATACAGTGGGTCAAAGATGCTGTTTCCACGCTGTATCTTTCAATCAATCGATCGATTGATGAAGTTGATGAGGAAGGCTGGGGACACTAGCAACTGCAACCACCTTTCTTGGTCCTGGCATGGATTCTTTGTAACTTTGTAAGCGCCCTTTATGTGGCGACTATTGCATACCTTGGGTATGCAGGCAAGGACTTTCATTGTGACTTGTCACATGTGACAATAAAGCCTTCATTCATTCATTCATTCATTCATTCAATCATTCATTCATTCATTCAATCATTCATTCATTCATTCATTCATTCAATTCCTTGTTTGCGTAAAGCTCAGGGAGTGCATGATACACATGGCACTGATAGATACAACTATAAATACAATGACAAATGTGAAACATAGAAACATAGAAAATAGGTGCAGGAGTGGGCCATTCGCCCTTCGAGCCTAAACCGCCCGATTTCAATATGTCATGGCTGATCATCCAACTCAGTATCCCGTACCTGCCTTCTCTCCATACCCACCCCCTGATCCCCTTAGCCCAAGGGCCCCCTCTAACTCCCTCTTAAATATACCCAATGAACTGGCTTCAACTACCCTCTGTGGCAGAGAGTTCCAAGAGTCACCACTCTCTGTGTGAAAAAAGTTCTTCTCATCTCGGAAAGGATTTCCCCCTTATCCTTAATTGTGACCCCTTGTCCTGGACTTCCCTAACATCGGGAAAAATATTCCTGCATCTAGCCTGTCCAACCGTTTAAGAATTTTGTAAGTTTCTATAAGATCCCCTCTCAATCTTCTAAATTCTAGAGAGTATAAACCAAGTCTATCCAGTCTTTCTTCATAAGACAGTCCTGACATCCCAGGAATCAGTCTGATGAACCGTCTCTGCACTCCCTCTATGGCAATAATGTCCTTCCTCAGATTTGGAGACCAAAACTGTACGCAATACTCCAGGTGTGGTCTCACCAAGACCTTGTACAACTGCAGTAGAACCTCTCTGCTCCTATACTCAAATCCTTTTGCAATGAAAGCTAACATACCATTCACTTTCTTTACTGCCTGCTGCACCTGCATGCCTACCTTCAATGACTGGTGTACCATGACACCCAGGTCTCGCTGCATCTCCCCTTTTCCCAATCGGTCACCATTTAGATAATAATAGTGAAACAGTGGAATGGTGCAAATAATGTAGTGCAATCTGAAGTAGGTCAAAAATCCAATACTGGAATAAGTGAAATGGGTAGAGTTAAGAGTAAGAATAGAATGGAATGAAATATTATCACATGTGACTATGCACAGTGAAACTCTTTGCTTACATACGCAAGGTATACAAATAGCGGCCACCTACGGCACTGACAAAATTACAAAGTACGCCGGCTCCTCATTTTGTTCTCCCCCCCTTCCCCCACGCCGGTTCCTCCATTGCCCATTGTGCTCCCCCCTCACTCCCCATTGTCCATTGTTCTTCCCCCCGCCGAGCTGTAGTCAACAAAGCTATGTTGCCGCCATGAGGCTTCACCACCGCTGAGGCCCCATCGTCACAAGGCTTCATAGCATGTGGCAGCATCTCCGGAAGGGAATGTAAAAGAGGTGATTGTTTCAGGAGTCTGATAGCAATGGGCAACAATTCGTGCTTAGGTCTGGATATCTGGCATTTCAAGCTATGGTTCCTTCTCCCGGAAGATAGAAGAGAGAAATGGGAATGGCCAGGGTGGCAGACATCCCGATGATACTTGCAGATTCAGGTGGTCTAGAACAGAGCAGTTGTCATACCAGGGTGAGAGGGCACATAAGTAGTAATTTAAGAGGATTATTGTGTGCAGGGACCAGATTAGGTTGCTGGCGATATGCCAAGGAACCTCAAGCTGTCAACCATCAATACAACATCTCAAAAAGGAGAGCAGTTGGAAGAACTCGTTCAGGCAGCATTTGTGGAGGGAAATGGATAGTCAATGTTTTGGGCCGAGACGCTTCATCCTTTGAAACTTCGACAAAAATTGCTGGCCCCACTGAGTTCCTCAACCTATTCTTTGTGTTTGGCTAAAGTTTCCAGTATCTGCAGTCTTTTGTGCCTCCATTCTGCAGCAGCTCCTATGGGTTTGGTTTACCCCTCGCTTCCTCAGATCAACGATTTAGTGATGAGCTTGTTTGGTATTATAGCGTTGCAGGCCGAGCTGTAGTCAATGAATAGCATCCCTGACATCTTAGGTCAAGGTGATCCAGAGCTGAATGTAATCCAAGAGAGATGGCGTTCTCCCTAGGCCCATTTTTCCTGTACGTAAATTACAAGGGGTTTAGATTATCCAGAAAACAGGCGCAGGTGTGGGAAATTAATCATCTTTCAAAGGACCATAATGGTCCTTTGATTTTCATTGTCCTATCTGGGACACGTGACAATAAAACTCTCTTGACTCTTGGTCGATGTTACAGCTCCTGGGACAAGTCATGTAATGCCCCTGTCCCACTTAGGAAACCTGAACGGAAACATCTGGAGACATTGCGCCCCACCCAAGGTTTCCGTGCGGTTCCTGGGGGTTGCAGGTTGTTTACCGGAGGTTGCAGGTAGTGGAAGCAGGTAGGGAGACTGACGAAAACCTCCGGAAGCCGCATGGAAACCTTGGATGGGGCGCAAAGTCTCCAGAGGTTTCCGTTCAGGTTTCCTAAGTGGGACAGGTGCATAACTCTTCTTGAGGTGAGGAATGGCAGATGCTTCCTTGAAACAGATGGGGACAGTAGACTATTGAAGTGAGAGGTTGAAGATATCAGTGAAGACAGTGGCCATTTGATCGACACACAATTTCAGAACCTAACTACAAACTACACCTGGAAGAGCTGCTTTCCGACAGTTTATCCTCATGAATGAAGACGCAAAACTGCAACACAGGAATACATACAAATTAAACAGCATGTAGTTAGTAGGACCATGCTGTCGGCACAAATCCACAGGTCAGATTAAAGCTCTGTCAACCCAATACATCCAGTTGTGAATTATAGCAGATGCAAGGCGGCACAGTGGCGCAGCTGAGGAGTTGCTGCCTTACAACGCCAGAGACCTAGGTTCAATCCTGACTATGAGTGCTGTCTGTACAGAGTTTGCACGTTCTCCCTGTGACCGCTTGGGTTTTCTCCGGATGCACTGGTTATCCTCCCACGTTCAAAAATCGTGCAGGTTTGTAGGTTAATTGGCTTCTTGTAACATTATCCCTGGTGCGCAGGATAGAACTGGTATATGGGTGATCATTGGTCAGCACGGATTCGATGGGCAGAAGGGCCTGTTTTCATGCTGTAACTCTAAACTAAACTATTAAAAGGCCAGCAGGAATAAATGGGTTGGATGATTGATTTCATGAACATCCTCTCTTTAAGGGTGACAGAGACAGCCAATGTGTCCAAAGGACGAGGCAGAAATGCAACTATCTTCAGTCTAATGCACCAAAGTGGATCATCATTCTCAACAGAATCCTAACTACATCATGGTCACAGAAGGTAGTCTCCAGCCAATATGATTTATGACATGTGACATCAATAAAATGTACTGGTTCCACCAAAGATTGAGAGTCTCAACTGGAATGCTGACACTTGTGCTCTAGCACTAATTCTGTAGCCAATACAATCCCGAACATTATAACACCATCATTCCTCAACAAAGAATAAAAATGGCCAGGTATGTCTAATGTCCAGTGCACAAATGTTCAGCCTGTTCCCCTTATTGCCGTGAACCCCAACACAGCCCAGTGCTTGTCATGGAGACTTTCATGTCAAATATTGTCAAATGCCTTTTGCAATACCTTTCAATTTCAACTAGTACTTTCCCCAACGGTTATAAAAATAGCTCAAAGATTGTGCGTTTCACAAAAATTCCTAACCGCTTCACACTGGGATGTTTAATATCATACAGTCCTAGTCATTTATCCAGTGAAGCCCTTTTGGCTTCTTCACTTTAGTTTAGAGCCACAGAATAGAAACAAGCCCATGTTCACGCTGACCATCAATGAATCACCCGTAAACTAGTTCTTTCCCTCGCACAAGGGGCAATTTACAGAAGCCAATTAACCTACAAAACCATTTATCTTTAAAATGTGGGACAAAACCAGAGCACCCAGAGAAAACCCACTCAATCACAGTTTGTTCACTTTAGTTATTATATGCGAGAGTTTTGTTAAAATTGATGGGGAATTGTTGTTCACGCTTCCCCTTATGAATTCTAACTTAAAAAAAACCAATCCGAACATTGACCATACTAGGATAATCTCCCACTTCAGTTTAATTTCATGTTTTAATATTCCCTGCTCTTTTGGCAATACTCTTCCAAGGTGCAGGCTTGTAAAAATCATTCATTGGTAAATGTTGTTTTTGTTGCTACGCTCGAGTTTCCTATTCAGCTTTCCTCCCAATTCCTGGTGAGTCACACCCAGCAGACTTTCTTCTACGCATTCGAAGAACTGTAATGTCAACAATAGTCCCCCCCCCCCCCCCCCCCCCCCCCCCCCCTAAAAAAATGAGTTCACTTAAAATTTGGGAATTTCTGTATTAAACGTAGGAAAGTGGAAATGGGAAAGGATGCAGGGTAAGTTGCATTCTTACCTCTTCTTTTACAGAACTACATTTCACTTCTTCCTTATCTAACACCCTTTTATCTACATTTGACCTCACGTCTTTGGTCACCCTCTCACCCATCTGTCCATCAATCTCCCGCACTTGTATCTACTGTACCTATCATTTACCAGGCTATGTACCATTCTCACTTTTCTTTTCCAGCTACCCCCAATTCCATCAGTCTGAAGAAGGCTCCCATCCTGAAACAATTCTGTCCATTTCTCTCCACAAATGCTGCCTGACCCACTGAGTTCCTCCAGCACTGGTTTTTTTGCTCAAAGCCCCAGCAGCTCCAGTTACTAGTCTGTCATTTTATAAAGTTCCTTTCAAGAAAGTATTCACATCAAACCCTCCGAAACAAAAATAAACCAAAATCTGTGAAATTTAATTTACATATTATTATTTTAATTTGTCTTTACATTGAACGTTTTCATGAGATCTGCCTGTCACTGGAGTTAACAATGCTAGCATAGGAGAGAAAAATTACCACTGAAACTGCTGGCAAGGAAGCAAGCAATTAATACAGCGAATATAATCCTTTAAAAATCCAAAGTAGTTGTGCAAAGAATATCCCTCAAAATGGGAGTTATTCCTGTTTAGGTGTGATCATGCATTTACATGTCTGTCACACTTACTTGCGCAACACTTGTTATTAATAGAAAGGTGCAAATCCTTAGGATATAAAACCATCTCTAGATTTTTAATTGATGTCAAGCTTCCAGTATTCTTTAATCATGGGTCAATTTGACGTTGGCATTTTAGCAAGCTTCACAGCACTTGTAATTTGTTTCACTCACCCGACGAAACCTTATCTGCACTCGCTACTTGCCTGTTAAATATTGTTTTTCTAATACCGTTTCCAATTACAGTAATGTACCCGACTTCTCCCAATTCTGTTTTTGATTATTGACACAAAATGCTGGAGTAACACAGTGGGTGAGACAGCATCACTGGAGAGAAGGAATGGGCGACGTTTCGGGTCGAGACCCTTCTTCAGACTTTTGATTATATATTTATATTGATTATATATTTATTTTGATTATATATTTATTGTGTTTTGCCAGCATAATTGGACTTTATTTCTGAAAAAAAATCTTAAAATGGATACTCAAAGATGACATGTACTTACTAAAATTTCCTTACACAATTGAAAAGTTTCAAATGTCTTTTATTGTCACATGTACCAATTAACGTGCAGTGATATTCGTATTATCATACAGCCATGCTAAAAAAAAACAAATCTCCATAAAAGTTAACATAAACATCCACCATGGCGGATTCTCCACATTCCTCATTGTGATGGCAGGCAATAAAGTATAATCTTCCCTCATTTTTCCCCGCAGTCGGGTCAGTCGAACAATCTGCCGGGGTGATCGAGGCTCCCGCAGCCGGCGGTCGAAATCCCCGCGTCGGGGCGATCGAAGCTCCCAGGTCGGGGCAGTCGAAACACCTGCGACTTGGAGCTCCCGAAGTCGTTCTCTAACCAGAGACTGCCAGCTCCTCGATGTTAGGCCGCAGTGCGGACGAAGATACCATACGGGAAAAAAACGCATCTCAGGTAAAAAATTCAAAAAAGTTTCCCCCACCCCCACCCCCACATAAAACAAAGCTAAAGAACACTAAAACATACACATAATATCAAACAACAAAGGGACAGACAGACTGTTGGCGAGGCAGCCATTACCGGTGCCACCCGGTGGTTAATCATTAATTAATTCATTCAATTCATTAATCATTAGAAGAATACTTCTCCCAAATAAAAGCTCAGAATGGAGTTTGCATATCTGAAGCTTTTCCAGCATTTTATATCTAAAATATCAACATAAAAATAACGTGCTTGTAAATAAAATTTAAACAAAAGTAACTGTTAGATCACTATGGATTTATCAGAATCAGAATCACAGTTTATTCGCTAAGTATGTTTTGCAACATATACGAGGAATTTCATTTTCCAGGTCAGTCATACAATTAAAAGCAACAGATCAGTCAAAAACACATTTTAACATGAATATCCACCACAGTGACTCCTACATATTCCTCACTGTGATGGAAGGCGAAATAAAGTTCAAGTCCTTCCCTTAGTTCTTCCTCGGTCGTGGGCCTCGAGCCCCCGTTGACGAGACGATCTTGACTCCCGTAGCGCGGCATTTTGGCCCTCCGCTTCGAGGCGATCAGCTCCCGCATCGGGGGGATGTCAGCTCCCCCGCGATGGACGATCGATCCTCGCGTCGGGGCTGGTCAAACCATCCGCGATGTTGAAACTTCCCGACTTGGCCTCTCCCGAAGACTGTGAGCTTTTGATGATAAGTCCGTGCTGGTCGTGGTGGGAGCGATCCCAGGCAAGGGATCAGCTCCGATGTTAAGTCCGCGCCCCGCGATAAGGCTCAAAACATTTAAAGTAAAAGTAAATACGTGTGAAGAATGGCTACATCTTTTAAATCAAATGATTTAGAATAGGAAGATTAAATGAGAACTCACCAGTTTGAAGTTTGACCTTTATTTTATGAGGAGTTACGATGAGGGATTGCATGAAGAAGCCCGCCAGCCCGCGTGCGTGTCAACCTTCAAAGCAGCGGTTTGAAATCACAGATAACAGTTGTTGAACTGAATAAAGTAATATTCGAGAAACTAGAACTACCAGCTGACCTTTATGAGAGAGGGTTGGGAGCAGAGGGCACGTAGATCCCTTATCGTAACTCCTCATAAAATAAAGATCAAACTTCAAACTGGTAAGTTCTCGTTTAATCTTTCTGAGGGACCAGAGTGCTTTCGACAGGCACTAAGTCAGAAGCCGCTGACCGTACCGCCAGCGACTCGGACGGCGAAATCGACGGCCGCCGACTGCCCGCACTCCCGCGGTCCTCAGCTGGTTTCCCCGCGGCCCATCTCAACTTCGCCCGGGATTTTTCCATAGTAATTCGAATCTCGAAGTTCTGTAATCAAGATTACTGAACAAAAACAACCTCAGAATAAGTGCAAGACTTACCTGTAAGGCCTTTTAAACATACCGCTGGAGGAGCAACGCGCCACCCAGCCAGTCGTGCACCATGCGTTAGACGTATTGGCGCGCATGCGGGCTGGGGCTTCTTCACGTAGTCACCCACGTGACTCCAAAGTAAAATTACTTTTTAAACAGATGCTATATTCAATGAAAACAAGTTATGAGCTTCAGACTGGTGAATCTGACGCTTAATTCTTTTTAAATTTCCCACACCTTGCTCTACATTTTAAAATACACTTGTGCTTGCTTCCTCAAAATGAAGGGATTTTGGTTAATATAGCAATTTCTTGTACAATTAGTTTTTGTGTATTTTCATTAAATGAGTGAGAATCCTAACAGTTGTTTAAGACAGAACTGCAGATGCTGGAAAAATCAAAAGTAGACAAAAATGCTGGAGAAAGCAGTGGGTGTGCAGCATCTATGGTGCAAAGCAATAGATGACGTTTCAATCAAGACCTTTCTTCACTGATGTGGGGGTGGGGGGGGGGGGGTGCGGAAGAAAAGAGGAGGCGGAGACAGTAGACTGTGGGAGAGCTGGGAAGAGGAGGGGAAGGTAGGGAGAAAGCAAGGCCTACCTGAAATTGGAGGTTAATGTTCATACCGCTGGGGTGTAAACTACCCAAGCGAAATATGAGGTGCTGTTCCTCCAATTTGCGATGGGACTCACTCTGGCCATGGAGGAGGCCCAGGAGAGAAAGGTCGGATTTGGAATGGGAAGGGGAGTTGAAATGCTGAGCCACCGGGAGATCTGGTTGGTTAATGCGAACTGGTGCGGCCGGCTGCAGCTTTTAAAGATGGTTCAGTGCCTGACATACCGTCGCAGGTTATCCTACAACACCACGTCCAACAAGAAAAGGCTCTCCCGGACACCTGGAAACCACATTGTGTTCCTGTACACCAAGAAAGTTGGCAAAGCACCAAAGTCCGCATGTGGGATCTGCCCTGGAAGACTCCGTGGTATTCGGGCTGTTCGACCCAAGGTCCTCATGAGATTGTCAAAGACCAAGAAGCATGTTAGTAGAGCCTACGGCGGTTCAATGTGTGCCAAGTGTGTACGTGACAGGATTAAGCGTGCATTCCTTATTGAGGAACAGAAGATAGTGGTGAAGGTACTGAAGGCACAGGCACAGAGCCAGAAGGCAAAGTGATTTTGTATGCACATGGAATTGAAAAAAAAAAATGCGAACTGAGCGGAGGTATAGGGCGAAGCGCTCAACGGAAGTGGTGCACCTCCTCCAACCTCGTCTATTGCATCCGCTGTTATAGTTGCCAACTGCTTTACATCGGTGAGACCAAGCGCAGGCTTGGCGATCGCTTCGCCCAACACCTCTGAGAATCCTAGCATTTTTGTCCACCTTCAAGAATCCTAACAGGCTTTCTCTAGTGAGGAGGGGGTGTTTGAGTAGAAGGTGGAGGAGAAAGGTTTAGGGAAATGGTAGGGGTGCAAAATGAAGAATGGTCAATTTTAGGTTATTAAACTGAATGGAAATTCTGGCATGACAATTCACGATGGTAAATATTGCAAAGAATGACCAATAAATTAAACTGTTTATAATTAAAAAGCACAAGGTATTTAATAATATGTGGACATTAAGTGAACAATTGCACCATGGTGTTTCTTTGTTCCGTAAGATAAATCTCATAAGTTTGAAAGCATTACAGCTATTTGAATTAACAAACAATATGAACGATAAGTTCATACATTCGCGCCTATACATGTTCTCCAGGGACGCGCCCAACTCGCTGAGTTACTCCAGCACTTTGTGTTTTCTTTTGTAAACCAGCTTCTGCAGTTCCTTGTGTTTCCATTAATAATTTCTCCCGTCAGTGGATTAATAACATCTCTATATTATTGTGAGCCACTTCACCATAAACACCCTGGCTAATGGTCCAGTGCAGTACTGAGGAGAGCTACATTTTGAAACTGAGGCAGTAAGCTAAAGATTCATCTAAGACGAGGGTGAATCTAAAAGATCTCATGGGACCATTACAAAGAAGAATAGAGGTTAGCACCATTGCCCAGCCCAATATTTATCTATTACTCAATGACACTAAAACAGGTTACAATTACACTATTTGTGGAAGCCAGAGTAAAAACTAGCTGTTTGGTGTTTAGCATTACAATACTGACTACACTTCATGTCACAAGTTATAGTAGAATTAGGCCATTCAGCCCATCGAGTCTACTTTGCCATTCAATCATGGCTGATCTCTGACTCCTAATCCCATTTTCCTGCCTTCTCCCCATAAGTTCAAGTTCAAGTTCATGTTCATGTGTTTAATATGTCAATGCAACTCTTGCTTTGCTTCAGCACACAGAACATAATAGACATCGACTACAAAACACATGAATAAATAAAGTGCAAAATGACAGATAATGGGTTATTAATGTTCAGAGTTTTGTCCGAGCCAGGTTTAATAGCCTGATGGCTGTGGGGAAGTAGCTATTCCTGAACCTGGTCGTTGCAGTCTTCAGGCTCCTGTACCTTCTACCTGAAGATAGCAGGGAGATGTGTGTGTGGCCAGGATGGTGTGGGTCTTTGATGATACTGCCAGCCTTTTTGAGGCAGCGACTTCGATAAATCCCCTCGATGGAAGGAAGGTCAGAGACGATGATGGACTGGGCAGTGTTTACTACTTTTTGTAGTCTCTTCCTCTCCAGGGTGTTCAAGTTGCCGAACCAAGCCACGATGCAACTGGTCAGCATGCTCTCGACTGTGCACCTGTAGAAGTTAGAGAGAGTCCTCCTTGACAAACCGGCTCTCCGTAATCTTCTCAGGAAGTAGAGGCGCTGATGAGCTTTCTTGATAATTGCATCAGTGTTCTCGGACCAGGAAAGATCTTCAGAGATGTGCACGCCCAGGAATCTGAAGCTCTTGACCCTTTCAACCATTGACCCATTGATATATTAACTTGACTGTGGGTCCCCCTCCACCTCCTTCCAAAGTCCACGAAGTCCATAACCCTTGACACCCGTCCTAATCAAGAATTTGTCTTTCTCTGCCTTAAAAATATCAACTGATTTGTCCTCCGCAGCTCTCTGTGGCATTGAGATCCACAGATTAACTACACTCTGACTAAAGAAGTTCTTCCTCACCTCCTTTCTAAGAGTGCCCTTTAATTCTGAGGTCCTGACCCTTACCTTCAGACGGTAACTTTTAAAATGCTTCATCGGAATTAAATTCTTTCAAGATATTTTGAGGATTTACATGGTACATTAGATGATATTTTTTCCAGCTAAAGGCAGAAATTTGAACAGGAAACAAAACAAATTATGAAAGTAATCTTTAAAAAAAATCAAAACCATGGCATTTTTATAAAGGCTCTATACTGGTCCTTAGATGAATTTTGTTCCCAAAATCAATTGGTAACGGTAATTAACATTGGTGTGTTTGCCGGGTGTTGCAATGCAATTGATATTAAACATAGCCTTAGGTTTAGCATTGTGTTATGATTATATAGTAGCATTACTAGTCAGCGGTACAGAGTAATTTTGCAATCAATAATTACTGGATCTTTATTTCCTTTGAATAAACCGTGGAAACTTCACCTAAACTGCATTCGAGCAGCAATTGAGGTTCAGAAAATGCACTGACAGCCACAAGATAGGAGAAGAAAAGGCAGAGACAAAAATAATAACTGAGTGAGCATATTTCCACATCTTATCCTCTAGCGTGTTCACTTGATTTCCACTCTGACAAACCGGGGAAGCAAAAATGTAAAAATCTTTAAATAAGAGCAATCATTGTTAATCTTTCTCCTAACAATGTGGCAAACATACTGTGACACTTCAATATGGTGCATCATGGATTTTTGAAAAAAATAATGTGAAGTTCATCGATATTTGATTTTCCTTACCATGAAAACAAATGAACAAAATTTGATTTGATCAGAAGTATATTTATTGCCATTCTGTTATAGGAGATGTAAAATCGATTGGGAATGGTGAAAATGTTCATCCCCAGTTCTGCACTGTAAATTACGGCCCCAAGAAGTAAAACTGCTGAGGGAACATGTTTTACTTACATTGTAGATCAAACTAAATTTAGTTTCACTACTGTGCTTTATTCTTATCGTTCAAGCATGAACCTAAAAGTACCTTTAAAATATTAGATCCACCGGCTGCCTCACCAACAGTTTGTCTGTCCCTTCCTTCTTTGGGTTTTAATAGTATGTGTTAAATTTATGTTTTTAGTTGGGTTACTAGACTAAGTAGGACCCGTTGGGTCCCAGCTTCACACGGCAGGGCTGGTGCCCCAACATAATATTCCACCTCTCCACCAATTCCAATATAGGTGGCCAGTGGGGAGGAGGGGCTTTCTGGAGCACTAGCATGGGTGTTGTGGGTCGTCAAGTCAAGAACAGTGAGTGCAGGGCCAACAATCCATTTCAAGTCAAGTCAAGTCAATCCAATTCAAGTCAAGTCAAGTCAATCCATTTCAAGTTGAGTCAAGCCGTTAATCCATTTCAAGTGAAGTCAAGTCATTAATCCATTTCAAGTGAAGTCGTCAAGTCAATCATTTCAAGTGAAGTCAAGTCAATCCATTTCAAGTGAAGTCAAGTGAAGTCAATCCATTTCAAGTGAAGTCAAGTCAAGCCAATCCATTTTGAGAGGTCAATCCATTTCAAGTTAAGTCAATCCATTTGTAGTCAAGTCAATCCATTTCAAATCGTCAAGACAAGTCAATCCATTTCAAGAGAAGTCAATCCATTTCAAGTCAAGTCAATCCATTTCAAGTCAAGTCAATCCATTTCAAGTCAAGTCAATCCATTTCAAGTCAAGTCAAGTCATTCTATTTCAAGTCAAGTCATGTCGATCCATTCCAAGTCAAGTCAAGTCAATCCATTTCAAGGGCAGGCCAAACAACTCATTGCATTGTCATTTAATTTCCATTTTGCATTGCAGTTTCAAGCACAGGGCAGGCCAAACAACTCATTGCATTGTCATTTAATTTCCATTTTGCACTTCAGTTTCAAGCACAGGGCAGGCCAAACAACTCGTTGCATTGTCATTTCATTTCCATTTTGCATTGCAGTTTCAAGCACAGGGCAGGTCAAACAACTCATCACATTGTCATTTCATTTCCATTTTGCATTGCAGTTTCAAGCACAGGGCAGGCCAAACAACTCTTAGCATTGTCATTTAATTTCCATTTTGCATTGCAGATTCAAGCACAGGGCAGGCCAAACAACTCATTGCATTTTCATTAAGGGCTAACAAATCATTTATTGCAAGTACACTGCAGACTCACAGTTCAGTTGATTCACATCCTAGAATCACAGTTGTGGCCTCTCCCTCGCGATGTACCAGTGACTGACTCACTTCCAGGCATCCGGGGTTTTATAGTCCTGCCCCCCCCCCCCCAAGTGGCGTTACCTTCATCATGGTGATTGACAGACGGGAGGACCAATCAGCTGATCTCAAGATTTTTCTAAACATCTATAACTTTTTTATTTTTCATCGATTGGAAAAATCCTTGGGGCTGCCGCAGCGGAGGAGGACTGTGAGTAAGATGGACAAAGATCATAGCGATATAGGATAGCGTTTTTCTAAAATCAATATACAGCATAGACAGGAAGTGGTCAAGATGAGACTTTTAGTTATATAGATGTGCGGGGTGGGGTTGGGGGGGTGAAGTGGTTGGGGGAAACCTTTTTCTAATCTCTTACCTCGGTGGATTTGCGATTTTTTTCCCGTATCGTATCTCCGCCCGCACTGCAGCCTAACACCGAGGAGTTGGCGGTGCTTGCAGACTTAACATCGCGGAGCTCGTGGTCTCTGATCAGAGACCTTCGGGAACTCCAAGCCACAGCAGCTTTGACCACCCCAACGCGGGAGCTCTGATCGCCCCTACACGGGAGCTTCGACTGCTGGCTGCAGGAGCTTCGATTGCCCCGACGGATGGTTCGACTGCCCCAACCGTGGGAGAATAAAGAAGAAGTTTGGACCTTTTTGCCTTCCATCACAGTGAGGAATGTGGGGAATCCACTGTGGTGGATGTTTATGTTGACTTTTGTGTAGTTGTGTGCCTTGGTGCTTTTTTTTCATATGCCTATATGGTAATTTGCATATCGCTGTACCTTAATTTGTACGTGACAATAATAGTCCTATGAAACCTTTGAAGTAGTGCATTCAGAAAGTATTCAAACCCCTTATCCTTTTCCACATTTTGTTACGTTACAGCCTTATTTTAAAATTCATTTTTTTATCATCAATCTACACACAATACCCCCGAATGAAGAAGTGAAAACAGGTGTTTAGAAATGTTTGCAAAGTAATTAAAAATAACTGAAATATCACATTTACATAACTATTCAGACCTTATGTTATTACACTCAGAATTGAGCTTAGGTTCATCCTGTTTCCACTGATTATCCTTGAGATGTTTCTACTTGATTGGCGTCCACCAGTGGTAAATTAAATTGATTGGACATGATTTGGAAAGGCACACAGCTGTCTATATAAGGTCCCGCAGTTGACAGTGCATGTCAGAGCAAAAACCAAGCCATGAAGACAAAGGAATTGTCCGTAGACCTCCGAGACAGGATTGTGTCGAGACACGGATCTGGGGAAGGGTATAAAACAATTTCTGCATCATTGTAGGTTCTGAAGAGCTCAATGGCCTCCTTCATTCTTAACTTTTGAAACACCAGGACTCCTCATTGGGCTGACCGCCCGGCCAAACTGACCAACCGGGGGAGAAGGGCCTTGGTCAGAGAGGTGACCAAGAACCCGATGGTCACTTTGACAGAGCTCCAGAGTCCCTCTGTGGAGATGGGAGAACCTTCTAGAAGGACAACTATATCTACAGCACTCCACCAATCAGGCCTCATGGTAGAGTGGCCAGATGGAAGCCACTCCTCAGTAAAAGGCACATGACAGCCCACTTAGAGTTTGCCAAAAGGCACCTAAACAGGATTCTCTGGTCTGATGAAACCAAGATTGAACTATTTGGCCTGAATGCCAAACATCACATCTGGAGGAAACCAGGCACTGCTCATCACCTGGCCAATACCATACCAACATTGAAGCATGGTGGTGGTAGCATCATGCTGTGGTGATGTTTTTCAGTGGCAGGAACTGGGAGACTAGTCAGGATCGAGGGATAGATGAACGGATAAAGTACAGAGAGATTCTTGATGAAAACCTGCTCCAGAGCGGTCTGGACCTCAGACTGGGGTGGAGGTTCACCTTCCAACAGGAGAACGATACAAAGCACACAGCCAAGACAACACAGGAGTGGCTTCGTGACAAGTCTGTGAACGTCCCTGAGTGGCCCAGCCAGAGCCCGGACTTGAACCTGATCGAACATCTCTGGAGGGACCTGAAAATAGCTGTGCATCGACACTCCCCATTCAACCTGACAAAGCTTGAGAGGATCTGAAGAGAAGAATGGGAGGAATTACCCAAATACAGGTGTGCCAAGCTTGTAGCGTCATACCCAAGAAGACTTGAGGATGTAATCGCTGCCAAAGGTGCCTCAACAAAGTACTGAGGAAAGTGTCTGAATACTTATGTAAATGTGATATTTCAGTTAATTCTTTTTAATGACTTTGCAAACATTTCTTAACACCTGTTTTCACTTTTTTATTATTATGGGGTATTGTGTGTAGATTGATCATTTAAAAAATGAATTTAATCAATTTTAGAATAAGGCTGTAACGTAACAAAATGTGGAAAAAGTGAAGGGGATACTTTCTGAATGTACCTTTAAAGAAAATCCTTCTTTAAATATCATTAAAGTAACTTTAAAGAGAATCTCTCATTTTGACCATCTGGGGTTCTACATTAAACCCATGTTTTAATTCCACAGATTTTACCTCTCACCTACACTCTAGGTGCAATTTACAGTGGCGAAATAGCCTACCAAGCCACATCTTTTAGAACCAGGGAGGCAAATGGAGCACACAGAAGAATGCCCCATGACCACAGGGAGAACGTGCGATCTCAATACAAATTGCACCCAAGTCAGTATTGAAAGCTGGGAATCTGGCACTGTGAGGCGGTGGCTAATAGCTTTGTCATTACGTCACCCTAGTAACTACCAAACCACTCAGCTTTGCATTCAACCACAAGAGGTGCAACAGATAGCCTTTAACCAGGCAGACGAAGCGAAGGTGTTCAGCAAAACGATCGCCCAATCTATATTTGATCTCGCCGATGTATAAGAGTCCACAACCTGAACAACAGATACAGTAGATGTGGTTGGAGGAGGTGCAAATGAACCTCTGCCTAACCTGTAAGGACTGTCGGGGTCCCTGGACCAAGTCGAGGGAGGAGGTATAGGGACAGGTGTTGCGTCCTCTGCAGTTGCAGGAGGGGTGGTTTGGGATGAGTTAACCAGGGAGTTGCGGAGGGATTGGTCTCTGCGGAAGGCGGAAAGGGGTGGAGATGGGACAATGTGACTATCCCGGTGAAATCCCGTTGGAAGTGGCGAAAATGTCGGAGGATTATGTGTTGTATGTGACAGCTGATGGGGTGAAAGGTAAGAACCAGGGGGACTCTGTCTCTGTTGCCACAAGGGGGAGCAAGGGCAGAGCTGCGGGGTGCCAAAGAGACACGAGTGAGGGCCTCATCTTGTGGACATCTTGAATGTCTCGACTGCCTTCCCTTACTATTTTGTGTTACATAAATTAGCCCTTGCATTAAATCTGTTAGTGGGCCCTCTACTTGCAGCAAATTCCTCACCAACATGTGCATGCTTTCTCTTCCAGGTCTTGAACATGCTGTTTATGAATGACCATCATTCCAGATCTCCATCATCCTCTGCTCTTCTCGAATCCTATCAATTCCTTTTAATCTGTGCCCAGGTCCCTATGTTCACTCTATAGACTCTGTATAGACAGTACCCGTGGTCAGGTTCGAACCTGGATCTCTGGCACTGTAGGGCAACTCTACCACTGTTCCACCCCAGCCCTCAATCTAGCGCGTCATATGCATAGCGCGTCAAATGCTAAATGCATTTTGTTGTCTCTGTACTGTACACTGACAATGACAATTAAAATTGAATCTGAATCTGAATCTGAATCTGAATCTGAATCATATCTTCACCTCAACCACTCCCCCAGATTACCACAGTTCCCTAAACCACTGCTTGTCCCTGTG
This sequence comes from Leucoraja erinaceus, assembly GCF_028641065.1. NCBI lineage: Eukaryota > Metazoa > Chordata > Chondrichthyes > Rajiformes > Rajidae > Leucoraja > Leucoraja erinaceus. The sequence continues at coordinate 40,186,609 of NC_073393.1, forward strand.
TCAATCTTGCAAGCTAATGGGCTAATTGGCATTGATTTTGACCTTCAAGCTAAATCACCGACAGTTTTTCCATCTCAATTATCAAAACAATTTAGATTGACCCAAATGCTGGAGTAACTCAGCGGGACAGGCAGCATTTCTGGAGAGAAGGAATGGGTGACGTTTCGGGTCGAGACCCTTCTTTAAACCGGTTTCTTGGTTAGTTGCAATGGCAGCTGGCATCTGGGTCAATCCGTTAACATGGTCCAAACGCAAACTTTGTTCTTCATCATGACGAACGCTGCCAACGAACGGAGACCCAACGTTTTGTCAATTTTCAATGGCATTTCTACCTCAAGTACTTTAATTGTATCCATTTTTACTTCCATTGTGCTTTATCCTTTTCTTCGATGTACTACCATCACATGTATCCTTTTTGTTTTCGGATGGTAGTTAATGACCTAATACAGGTACTATGAATTATACAGTAGGCTGAATTATGAACACTGTGATGGCTCTGGTGGTGAATCTATGGGTTTCTTTGCCACAGAAGGCCATAGAGGCCAAGTCAATGGATATTTTTAAGGCAGAGATAGATACATTTTTGATTAGTACGGGTGTCAGGGGTTATGGGGAGAAGGCAGGAGAATGGGGTTAGGAGGGAGATGATTCAGCCATGATTGAATGGTGGAGTAGACTTGATGGGCTGAATGGCCTAATTCTGCTCCAATCACATGACCTATAGGTGCTCAAAAGATGACTGGAGTTACTGTATGTTGTTCGGCACGGACTTGTAGGGCCGAGATGGCCTGTTTCCGTGCTGTAATTGTTATATGGTTATATGGTTATATGTATGTTACCATCAGTCACTTTCATTCGACCAGTGTGCAAAGGAAACTAGTTCTGCTAGTGGTAGGAATGAAAATATTTACGTGCGATGCACTTTTAAATTTATGGGAGGCCGCTGTAGGTACCGGTGCCTTTAAGTCAGGTGTTCATAACCTGGGGGATGCCTGTAATACTGATTAGATCACAACGGAGCAGCCCAGTGGCGCAGCAGTGGAGTTGCTGCCTTACAGCACCAGAGACCCCGATTCCAAGCTGACTACGGGTGCTGTCAGTATGGAGTTTGTACGTTCTCCCTGTGACCATGTGGGCTTTCTACGGGTGCTCCGGTTTCCCCCAGGGCCGGATTTAGATGAAGCTGTTCCACTTGTGAGGCCCCTCCCAATTCCCAACCCCACAACTAGAGGAAGATGGTCCACCAGATTGACACCGATTTGCAGCCGAGCGTGGCCAATGAGATAAGGGGCTGGAAAGCTGCGCTATTTATTTATTGCTATTGCTAGAGTCGCGTTATTGGTTTAAAACACTATTATGCTGAAATGATATTAGGCAAGGAAAATTACTGAAGGGTTGTTTAGAGACTACAGTGCGTGGTGACAGCATATGTAAGAAAGGCCTATGACAGTGTCAAAAATATTATACACCTTGCAGGGCTCTCACTTAATTTTCTTTTCTGTTGTCAGCCGGGCAACCTTAGCAGCTTTTTAAGTTGCCAAATGACAGTTTAGGTGGTTATTTAAGACGGCTTGCATGACACGTGCGATAATGTACTCGGACGAAGTGCGTAGTTACCAGTCGGAATTAGGCTCAATGAAGCATTCACATATTATTTCTGCTTTAATTAAAGTCACAAACTGAAAATATTCACCAATCCAGACATGATATATACCACAATGACAAGCAGCAAAATTATAATACAGTATCTCAACTCTTTTTACACATTGCAATTAATGCAATTTCTATTATTTCTTTCCACTTCCAAACAAAAATGTGGTTGGATTATTCAGCGTATGATCAACCTCGGTGAGACCAAGCGCAGGCTTGGCGATCGCTTCGCACAACACCTCCACTCAGTTCGCAATAACAAACCTGATCTCCCGTTGGCTCAACACTTCAACTCCCCTTCCCATTCCGAATCCGACCTTTCTGTCCTGGGCCTCTTCCATGGCCAGAGTGAGGCCCACTGCATATTGGAGGAGCAGCACCACATATTTGCTTGGGTAGTTTACACCCCAGTGGTATGAACATTGGCTTCTCTAATTTCAGGTAATCCTTGCTTTCTCCCTCCTTCCACTCCCATTCCCAGCTCTCCCACAGCCTACTGTCTCCGCCTCTTCCTTTCTTTTTTGTGTTCACCCCCCAATCTGAGGAAGGGTCTCAACCCAAAATGTCGTCTATTCCTTCGCTCCATAGATGCTGCCTTACCCGCAGATTTTCTCCAGCTTTTTTGTCTACCAATGGGATCCCTGTTGGCTTTCCGCAGAGACCTCTCCCTCTGTATCTCCCCGGTCAATTTGTCCCTTCCCACCCAAACCACCCACCCTGGCACTTTCCCTAGCAACCGCAGGAAATGCTACACTTGTCGCTTTACCTCCCCCCTTGACTCCATTCAAGGACCCAAGCAGACTTTCCAGAGTATGTTTTAGTGTTCCTTGCTTTGTTTTATGTGGGGGATGGGCCGGGGGAAACTTTTTTCAATCTCTTACCTTGACAGAGATGTGATTTCCCCCCCACCCCCACACCCACATATCGTATCTTCATCCCCACTGTGGCCTAACATTGTGGAGTGGCGCGCAGCCTTTCCTGGAGACCGACCCGGCGCTTCAACTGCGGGCACGGATTTACCATCATGGAGTTTGCGATCCCTTTGCCGGAGTCAACTGTGGAGAGCTCCAACCGCAGGCCTGTGGACTTTAACATCGTGGAGCCCGCAGTCCCTGTTTAGAGACCGATTCGGGAGCTCCAAGCCACGGAGAGTTTCAACCGTTCCGACGAGGGAGTTTCGATCACCCCAACGCGAGGGCTTTGGATCGCTGGCTGCGGGAGCTTTAATGGCCCCGAATGCGGAAAGTTCGACAGCCCCAACCACGGGAGAATAAAGAGGAAGAAGATTGCACTTTATTACCTTCCATCACAGTGAGGAATGTGGCGAGCCGCTGTGGGGGATGTTTATGTTAATTTTTATTTTATGTGGCTGCGTGTCTCATTGCTTTTCATTTAGTACGGCTGTATGGCAACTCAAATTTTACTGTACCTTAATTGGTACATGTGACAATAAACTGACCTTGAAACCTTGATGTTATATTTTTTAAGGAAGCTTTGATAACATCTTTTATGTATTTCCTCTTCCTATCATGAGAGAGTTGAGATTAAAGGGGCCAAATTTAATTTCATCAATGGCATCATGAATAATGAAAGATGACAAGGAGCTATAATAATAATAATTATAATAAATTTTATTTGTGGGCGCCTTTCAAAAGTCTCAAGGACACCTTACAGAATTTAACAAGAGTAAAAAACATATAATCAGAGTAAAATAAATAATAAAGACATCACCAATACACAAATTAAAGACAGAATTTGATCCAAAGACAAAAAACAAAACACAATGTGATGAGAGAGCAGCGGCAGCTAAACCGTGCAGGCGTACACTCTCCCTTCCGACAGCCATCTTGGACACAAACTAAAATAATCACTTGCACACAAAAATCATCCCCCCACAATGGTTACCACTTTGGGGGAAGCCACAATGTCCAGTCCCCATCCCCAGTTCTCCCAAAGTCAGGCCAATTGAGGCCTCCGCTATTTTTGCCTCTACAGAGGCACGATGTTCCTGGCCGTTCTCACCGGGTGGTGTTGCCCCGGCGTCGGGAGAGTCCTCTAAGCGGCTGGGCCACCTGGAACGGCCGCTTCCTTACCGGAGACCGTGGCTTCCGAAGCCGACAAGGCCGCGCCGGTTTGGAGCTCCCAGGCTCCCGATGTTGAAGTCCGCGCCGCCCGCTCCACAGACCCGCAGCCCGGAGGTGTTGAACTCGGCGGTCACAGCTCACCGGAGCTCCAGACGTCGATCCAGCGCGGCGACCCAGGCAAGGCATCGCCCGCTCCGCTCCGCGATAGCGCTCCAGCGCTGTGCCGCCACCGAAGCCGAGGAGCTGGACGGTCCCCGCCAGGAAACGGCGCCCCACGCCCGCTGGTAGGCCACAAGGACGGGTCAACGGGGCAGCCTGGAGAAAAAGCTGCCTAACCAATCAGGTAGGGACCTAGAAATATAGTTACCCCCTTCCCCCCCACATTAAAAAGTCTATTTCACCCACAAACAAAACACAGGACTTACTAGAACTACAAAAAAAAGGAGAATTAAACAGACGGCTGCTGGTTAGCAGCCGTTCCCCTGCTGGTTAGTCCTCTGACTATGACTAGTTGAAGCCAAGCTAGAGCATTAAAACCTGATGATTGTAATTGTAATTTATGTGTGAGGATTGATGTTTTGATTTCTGTAACTTAGGAAAATTGCTGCAGATTGCGGTTCATGCGTAGAGATGAAAGTTGAAAATTCCATCACTACAACTCGAGGATGATGATTAATTCCAACAATATTTGCTGCAGCTTTAAGGATCTGAGAAAGAACAGATAACAGCAGAGTTCATCCATAAATTCAGAGGATGGAGAGGAACAATAGGAAAAGTTGAGATTTCAATAATATGGGGGCTACGAAGCCTTTTAACTTCTATCTCTGACAGAAGAATTAGTCATCAGAGAGGGAGTTTTAGCCTTATTCTCCCTTCAGTCAGCATGTGTGCAATGGCTGAGTCAGGTGGTGGCATCTTATGTGATTATAGGCAGTCTGGCGATCCAGCACGGAACAGAGTCAGAGGCTGTCATTGACAACAAACATCATTGATGTAGAAGCTTCAGGCAGGTGGGTCTTGCCTTTTCCAAATCAACCAAGTACACAAATTATGTTGGGGGCTGAAGATTGTTGGATTCATGATAAGGAAATAGTTTAGAGCAGAGCAGAGCATCTCTGCTGTGTTCCTAGGGCTGAGTTTGCCCCTCAGTGGGTCTGTTTCCATGCTGTATCTGTAAAACTATAACTGGAAGTTAAAACAGCTACTTTCCCCCACCCATGCACACCCATTTCTCCCTTTCTCTTCCCGTCCCATCCTCTCCACGTATATTCTTTTCTACAGTTTCACATTTCACACCTCTTCTATCATCATCTCACACTTTATCCATCCAGTTGCTAAACAAACCCATCCCCATCCTCACCGGCATCCAACTACCGATTGCCTGGCTTTGTCCCACCCCTGCCTCTCTTCAAGCTCCCCTCCGTAACCCCGCCAGTACAATTAACCTGAGGGTCCCAACCCAAAACATTGTCTATCCATTGTCTCCAGAGATACTGTCTGACCCGCTGAGTTACTACAGCACTTTGTCTTTTTGTATAAACCAGTATATACAGTTCTGTGTCTACAGTTACAATATCAACATTTATAAGACATTTGGGCAGATACATGGATAGGAAAGGTTTAGGGGGATATAGGGCAAACATGGATAAATGGGACTAGCTGGGATGGGGCATCTTGGTTCACATAGACGAGTTGGGCCAACGGGCCAGTTTCAGTGCTGTATAACTCTATATACAGTGAATTCAGAAAATATTCAGACTCCTTCATTTTTTCCACATTTTGTAGGTTTACAGCCTTATTCTAAAATGGATTAAATTATTTTCTTTTTTAACATCAATCTACACACAATACCTCATAATATAAAAGCGAAAACAGGCGTTTAGAAAATTTTGCAAAGTAATTAAAACGAAATAACTGAAATATCACATTTACATAAGTATTCAGACCCTTTGCTATGACACTCAAAATAGTAAGATTAAACGAGAACTTACCAGTTTGAAGTTTGATCTGTATTTTATGAGGAGTTACGATGAGGGATTACGTGAAGAACCCGCTCAGCACGCATGCGCGTCATACTTCAAAGCAGCGGTGTGGAATCACAGATAGACGGTTATTGAAGTAAACATAGTAAAGACAAGGAGACATCATTTTATCAGTTTGACCCATACTATTGAGGGTGGGAGCGGAGGGCACGTTATCCCTCATCGTAACTCCTCATAAAATACAGATCAAACTTCAAAGTTCTCGTTTAATCTTACTATTTTACTTTGGAGTCACGTGAGTGATTCCGTGAAGACTTCAAAGCTCTGTGATTTCAAACCGTGTAATAGTTATTACTTCACGCACTGCCGAAGTCTTTGAGGGAGGAAGTGTGTTATCGTAATCAACCAATGAATCTGTTTGTAGAAAAAACATAATGGTATTTTTTAACAATAACAACTAAGAAATTAAATTGCTCCCCTGGGCTTAAATTAAATATTTGCAGTCCGTAAAATCTTTCCTGCAAATAAAACAGGTTTTGCCAACGGCTTATTATAAAATTTCTGAACAGTCTTTCCCCCGACCATCCTGCTGTAGCCAGGATGTGGTCTATAGGCACGTCCATTCTTTTAGCCGTCGACGTGGATGCTGCCCTGGTGTGTACATGTTAGTGTTTATCCCAGGGAATTAGTGTTTATTCCCAGTGGGAATAAAATGTGTACATGTTAGTGTTTATCCCAGCAGTTTTTAGCACCTGCTTGAGCCATCTCGCAATGGTTTGGCTCGTCACCCAACCATAAGGTTTTTTATGACTGACCCACAAGGCTTTTCATCTCCCTCGAATATTTAGGTTGTGTCTATGTAGGATAGTAGGTGGGTCATGGCACATAACCGTGGTTCTGGTGGGTAAGCCCAGAATTCCACGACTGGATTAGGTGTTCCTGGTCTGCTCCATTTGATCAGTCCCTGGATAATGACAGAGATCTGGTCTGGAGCTGTGAGCATGCTGTCCAGTCGCAATAGGTGTAGTGACTGGACCCTCTGTGCAGATACAAGTGCCATCAACATGAGTGTTTTGAGCATAGATTGTTCCAGGTTGAGGGATCTGGCTGGTGGCCATCCCGAGGTATGTCAGGACCACACTGACATCCCATATATGGGTGTACCATGGTCTAGGGGGTTAGAGTTGTAAATACCCTTCATTAGTTTGAGCACCAGCGGGTGGGACCCCATGGCCTGTTGTCCTGTAGCTGGTTTTAAATAGACAGGCAGGGCACTTCTAGCTGTGTTGATGGCTCTGTAGCCGAGTCCTTCATTGTGGTGAAGGTTCGCCAGGAATTCCAGTACGTTGGTAACTGTAGCGGTTGAGTAGGTGGTCCCTGTATCCAAGCAGTACTTCTCCCATTTCTTGATGCTGGACAAGTGCTGCTTTTTAGTGGATGTTCGGAGGGATGCTGACATGGTGTCGACGGTTTGTTCTGATAATCCCAGTCCCAGAAGTGGTTTGTGCAGAATCTGCAACCCAGGAGTTTGATTTTTTCATGCCACGGGTGGCTTATGCCCGACACAGGGTGTTAATAACTCTGGGTCACTGGGGAATACCATTGGAGTTTCAACAACCATGTCATGGAGTATTGGGAACCATGGCTGCGTAGGCCAGTCGGGTACTATCAAAATACCTGAAGCAGAGTCCATTTGTATTGTGCGTAGTCCACAACTGATGAGGCAGAAGGGAGAAAATGCATAAGAAGAATTTCCCCAATCCAGCGCGAACGCATCTACCGCTGCTGCCTCAGGGTCTGGTTCCCAAGCGACATACATATGTACCTGGTGATTTAGCCTTGATGCAAATAAATCGATATCTGGCGTGCCATATTGCTTGATAACTTTTGCAAATTTTTTTGGGTTTAACATCCATTCGATGTTGTCATTATATTTACGTGACCTGGTGTCTGCCACTGTATTTAGCTTACCTGGCAGGCAAGTTACTGATAGCCAAATACGTCTTTCGACACACCATTGCCAAATTGTGTTGACCAACGTGTCGCATGATACTGATTTTATGCCGCCCATATGGTTAATGTAGGCCACCACCATAGTATTATCTATTTGTAACTGTACATGCAAGTGATGCATATTTGTGCACATGCTTTTAAACCATAAAAGTCACCCAACATCTGTAGATAATTAATGCCCAGTGTAAGTGGTAACGATGACTCTGTGTTAGTCCATCTACTACTTGTTAGTGATAATAGGTTGAAATTATGCCAAACGTTTTTTGCCCACCACTGTAGTTCTGATATTGCTTCAGTGGGTAACTTCATGACACGATCATAATGACCTGTATGTCGTTTTGGTGCCTGTACCTTTGCTCTTTGTAAGTTTTGACAGTGCAAAGGTCTGAATTGTGTAGCCGGAAATGCTGCTACCATTTTCCCAATTACTCTGTTACTTGTCGAATAGTTGGGAGTACGTGGACCATTAAATTGTTGCATGATTGTGCCAATTCAACTGTTTTGTCTCTTGGCATTGTTACAGTCACGTAGACTGAATTAATTGTGAAGCCCAAGCAGTCCATGATTGTGGACGGCTTCAACTTAGATTTATCTGGATGTAAGACAATCCCAGGGTTTCGAATAACTGTTTGGTAGCTGATACAGCTAACATAGTCAATTCCATGGTCTTACCTATTTTTTTAAGATATCATCAAGATATGCCATGACAATATGTTTTTGTCTTGTGAATATTGCCAGAGCTGGTTTTAGTATCATGGTGAATAATCTTGGGCTGATGTGAACCCATTGGGTAACACTTTAAATTGCCATAGCTACCCCATCCAGGTAAATTTCGGGTATCTGCAATGATCCTTGTGAATGGTACTAAATAGTAAACATCTTTAAGATCAATGCTTGCCATGAAGTATCCTTTGGAAATTAGTTGTTTGGCAGTAACAACCGTTTCCATTTTGAAATGTATATACTTAACAAACATATTTAGTGAAGTTAAGTCAATGATGATGAGACATCCACCATCTTTTTGGGTTTAGTGACGAATATTTGATACGAATTCCAAGGGTTCATGTTTCCCATGATACCCTTTGTAATTAGTCTCACCAGTTCAGCTTGTCCCTCTCGTTTCTTTAACGGAGAGGGAAAATACCCCATGTGGTAAATGTTGAACTGGTGGCAATTTTTCGAGTATGAATTGTATTTTGTATCCACTAAAGCCAATGAGTATATACTGATCACTCGTGATAGACTCCCGTGCTTCTTAAAACAGGTGTAATCTCCCCCCTGTTAGTATTAAGCCCCTATTTTCTATATGTTGGTAGGAACCAGACCCACCTACCTCCATGGTTATGGGTATTCTTCGGTTTCCTGCCGGTCCAACGAGTCTTGCACGTTGTCTGACGTGGCAGTGATGTTGGGGGGGTGGCGCATTTTCCATGGGGCCTGCTCTGGGCCCTGGCCTGAAAGGCTTACGGGATTGGCATGCAGGCCCCGAGCTTTCACCAGTACCATGAGGTAGACCCTCCTGGTGGACGCGTTAGAGGTACTGCTGACTGGTTTACGTGTGGTGCTCATTCCAGACCCTGCCCTCTTGCGCCGATATTTTGGACACTTCAACCAGTTTTTTAGGCTTGGTTTGGTAACTTAGCCAGACAGCAGGATCTATGGTGTTCTCACAGTCCTGTAAATTTTTTTTGAGTTGAGGGCAGGTTTTATAACTTCCTGAGAAGTTGCGGAGCACTGCGAACAGTAGGGTCAGGTGTTTTGCCATACTACCCTGACCCTCTGGAAAGAGCATGCGAAAATGATAACCGACGTCAGGGATGTCAAATTCATTTAAAGATATTTGGGTTTTTAAAAGCAATGCTCAATGTACCCCCCAATAACGGTGGGCACTTTGAGTAAATGCAATTTAGGGGAGGCGTGATGAAATCCAACGGTTTTTTGAAAAGAACAGGTAGTAAGCTGGCCGTCAGTTGAGACTGAAAAGTTATTTCGCTAGTGGTGGAGGCACATAGCGGCCACGCCCAGCAGCTCTTCCTGATCCTGTACCTCAAGCATACGCCCGATGTTGTTCAGTGACCCCTCTTCTTGACCAGCCCAGCTCTGGTTCCCATCAATCCCTCTACAAGGGAGATGGCCAGTGCTGTTAGGCACTGGAGTGGGAGTGTTAGCTCCCTTGGCGGACTTGCCCCTGCTCCCGAGGCAGTCTCGCTGGAGTTTTTAGCTCCATGACCTTCCTCTGGCTTGGAGAAACAGACATTCTTGTTTCTTGTTTGAAGTGCTGATCCCATCTTCCGTGTCTGTCTCCTGCCTGAGGTTGGTCCTGACCTTGCTGTTAGAGGCTGTCTGCCGTTTTCGGGCGACATTTCATTTCAGCGGTTCTCCTTGTCGGGAGTCTGCAGGGGTGCCGGCCGGTTTTTAAATTTCCCTCCAGTCCGCTGCTGTTGGTCAGAGCTGTTTTAGCGGACTGGGCATCAGCGCAGCACCCGTGTCTGTGGACCGCAGCGTGTGCGGTCCCGTTGCCGCCTCTCCCCCCTCCACTGTCGGCTCCTCCCTGGAGTTGTAACGGGGGCCGCTTCCCTCTGCTGCTTTGCTCCCCCTGGAGCAAAAACAAACGCAAATCCGACTTTACTCTGAAGGCAAGTACTTACCTAACGTTCCTTTCCTTCAGGCTCGTAGCGGGAGCGCTTGACTCCCGCTGCGCCGCTGTTGCACTGCTGGCGTTAATGCCGCGCATGCGTGCTGAGCGGGTTCTTCACGGAATCACTCACGTGACTCCGAAGTAAAATTGAGCTTCGGTGCATCCCGTTTCCATTGAGATGTTTCCACAAGTTGATTGGAGTCCACAAGTGGTAAATTAAATTGATTGTACAAAGGACATTTATTGTCACATACACCAATTGGTGCAGTGAAATTTGAGTTACCATGCAGCACACAAATAAGATAAACACAACACTATAGAATTGAACATAAAACATCCCCACAGTGGAATCAACGTTTCCCACTGTGAGGGAAGGCAATAAAAGTTCAGTCCTCGTCCTCTTGTTCACCCGTGGTCATGGCATATTTGAGGCCTCTGCAGTCGCCGTGATGCTTCAGGTCCTCACCCCGGATGATGGTACTCCGGCGTTGGAAGAACACTCTCATCCGCTTGGATTTTCTGAATCGGCCGCTTACTACCGGAGACCGCGGCTCCCGAAGTCCACAGGCCGAGCTGGGTGGAGCTCCAACACTGATGACCTTGGCGAAAGATCCCAGGCCTCCGCGATGTTAAAGTCAGCACCGCCCGCGACTGTAGGCTCCGCAGACCACAACTCCACGGTGTTAAAGTCGGCAACCCTAATAAGGCATCAGCCACTCCGCGATGGTACCTCAGTGCTGCGCCACCGCTGAAGCTGAAGCTCTGGCCGGTCTCCGGCAGGAAAGGCCGTGCCAATCCAGATGGTAGGCCGCAAGGAGGGGGCGAAGATTTAGCTCGGAGGAAAGAAGCATCCTCGACCCAGGTAGCGACTGTGAAAAACAGTTTCCCCCTCCCCCCACACCATAAAAAGGCTAAAAGACCTCCACAACAAAACTTTTTGACGGACTAACATTTTTTTAAAGGATGAAAGTACGAACAGCTGCAGGCGATGCTGCCACACTTAATGGCGCCACCACTCGGATGTACATGATTTGGAAAGGCACACACCTGTCTATATAAGGCCCCACAGTTGACAGTGCATGTCAGAGCAAAAACCAAGCCATGAGGACAAAGGAATTGTCCGTAGACCTCCAAGACAGGATTGTGTCGAGACACTGATCTGGGGAAGGGTATAAAACAATTTCTGCAGCGAAGAGCACAGCATTCTTAAATGGAAGAAATTTGAACCCATCAGGACTCTTCATAGAGCTGGCCACCCAGCCAAACTGAGCAATCGGGGGAGAAGGGCCTTGGTCAGGGAGGTGACCAAGAACCCGATGGAGCTCCAGAGTTCCTCTGTGGAGATGGGAGAAACTTCCAGGACAACTATATCTGCAGCACTCCACCAATCGGAAGCCAATCCGCAGTAAAAGGCACATGACCGCCCACATGGAGTTTTCCAAAAGGCACCTAAAGATGATTCTCTGGTCTGATGAAACCAAGATTGAACTCTTTGGCCTGAATGCCAAGTGTCACGTCTGGAGGAAACCAGGCACTGCTCATCACCTGGCAAATACCATACCTACGGTGAAGCACGGTGGTGGCAGCATCATGCTGTGGGGATGTTTTTTAGCCGCAGGAACTGGGAGACTAATCAGGATCGAGGAAAGATGAACAGAGCAAAATACAGAGAGAGTACAGCTCCTCCAGAGCGTTCAGGACATCAGACTGGGGCGGAGGTTCACCTTCCAACAGAACAACGACCCATAGCACACTGTCAAGACATCGCAGGAGTGGCTTTGTGACGAGTCTGTGAATGCCCTTGAGTGACCCAGCCAGAGCCCGGACTTGAACCCGAATGGATATCTCTGGAGGGACTTGAAAATAGCTATGCATCGACGCTCCCCATTCAACCTGACAGAGCTTGAGAGGATCTGCAGAGAAGAATGGGAGAAATTACCCAAATACAGGTGTGCCAAGCTTGCGTCATATGTAAGAAGACTTGAGGCTGTAATCGCTGCCAAAGGTCCCTCAACAAAGCACCGAGTCAAGGGTCTGAATACCAATGTAAATGTGATATTTCACTTATTTATTTTTAATTACTTTGCAAACATTTCTAAAAACTGAAGGGGTCTGAATATTTTCTGAATGCACTGTATACACAAACAAAAAATACACATCCCTCTGCTCTTATCTGGTGCCAGTCTCTTCTCACTTTCAGCTGGAACTAAAGTCTTTGAGTACAGAATATGTCTGTGCCTTCAGAGTAGCATTTTCAGTTAACCAGTACAAATTCAATAAAAGCCATTTACTGCAGAAGCTATAAAAAGCCCCAATGAAAGATTATCAACATGAAAGGTTAATCCTCTCTCCTACTGCTGAATATTTTGAGCATTTTCTGGTGTATTTCACCAAACAATCCGAGGTGCAATAACAATATTTTCTACATAATAGTGTTACTGCATAGATTCATTTGATGGAAATAACATTTTAAAGCTCTGATTTAAGTTGAAATATGTAACTAGTTATCAAAAAGAACATTTTCTTCATATTTTAAAGAAATGTTTGTTTACATATATACACACACACACACTTATATCTTTCTCTCTCTCCCTCCCTCTCATTACAGCCCTGCACAATTTTATTAACATCTCCCAATTTCCCATGATATTCCTACAAAACGGAGCAGATGAGAATATACTAAATGCAGCAGAGGTGGCTAATAGGTCTACTGTAGCATGTTGCAGATGAACAGACATTGGTAAGGCCACATTTGGAATACCGTCTATAGTTCTGCTTGCCCTGTTATAGAAAGGATGTCATTAACTAGAAAGGGTGTATAAAAAGATTTACGAGGATGTTACTGGTTCTGGAGACTTTTTGTTATAAGAAGCTGGATAGGCTGGTCTTTTCTGGAGTGTCAGAGGCTGTGGGGCGACCTTTATAAAAGTGAATAGCCACCTATTCACCGTTTTCCCAGATTAGGGGGAATCTAAAACTAGAGGCCATAGATTGATGGCGAGAGGGGAAAGATTTCAAAAGGACTGGAGGAGCAACCTTTTCATGTCGAGCGTGGTGCGCAGATGGAACGAGCTGCCAGAGGAAGAGATTAAGGCAGGTACAGTTACGAAGTATAAAACAAATCTGGACAGGTACATGAAAAGGAAAGATTGAGGGATAGGGGCCAGTCATAAGTGGGGCCAACTTTGTTCGGCAACTTGATCTGCATGGATGAATTGGGCCGAAGGGACGACTTCTGTGCCGTATAGCTCTTTGAGTATGACATTGATTTTATTCATGAACTCAAAAATCACCTCAGAGCCTCAATAGACACTTCTTACTCTCACCTTACTCAGTGGATAACATCTTCAATGCTCCTCAAAAGGACACATTTTTATTCTTCGAAAAAGTACTGATGACCCATTTTTATTCTTCGAAAAAATACTGATGAGCTCAGTCCTATATCCACAAGAATATAATTCACAATCACAATAATACTTTATTAGCCAAGTATTTGCAACATACGAAGAATTTCATTTGCCAAGTCAGTCATACAAATAAAAAGCAAAGGAACACACAAAATACATTTTAACATAAACATCCATCACAGTGACTCCTCCACATTCCTCATTGTGATGAAAGGGGAAAAAAAGTTCAATCTCTTCCCTTTGATCTCCCGCAGTCGGGGGCTCGAGCCCTCCATTGACGGGACGATCTTGACTCACGTAGCCGGTGGCGGGCCCACCGCGTCAAGGCGATCAGCTCCTGCATCGGGTGGGGGGGGGGGATGTCAGCTCACCCGCACCGGACTTTCAAACCCCGCGTCGGGGCTGGTCGAACCTTCCGCGACGTTGAAGCTCCCAACATCCACGGCCTCTCCCGAGACTGCAAGCTCCCGATGTAAAGTCTGCAGGCCGTGGTTGGAGCGATCCCATGCAAGGGATTGACTCCGATATAAGTCCACGCCCCGCGGTGGGCCCCAAGGTCAATCCGAGGAGGTTTCCAGCTCCATCGATGGTAGGCCGCAGAGTGACCGGAGAATGCAATCTGAAAATTAATCGCATCTCTGGCAAGGTAAGCAGGAAAGCAGAATATTATCTAAATGGTGGCCGACTAGGAAAAGGGGAGATGCAGCGAGACCTGGGTGTCATGGTACACCAGTCATTGAAAGTAGGCATGCAGGTGCAGCAGGCAGTGAAGAAAGCGAATGGTATGTTAGCTTTCATAGCAAAAGGATTTGAGTATAGGAGCAGGGAGGTTCTACTGCAGTTGTACAGGGTCGTGGTGAGACCACACCTGGAGTATTGCGTACAGTTTTGGTCTCCAAATCTGAGGAAGGACATTATTGCCATAGAGGGAGTGCAGAGAAGGTTCACCCCTCTGCCGCAGAGGGTAGTCGATGCCAGTTCATTGGCTATATTTAAGAGGGAGTTAGATGTGGCCCTTGTGGCTAAGGGGATGAGACGCTATGGAGAGAAGGCAGGTACGGGATACAGAGTTGGATGATCAGCCATGATCATATTGAATGGCGGTGCAGGCTCGAAGGGGCGAATGGCCTACTCCTGCACCTAATTTCTATGTTTCTAAGGTAAGAAACTAAAAAAATAAAAAAAATAAAAAATAAAAATGTTTCCCCCGACCCCTCCCCCCACATAAAACAAACCGGAGAACATTTCCACAAACGCTTTATTACACACTGAAAATTAAAAAAAGACGAAAGAACAGACTGTTGGCGGCGCTGCTAATCGTGCGGCGCCCCCTATGTGTGCGACAGGTGATCGACAGACGATCTTCTGACAAATGCAAGATTCATAAGGAGTTCACAAGGTAAATGATTAAATGGATGGAATATAATTCCCCAAGCTGAAGTGCTAAAATATTGAGTTGCAGTTTCAGAATTAGGGCAGATGAGGTGAAATTTCTTAACTCAATTGTTTGCGAAACTTTGGATTTTTCTACACAAGATGGCTAAAGGTTTCAATGGACTTTTATTATCACATACCATTTAAGGTATTGTGATATGCGATTTACCATACAGCCATACAAAAAAGAAAATTAAAGCAACAAGCCACACAACTACATAAAGTTAACATAAACATCCACTACAGCGGATTCCTCACATTCCTCACTGTGATGGAAGGCAAAAAATTCCAATCTTCCTCTTTATTCTCCCGCGGTCAGGGCAGTCGAGCCATCCGTCGGAGTGATCGAAGCTCCTGCAGCCGGCGATCAAAACTCCCGCTTCGGTGTGATCGAAACAACCACGACTTGGAGTTCCCGATGTCGATCTCTGACCAGAAACCGCAGACTCCGTGATGTTAAGTCCTCAAGCACCCATGGTTGGAGCTCCAAGGTTGATCCCTGGCAAAGGGATCGCGGGCACAGTGATGATAAAATCCCGCAGGCATCCGTGCTGGAGCTCGCAGAAGTCGGTCTCCAGCAAAGGCTGCCAACTCCTCGATGTTAGGCCGATGTGCGGACAGAGATACGATATGGAAATATAAGGGGAAAAAAAAGAAGAAAAAAAAATCGCTTCTCCGTCGAGGTGAGAGATTAGAAAAAAGTTACTCAATCACTGAACGCATTCAACATAGAGTGCTTTTTTGGATATCAACAGAATGAAGGGCTCGGGGAATAATACGAGAATGTGGAGATAAGGTGGAAGATCATCTATAATCTTATTGATTTGCTGGGAAGGGCTTAAAGAGAAGAATGGCCTATTCCTTATGATGAAATCTAATTTCTTACATGGTGTTTTGGAGGGAGGCAACTGGCAGCTACGCTCTTTCCACTTAACACTCCGTCATATTCTGCTAAACAGTGTTAGATTGCTACACATCTGATTACATCTATGAATGGTACATCTCATCTTTGTGGATAGCATACAAACAAAGCTTTTCACTGTACCTCAGTACACGTGACAGTAATAAACTTAAAACAGTTAAACAACAAAATAAATTATAAAATATCAGTTTCTCCAGCATTTTTGTCTACCAACAATATACATGTTAAGTGATCAATAAACCGTTAGCTCACAGCTTCTTTAATGTATTCACCATTGTAATTGATTTTTTTTAAAATGGTGGTACACTAAATATCAGAAAACATTTACCTCGAGCAAATCTGGGACAGCTATCTTCTTGTCGGTTGTTTGTAGAAGGTTGTTGTGCAGAGATTGACTGACCCGTTTCCTGTGTTCCCACTATTCCTACATTGGTAAAGTACTGGATTAGCTATGTAGTGCCTTGGGATGTCCCGAGGCCATGAAAGATGCTGTATAATTACACAATTTTTCTTTTTAAATAGCATGCTTAGTTAATAGAATAAATATTGGAATTAGCCGAGAGAATTATTGGGAGGCATATTATTATTCTTCACCAGAGTTTTTGGTGAAGGAGGGAGGGTGGGGTGGGGGTAAGAGAGAGCAAAGTTGTACATTCCTCACCAGGGAGGCTTGGCGCGTCAGTCTGCAGCAGAGGTGCCATCATGGGTGAAATGTTAGGATGTCAAGTTTCCCCCAGAAGGACCAACCCTCACCAGCATCAGGGCCGAGGACTGACGAGGTTAATCGTGAATGAAGCAACTGCTTTCAATGTTACTTAGCAACAAGACAAGCAAAATTTGAGCAATGCAGTGTGAACCGAGTGTTATTGCAGGGCTGTGCCTCTCTCCAGACACATTTTTTCACAAATAAATAATTTAAAATCTATCATTCAATGCAGATGGCATTTTACACATATTGATGGAAAATGTTCCCCTCCCGAGGGCTTTGATTCCTAATGTAAGGTGCCAATATCCATACTAGATTATTAATGGAGTTTAAATTAGGAAACGTGCATAGTTGATCAATAGTCTTTTTTTTTTTAAAGCACCATATACTCACATTATAGTATTTACAGTGTGGACTTTTGTGAGTAAAGGGTGGTTTTATTTTTTATTTTCATTCTTTGGAATCTTATCCAAATGATTTGTTTACTTTAATATTACACTTAATATCTCTTAATGTTGTTGCTTTAAATTACAGGGATAGAAAGTAATCTTTAATCTCCCAGTTAATTCGGTCATCAAATTCAGCGGTATAAAAGCAGCAATTGGCTTTGGATTAAAAGGAAAGGCAACAATTGGGCTGCAAGATGAAGACAAGAGGGTATGGAATTGAGGGGGGTGTACTAGGGATCGCCAGGTATCACCGTTGAGACCTCTGTAGGCGTTGTGGGCTTATCAATGAAACGTCAAAGAAGGAGGGTGCCCACCTGATGACCCCGATGACGTACCTGCCCACTCCAATCCCACTGCCAAAATCAAGAGTGACAATTTACTACAGGGATTGAAACATCAAGTCCTATTAGCTCTACTTGTGTTGTGGCAGGGAGTGGGGAGGGCGAGTTTAGTTAGTTTAGAGATACATTACGGAAACAGGCCCTTCAGCCCACTGAGTCCACACTGATCCCCGTACACTAGAACCATCCTTCACACACTGGGGACAACTTACACCTTTACCAAAGCCAAATAACCTGCACGTCTGTATGTCTTTGGAGAATGGGAGGAAATCAGGGTGGTGCAGAGGTAGAGTTGCAGCCTTACAGAGCTTGTAGCGCTGGAGACTCGGGTTTGATCCAAACTATGGGTGTTGTCTGCACGGAGTTTGTACATTTTCAAGTCAAGTCAAGTCAAGTTTATTTGTCACATACACATACGAGATGTGCAGTGAAATGAAAGTGGCAATGCTCACGGACTTTTGTGCAAAAGACAAACAACCAAACAAACTATAAACACAATCATAACACACATATTCTTTTACATAATAAATAATGGAAGGAAAAACGTTCAGTAGAGTTAGTCCCTGGTGAGATAGGCGTTTACAGTCCGAATGTCCTCTGGGAAGAAACTCCTTCTCAACCTCTCCGTTCTCACCGCATGGCAACAGAGGCGTTTGCCTGACCGTAGCAGCTGGAACAGTCCGTTGCAGGGGTGGAAGGGGTCTCTCATGATATTGTTGGCTCAGGAGTTGCACCTCCTGATGTATAGTTCCTGCAGGGGGGCAAGTGAAGTTCCCATAGTGCGTTCGGCCGAACGCACTACTCTCTGCAGAGCCTTCTTGTCCTTGGCAGAGAAAATCCCAAACCAGATGGTAATGTTCCCAGACAAGATGCTTTCCACTGCCGCTGCGTAGAAGCACTGGAGGATCCTCGGAGACACTCTGAATTTCCTCAATTGCCTGAGGTGGTAAAGGCGCTGCCTTGCCTTACTCACGAGTGCTGAGGCATGTGATGCCCATGTCATATCCTCGGAGATGTGGACCCCCAGATATTTGTAAAACAGTTCACCCTATCCACAGGATCCTCAATGGAGTGTACGTTCTCGGATGATGTGCCCTCCTAAAATCCATGATCAGTTCCTTCGTTTTTTTGATGTTCAAGAGGAGGCTGTTATCCTGGCACCAGAGTGCTAGACCAGCAACCTCCTCCCGGTAGGCCTTCTCGTCGTTGTCTGAGATCAGGCCCACCACCACAGTGTCATCAACAAACTTAATTATTGAGTTGGAGCTGAACCTAGCCACAGTCATGTATGTACAGGGAGTACAATAGGGGGCTGAGGACGCAACCTTGGGGGGATCCTGTGCTCAGGGTGAGGGACTTCGATGTATTCCCTCCCATCTTGACTACCTGGGACCTGGCGGTGAGAAAGTCCAGGACCCAGGCACACAGGGAGGTGTTGAGCCCCAATTCCATTAGCTTCCCAGCCAGTCTGGTGGGGACTATGGTGTTGAAGGCTGAACTGTAGTCTATGAACAGCATCCTCACGTAGCCCCCCTTCTGGCTGTCCAGATGGGAGAGAGCGGTGTGCAAGACCTGGGAGACCGCATCATCCGTAGATTTGTTCGGACGATATGCGAACTGCAACGGGTCCTTGTTCCGAGGGAGGAAGGCGCAGATGTGTTTCTTCACCAGCCTCTCAAAGCATTTCATGACTACCGAGGTAAGGGCCACCGGACGGTAGTCATTCAGACAGGCTGGGGAGGCATTATTTGGTACCGGTACAATGATGGATTTTTTGAAGCAGGCAGGGCCTATGGACTTGTCCAGGGAGAGGTTGAATAATGTAGTGAGCACTGAAGCTAGCTGCGGAGCACAGGACTTGAGTACTCGCCCCAAGATGCCATCGGGGCCTGCAGCTTTTCTCGTGTTCACCCGTGTCAGAGTCCTCCTCACGTCGTGCTCGGACAGCGAGAATGTGTGCACATTCCTCCCTTCAGCTTCGGTAGCCAGCCCGCTGTCGGTATTGTCGATAGTCAGCAGACCTGGAGTGGTGTTGCCCCTCTCGAAACGAGCATAAAAGGAGTTCAGGTCATCAGCTAGGGAGGTGCCGGCACATGCGGATGAGGAAGGGGTGCTCCGGTAGTTGGTTACAGTCCGTAACCCCTGCCACAGGCTTCTGGTGTCCTGCTGCTCCATCTGTAACTCCATCTTGTCCCTGTACCTTCTCTTTGCGTTCTTCACCGCCCTTCGCAGTCGGTAGGACTCTGCCTTGTAGACGTCCATGTTTCCTGATGCCAGGCCCGAGTTGTAGGCAGTGGTGCGAGCATTCAGGGCCACACGAACAGACCTGTCTACCCAGGGTTTTTGGTTCGGAAAGGTGCTTACCCTTACCGTGGGGGCGATGTTGTCGGTTACTGTTGCGATGAAGTCCGTGACTGCTTCCGCGAACTCACTGACGTCACTGGAACTTGCTTCGAACATATTCCTGTCGACATCACTCAGTGCATCTTGCAGCACGGCCTCTGACTGGTCGGACCACCGCTTTACGTCCCTCGTCTCTACCGCTTCCTGAACAATCCTCGGTTTATACTCCGGCAACAGGCAAATGGCAGCGTGGTCAGATTTTCCTAGGGGAGGAAGTGAAACGGCCTTGTAGCCTTTCCTGAACAGTGTGTACCAGTGGTCCAAAGTTCTCTCCCCCCTGGTGGCACACATGATGTGTTGGTAGAAGTTCGGCATTACCTTCTTGAGATTTGATTTATTTAAATCTCCAGCCACCACCATAGCTGCATCCGGGTACTTGTTTTGATGTCGACATAGCACATCGTGTAGGGCCGATAGTGCCATGTCGGTGTCCGCCTGCGGTGGAATGTAGACGGCTGTGACGATCACCGAGCCGAACTCCCGGGGAAGGTAGAATGGGCGACATGAGATTGTCAGGTGCTCCAGGTCCGGCGAGCAGGAACGGGAAAGCATCTTGATATTTCCAGGGTTGCACCAGTTGTTATTGGTCATGAAGCAGACTACTCCACCCTTGGATTTCCCAGATGCTTCTGTTCTGTCAGCACGGTGGACAGTGAAGGACTCGTTTGGGCAGATTACCCGATCCGGAATCAGTGAGGTGAGCCATGTTTCAGTCAGGCAGAGGATGTTGCAGTCCCTTATGTCCCGCTGGAATCTGACCCTCGCCCTGAGGTCATCCAGCTTGTTTTCCAGGGACTGGACATTCGCCAGAAGAATGCTGGGCAGAGGGGGACGAAAGGCTTGGGCTTTCAGCCTATTCCGAATCCCCCCCCGCTTCCCTCGATGTTTTCTCTGGGGTTTCCTTGCAGCCGAGCTCCCTTTGTTGTTGCAGCAGCTTCTGCTGATCTCTGCTGGCCATGCTGGATCAGTAAGTACAGAGTTTAAAAAGTCTCCGTTTACTCTGGAGTTTAGATTTAAGAGGGTTTCCCTGCCATACTTTGTTAGTATTAGGGAGTTAGAACTTAGAAATAAGTTAAAAAGGAACATAAAAGTTAAAAACACACACAATTTTTGCGGAGCTGCCACAACGGCGACTGGACAGGGCCGCGCCATTTTTTTCCCCGTGACCGCGTAGGTTTTCTCCCAAATCTTCGGTTTCCTCCCACACTCCAAAGCCATACAGATATGTAGGTTTAAGAAGGAACTGCAGATGCTGTTTGACATCAGTCTGTAATGAGAATTTGATAACTTAGTGGTTAAAGGGGCTTTAAGGAAATTGGGAGTTTTATTTAAAAATTAAAAGTGATTTAGTTTAACCTGCAACTATGGCCTTAAATCTGAATAAAGCAAAGCACAAAATTATGTTGTGAGGTTAAGAATCTATATATAAAGAGCATTGAACAGTACAGCACAGGAAAGGGCCTTTCAGCCCACAATGTTTGTGCTGAACATGATGCGAGCTGAACCGAGTTAATCTGCTTGCACATGATCCATATCCCTCTATCCCCTGCCCATCTATAAGCTTCGTACCCGCCACTATCATATCTGTCTTCACCACCCCTGGCAAGGTTTTCCGGGCTCCCACCACCCTGTGTGTAAAATAACGTGCCCCGCACATCTCCAATAAACGTTCTCACTCTCACCTTTGATCTATGCACTCTAGTGTTGCACACTGGGTAAAAGGTTCTGACCGTCCACCCTATCCATGCCTCACATCATTTTATATACTTCTATCAAGTCTCCCCTCAACCTCCAACATTTTAGAGAAAACTTTAACATTCAACCTCTCCCCTTAGCTAAAACCCTCTAATCCAGGCAGCGTTTTGGTGGGCCTCCTCTGCATCCTGTCCTAAGCTTCCGCATCTTTCCTGTAATGAGATGATCAGAACTGCATCTAATACTCCAAATGAAGCCTAACCAAAGTCCTATAAAGATGCATCAAGATTTCCTGACTCTTATATTCAATGTTCCTAGCAAGCAAAGGAAAAGTCTTATGACACTGCTAAGACTTGCACTGATTAAAGACTTCAAAATGTAGCAATGGAGGACCAGGTGATTGATATATCCACCAGGTGGCGCTTCAATGGCAGCCTCGCTTACAGTCTGTCTGTCCTTTTTGTCTTTTTTTGTTATTTTTAGTGTATTTAAAAAGTATGAGAATGTTTTCTGGTTTGTTTTATGTGGGGGGCGGGCAGGAAACTTCTTTTCAACCTCTTACCTTGCCGGAGATGTGATTGTTTTCCGGATCGTATCTCCGGTCGCTCTGCGGCCTAACATCGTGGAGCTGGAGGCCTTGCTCGGGATTGACTTTGAGCCCCACCGCGGGGGACATACCATCGGAGCCAATCCCTTGCCTGGGACCGATGCTCCAATCGTGGCCTGCAGACTTTTAACATCAAGGAGCTCAGTCTCGG
Organism: Leucoraja erinaceus; assembly: GCF_028641065.1. Taxonomy (NCBI): domain Eukaryota; kingdom Metazoa; phylum Chordata; class Chondrichthyes; order Rajiformes; family Rajidae; genus Leucoraja; species Leucoraja erinaceus. The sequence continues at coordinate 40,209,091 of NC_073393.1, forward strand.
ATTGAGACCGACGTGGGGCAGCTCCAAAACGACGTTCGACTAGCCCTGCCCGAGGCGGAGGGCCAAAACGCCGCCGGCTACGGGAGTCAAGATCATCCAGTCAACGGATGGCCCGAGGCCCCCAACTGCGGGAGACAAAGGGAAGAGATTAAACTTTTTTTCGCCTTCCATCACAGTGAGGAATGTGGAGGAGTCACTGTGGTGGATGTTCATGTTAAAATGTATTTTGAGTTGCTTTTATTGATATGACTGTATGGCAAATCAAATTCCTCGTATGTTGCAAAACATACTTGGCTAATAAAGTATGATTATGATAAGGCAAGGGATTGTAGAATACGAACTAGTAAGAAACAAACAGACTAAAATATGTTGATAGGTTGGTGAAAAACAAAAACGTTAATAAGAATGCCTTACAGATCAAGACAGGAGAAATTGTATCAGGAAGTAAAGAAATGGCTCGGAAATTAAAACAATTATTTTTTCTGTCTTAATGTAAGGCAACACAGAAAATCTGGAAATGGCAGAAGTACAATTCTACAATCAATTTAAACTCATGGAAATTAGAGCAAGTAACAAAACCTATTGGTTTTCCTACTGGAAAAAATAATGGGACAAAACAATTAATCCCCAGGATCCAATGAGCTGCATCCTAGGGATTTGAAAGTGGAAGCTATGGTTAACAACTTAGAAATAATTCCATTAATTCTAGAATGGTCTCCACAGGTTGGAAGGTAGCAAATGTAACCCAACTCTTTAAGAATGGTGTGGAAAATAAATTAGAGGAACAATAAATAAATTAGCCCAACATCATAGAACATAGAACACTACAGCAACAGAACAGGCCCCTTGGCCCACAATGCCAAGACCAACTCTTATCTACCTACACATAATCCATATCCAGCCCTTCCTTGCATATCCATATGCCTATAAAAAGTCTCTTAAATGCCACTATGGTACCTGCCTTCTAGTAGTGCATACCAGGTACTCACCACCCCTTGTGTTAAAAACCCCGTACAACTCCTTTAAACCTTGCCCACAACCTTAAAGTAATGGCCTCGAGTATTTGACCTTTGCATCCTAGCAAAACAGTTCAGCTAGTCTATCCTATTTTATATAGTTTTATATGTTTCTTTCATAATTTTATATAATTTTATCAGGTTTCCCCACAACCTCCGGCATTCCAGAGAAAACAATCCAAATATTTCCAACTGTTCCCTGTATCTAGTTCAGTTTAACTTACTTTAGAGATACAGTGTGGAAACAAGCCCTTTGGCCCACCGAGTCCATGCCAACCAACCTGTACACTATTTCCATCCTACAGACTTGGGACAATTTACAGAAGCCAATTAACCTACAAAACTGCAGTTTTGGAACATGGGGGGAGAAACTGGAGCATCCAGAGAAAACGCACGTGGTCACAGGTAGAACGTGCAAACTACATACAGACCAGACCCATAGTCAGGATCGAACCCAGGACTCTGGTGCTGAAAGGCAGTGCCATCCCAGCAACATTCTGGTAAACCTCCTGTGCACCCTTCCATATCCTTCCTGTAATGGGCCAACCAGAACTGCATGCAGCATTCCAAATGTGGCCCAACCAAAGTCCTATCAAGGTGCATCATGACTTCCCGATTCTTATACTCAATGCCCCGCTACAACCTATGAATGCAAACATACCAGATACCTTCTTCACCACCCTCTCTACTTATGTTGACACTTTCAGGAAGTTACGGCCTTAAACCCCAAGATCCCTCTGTACACAAATGCTGATAAGATCACCCCTCACCTCTCTGAGGGGGGATGGGGAAGGTGGGGGGGGGGGGATGTGGGGAAGGGTGGGGAAAGGAGAGGGTGTGGGGAAGGAGAGGGGTGTGGGGAAGGAGAGGGGTGTGGGGAAGGAGAGGGGTGTGGGGAAGGGGGAAGGGGAGTCATGGGGAAAGAGGGATGGGGGAAGGGGAGGGTGGTTGCAGCCACGCAGCTCACACTCTGCTCACCCCGCACCTTCGGCCTCACGCAGCAGATCCTGGTCCCACTCTGGCTTCACTCAGAGGCTTCCGATTCAACTCAGAGCTTCTGGCTGGTCGTGCTGGTCGCCGCAGAAGCAGTCCGCGGGCCGCTCGCTCTCCGCGGGCCGCTCAACACACTCCGCCCCTTCAGCTTTTTATTCTCCTTGCCGCCGTTATTGACAGCGGGTTCCAGAAGGTGCGGTATTTATGAATTTTAAACCTTCATAACTTTTGTACTATTTCACTGATCGAAACAAACTTATTTGACTTGCAGCAGAGGAGAATGGTAAGGTGGCATGGGGGGTCGTTTTTGCGCAAACTTAAAAACGCAGACTGGAAGTGGTCAAAATTAGAGCTTTAGTAATAGTATAGTTAGATAGAAGATAGAATCTGGCTTGTTCTTTTCCACAAATCCACATTGCTTACTTTGTTTCTCCACCAGATGTTAAGTATTCTCCTAAGGCAGGTGTTAATGAATGTTTGCAGCTTGTACCTTGGCACAGGTTCACCTATTATTTAGATTGAATTGAATTGAATACATTTTATTTGCCAAGTATGTATACATACAAGGGATTTGTCTTGGTGCTTTGCTCGCAAGTAACAACACGATATACAGTAAACAATTAAGAATAAAACATTATAATTTAAACATGTGAAGAATGAAATAAAATACCAGAGCATAAGGAGGCTACAGACTTTTGGTTATTGAGTAGAAAAAAGCTGTTTTTATGTCTGGCTGTGGTGGCTTTGACAGTCCGGAGCCGCCTTCCAGAGAGAAGTGCTTCAAAGAGTTTGCGGCGAGGGTGAGAGGGGTCAGAGATTATCTTACCCGTTCGTTTCCTGGCCCTTGCAGTGCACATTTCCTCGATGGAGGGAAGGTTGCAGCCAACAACCTTCTCGGCTGATCGAACGATGCACTGCAGACTCCGGATGTCATGCTTGGTGACCGAGCAAAACAAGACCATGATGGAGAAGGTGAGGACAGACTATGATGGCAGTATAAAATTGTTGCTGATTTTATGCACTTATTTGTCCTTCACAGAAAGCTCAAGAGTCCCAATCCTTGTTTATGTCACAGTTTTAACTCAAATTGGGTAACATTAAATGATGAAATTAACTAGTTTATTCCCATTTGTAATCTTCTTAGTCTTCACAAAGGATTATTCCAACGTTGTATCAATTAATTACTTTTCTTTAATCCAAAAGTGAAAAGTGGAGATGTTTGCACACTGTGTTCAATTCCTTATGCAACTCTTCAACTAATGAAGCAGCCCATGCCAACATTCAGCAAGGCCTAAACAACATGTACTCAGGGTCTAATAAGTAATGTTTGTGCCTCAAACATGGCAGGCATTTACATCTTCAGCAGCAAGTCTGACCACCTATGCCCGAGGCTAAATGGGATTATCATCATCGAGTGTTCCACCCTCAATACCGTGATGATCAACTTTGACCAAAAACTCAACTGGACCAACTATATAAATACAATGGCTACAGGAATACATCAGAAATTGGATATCCTGTGGAAAATTGACTTGCGTTGTGCATACTGAAGTCCTTTCACCATCTACAAAGCAGACTCAGCAGTGCAAATGTCACTGGCAATGAAGGTGTTTATTGTTCATCCTTAAAGGACACCAGTGAACAAGAAAAGATTTTATGGCAGTCCAGTGTTCCTATTTTAGTTTCTGCCACTGTGATTACTTTTACTTCCAAGTATTATATAATTATTAATTCAATTTAAATCCCCAGCTGCCAGCACCCAAGTCCATGCTAGTGAATATTTGTGTATTACGTGAATTTTTGATCTTCTGTGAAAGAAATAGCAGAAATACCAGAATGTGTATTCACATATTTCTAGTGAAGCAGCTGTGCTTCAGACTTTATCTTACTACAATTCTTTTGAAAGATAGGATACATGGGCAGGTTGCAAGTTGGGGGATAGACTGAGGAGGGTGGGCAACTGCAAGAACTTTTCTCTTCTTATTTCTGCTGCTTAATACAATTTGCTTGACTCTTAGTTCCTCTTCATCTATATCCAAAGGCAAATTTAACTGAGCCCTCCCAAAGGATATCAAATCCATGCAGGCAGTCAACCCAGCCTAAAAAAAAAATGGTCACTGCCCACCACACAATATAGAAAATTGGCAAGAAAGATCCAAATGTATTCAAGCACTTCAGCAGGGGCATATAACCTACTCCTTAAATCCACATTGCTATTGTTAGATCTTGCAACTTAGCTGCCTTCTCACCATTTCTCTCGATACTTTTACCAAATTTGCCCACCAGAGGGAATTGTTTCTCCATTATCAAACCAAAGTAAATCCCTCTATTATTTGACAGATTTCAATTATCTCCCCATCTTCTAATGTCAATGAATGCCTGCTGGTTTTATGAAAGACCCTGATAAGTTAAGCATTTAATTCTCGATAATGTTCAGGCATTTCAATATGGAACCTCTTCCGTGGCCATTAGATCCTCCTCTACCTTATGATGTACAGAAAGGAATGTAGTGTTCCAGATGGGATCCGACCTATACCTTGCATATTTGAAGCACACCCAGCTCCACTTTGTACTTCAGTTCCCCGAACAAACAACATTTAAAACCTCTTTTAGAATCATTTCGAATCCGACCTCTCATTTTTAGTCAATGTGTACACAGAGACCCCTAATCCCATCACATCCCAAGATCTGTTCATCTCTTGCCATTTACTAAAACAATCCAATATCATTCTTGGATGGAAATTTGATCGTCTTCTAACTCACAATGATTTGTCCACCCGCTTACTGTTTTTGCCCTCATAAAAACTTTCTGTTCCCAGTTACACAAGTTGCTGCGTCTCATCAGAACATTAGGATTGGGAGGCGGCATCATTTTGGGCCTTTGTGGCTGATCCTGTGCCTCGTCCACTTTTCTGCTGGATTCCCAAATGCTCTAGAAATTCACAACAATCCAAAATCTATCGACACCAAGACCGAGCATCCATTTGTATTGGACCTTTGCATCCTGGCAAAACAGTTCTGCTAGTCTATCCTATTTAATATAATTTTATATGTTTCTTTCATAATTTTATATAATTCTATCAGGTTTCCCCACAACCTCCGGCATTCCAGAGAAAACAATCCAAATATTTCCAACTGTTCCCTGTATCTAGTTCAGTTTAACTTACTTTAGAGATACAGCGTGGAAACAAGCCCTTCGGCCCACCGAGTCCATGCCAACCAACCTGTACACTAGTTCCATCCTACAGACTTGGGGCAATTTACAGAAGCCAATTAACCTACAAAACTGCAGTTTTGGAACATGGGGGGAAACTGGAGCATCCAGAGAAAACGCAAGTGGTCACAGGTAGAACGTGCAAACTACATACAGACCAGACCCATAGTCAGGATCAAACCCAGGACTCTGGTGCTGAAAGGCAGTGCCATCCCAGCAACATTCTGGTAAACCTCCTGTGCACCCTTTCCAAAGCTTCCATATCCTTCCTGTAATGGGCCAACCAGAACTGCATGCAGCATTCCAAATGTGGCCCAACCAAAGTCCTATCAAGGTGCATCATGACTTCCTGATTCTTATACTCAATGCCCCGCTACAACCTATGAATGCAAACATACCAGATACCTTCTTCACCACCCTCTCTACTTATGTTGACACTCTCAGGAAGTTACGGCCTTAAACCCCAAGATCCCTCTGTACATAAATGCTGATAAGATCACCCCTCACCTCTCTGAGGGGGGATGGGGAAGGTGATGGGGAGGGGGTTGGGGGAAGGGGGTTGTGGGGAAGGGGGGGGTTGTGGGGAAGGGGGGGGGGGGGAGGAGAGGGTGTGGGGAAGGGGGTGGGGGGGGGGGGGGAAGGAGGGGGGGTGTGGGGAGGAGAGGGGGTGTGGGGAAGGAGAGGGGTGTGGGGAAAGGGGAAGGGGAGTCATGGGGAAAGAGGGATGGGGGAAGGGGAGGGTGGTTGCAGCCATGCAGCTCGCACTCTGCTCACCCCGCACCTTCGGCCTCACGCAGCAGATCCCGGTCCCACTCTGGCTTCACTCAGAGGCTTCCGATTCAACTCAGAGCTTCCAGCTGGTCGTGCTGGTTGCCGCAGAAGCAGTCCGCAGGCTGCTCGCTCTCCGCAGGCTGCTCGCTCTCCGCGGGCCGCTCAACACACTCCGCCCCTTCAGCTTTTTATTCTCCTTGCCGCCGTTATTGACAGCGGGTTCCAGAAGGCGCGGTATTTATGATTTTTAAACCTTCATAACTTTTGTATTATTTCACTGATCGAAACAAACTTATTTAACTTGCAGCAGAGGAGAATGGTAAGGTGGCAAGGGGGGTCGTTTTTGCGCAAACTTAAAAACAACGCAGACTGGAAGTGGTCAAAATTAGAGCTTTAGTAATAGTATAGTTAGATAGAAGATAGAATCTGGCTTGTTCTTTTCCACAAATCCACATTGCTTACTTTGTTTCTCCACCAGATGTTAAGTATTCTCCTAAGGCAGGTGTTAATGAATGTTTGCAGCTTGTACCTTGGCACAGGTTCACCTATTATTTAGATTGAATTGAATTGAATACATTTTATTTGCCAAGTATGTATACATACAAGGGATTTGTCTCGGCGCTTTGCTCGCAAGTAACAACACGATATACAGTAAACAATTAAGAATAAAACATTATAATTTAAACATGTGAAGAATGAAATAAAATACCAGAGCACAAGGAGGCTACAGACTTTTGGTTATTGAGTAGAAAAAAGCTGTTTTTATGTCTGGCTGTGGTGGCTTTGACGGTCCAGACTCGCCTTCCAGAGGGAAGTGCTTCAAAGAGTTTGTGGCGAGGGTGAGAGATGATCTTACCCGTTCATTTCCTGGCCCTTGCAGTGCACATTTCCTCGATGGAGGGAAGGTTGCAGCCAACAACCTTCTCGGCTGATCGAACGATGCACTGCAGACTCCGGATGTCATGCTTGGTGACCGAGCAAAACAAGAGCATGATGGAGAAGGCGAGGACAGACTATGATAACAGTATAAAATTGTTGCTGATTTTATGCATTTATTTGTCCTTCAAAGAAAGCTCAAGAGTTCCAATACTTGTTTATGTCACCGTTTTAACTGAAATTGGGTAACCATTCAATGATGAAATGAACTAGTTTATTCCCATTTCAGGCAAATAATTTACCAGAAAGGAGGGCTAAGAGTAGTTACCTTATGTTGATTTAACAATACTGCAATATTCCAGTGTAATCTTCTCTAGTCTTCACAAAGGATTATTCCAATGTTGTATCAATTACTTTTCTTCCATCCAAAAGTGAAAAGTGGGGATGTTTGCACACTGTGTTCAATTCCTTATGCAACTCTTCAACTAATGAAGCAGCCCATGCCAACATTCAGCAAGGCCTAAACAACATGTACTCAGGGTCTAATAAGTAATGTTTGTGCCTCAAACATGCCAGGCATTTACATCTTCAGCAGCAAGTCTGACCACCTATGCCTGAGGCTAAATGGGATTATCATCATCGAGTGTTCCACCCTCAATACCGTGATGATCAACTTTGACCAAAAACTCAACTGGACCAACTATATAAATACAATGGCTACAGGAATACACCAGAAATTGTAAATCCTGTGGAAAATTGACTCACATTGTGATACTGAAGTCCTTTCACCATCTACAAAGCAGACTCAGCAGTGCAAATGTCACTGGCAATGAAGGTGTTTATTGTTCATCCCTAAAGGACACCAGTGAACAAGAAAAGATTTTATGGCAGGTACACAGAATTGCTGGAGAAACTCAGCGGGTGCAGCAGCATCTATGGAGCGATGGAAATAGGCGACGTTTCGGGCCGAAACCCTTCTTCAGACAGCTACCCAGTCTGAAGAAGGGTTTTGGCCCGAAACGTCGCCCTTCTTCAGACAGCTACCCAGTCTGAAGAAGGGTTTTGGCCCAAAACGTCGCCTATTTCCATCGCTCCATAGATGCTGCTGCACCCGCTGAGTTTCTCCAGCAATTTTGTGTACCTTCGATCTTCCAGCATCTGCAGTTCCTTCTTGAACACAAAGATTTTATGGCAGTCCAGTGTTCCTATTTTAGTTTCTGCCACTGTGATTACTTTTACTTCCAAGTATTATATAATTATTAATTCAATCTAAATCCCCAGCTGCCAAGTCCATACTAGTGAATATTTGTATAATTTTTGATCTTCTGTGAAAGAAAGCAGAAATACTAGAATGTGTATTCACACATTTCTAGTGAAGCAGCTGTGCTACAGACTTTATCTTACAATTCTTCTGAAAAATAGGATACATGGGCAGATTGCAAGTTGGGGATAGACTGAGGAAGGTTGGCAACTGCAAGAACTTTTATCTTCTTAATACTGCTGCTTAATACAATTTGCTTAACTCTTAGTTAGTTCCTCTTCATCTATACCCAAAGGCAAATTTAACTGAGCCCTCCCAAAGAATATCAAATCCATGCAGGCAGTCAACCCAGCCTCGAAACAAAATGGTCACTGCCCACCACACAATATAGAAAATTGGCAAGAAAGATCCAAATGTATTCAAGCATTTCAGCGGGGGCATATAACCTGCTCCTTAAATCCACATTGCTATTCCGTTATTCCGCAATTTAGCTGCCTTCTCACCATTTCTCTTGATACTTTTACCAAATTTGCCCACCAGAGGGAATTGTTTCTCCATTATCAAACCAAAGTAAATCCCTCTATTATTTGACAGATTTCAATTGTCTCCCCATCTTCTAATGTCAACGAATGCCTGCTGGTTTTATGAAAGTCCCTGATAAGTTAAGCATTTAATTCTCGATAACGTTCAGGCATTTCAATATGGAACCTCTTCCGCGGCCATTAGATCCTCCTCCGACCTCTCATTTTAGTCAATGTGTACACAGAGACCCCTAATCCCATCACATTCCAAGATCTGTTCATCTCTTGCCATTTACTAAAACAATCCAATATCATTCTTGGATGGAAATTTGATCGTCTTCTAACTCACAATGATTTGTCCACCCACTTACTGTTTTTGCCCTCATAAAACTTTCTGTTCCCAGTTACACAAGTTGCTGCGTCTCATCAGAACATTAGGATTGGGAGGCGGCATCATTTTGGGCCTTTGTGGCTGATCCTGTGCCTCGTCCACTTTTCTGCTGGATTCCCAAATGCTCTAGAAATTCATTACAATCCAAAATCTATCGACACCAAGACCGAGCATCCATGGTTTCCAAGATGAAAAACCATTGCCAATCCATAGCCTCCCATATGATTTGTGAAACCAGCATAACACAAAATATTGTTTTGCATATTTCTAAATGTCTATGTGCAGGAATGGGGGTGGGCAGGATGCCTTTATAGTGTAGAATTTGGGTTTTCGTTCTGCCCAATACACTGGATCATCAGCAGTAAAAAGATGCTAAATGGCCTATTAATCTTGAGGTAAAATGGATAGCTCACATTTTCCTCCCTTTACAGCATTGCTGAAACAACATGAACCAAACCTTAGTTGTTTTGAAACATTCTCATTCACAATGGATATTGCTGAAAATATAAGGTAGGCACAAAATGCTAGAGTAACTCAGCAGGACAGGCAGCACCTCTGGAGAGAAGGAATGGGTGACATTTCGGGTCGAGGCCCTTCTTCAGGCTGAAAATACAACTGTCTGATCGAATAAAAAATATAAACAAGCCTGGAATGTTCTAAATTCACCTAGTTAGATATTGCAGACAATAAATAAAATGTAACACACCCATGTTATAAGAGTAGAATTAGGCCATTAGGCCCAACGTGTCCACTCCGCCATTCAATCAGGGCTGACCTCAGCCTCCCAATCCCAATCCCATTTTCCTACCATCTCCCCATAACCCTTGACACCCATTCTAATCATGAATTTGTCTATCTCTGCCTTAAAGATATCCACTGACTTGGCCTCCTCAGCTCTCTGTGGCAAATACATTCATTTATAGGTTATTTGGCTTGATACAAATGTAAGTTGTCCCTAGTCTGTGTTAGTGTGTGGGGATTGCAGGTCAGTGCGGATACGGAGACCCGAAGGGCCTGTTTCCGACCTATATCTCTAATCTAAACTAAAATAATGAAGAGTTAACTACTAAATATCTTTGTGGCAAGTGAGCACTGAAAGCTTTGGAATCTAAATCCACATCCTGCCACCAAAGAATAATGTCAGAAGTAAGCCAGGCCACGATACAGAAAATTCCTTCAAAATGGGAACTCGCTGAGAAAATAAGAGTGTAAAAATAAAATGGATGTGAGGAAACGGGGCACAGTATTAATGAATTCTGGAAAACAGAGACATTCTCAGGAGACTGTTGAAAATGCATAATACTAAACAGAGGATAAAGTCTGTTGGTCTTAATTAGCTTTTGCATCCCTGGTTTTAATTAGGAAAGGAAAAACACAGCCACTGTGCTGCAAAACACAAGTTTTAAAAGTGGCTTTTGCTTCTAATCACTTGAAATCATCATTTGCATTTCGTTAATGAAAGAAAGGTGAGAGGCTAATAATGCAAATTTGCATTCAATCAATATTTCCCTCTATGTATTTCTGTGACATTTATAGAAAATGAAAATAATCATCACCAAGCAATTACTTTCACTTTACATGTGAGTATGTATTCTAAAACACAGCTGTGGTTATGAGCAATCTTTGCCCCTATTCAGCAGATGTCTATTAAATTAATTTTATTATTTTTACATAATATCTGACCTTGAGTTTTCAGTGGCTTGGCCAACACTTATTTAGTTTGAACAAAACAAAAGGGCATTCAGCTCATTGAGCCCGCGCTGGCTTCCAACAGAGTTATCCCAATAGTCCCATTCCCCCCTCCAAACTTTCCTGCAGTTCTTTTAATTAAGTCCTCCTTTAATTAATTATCATTGATAATTACACTAGTCAATTAACCTACAGTACTGTGAATGCATGTCTGATGTTTGTGATTGGAAAAACCTGTAGTCTGCTTTCCCAAACGTGCTCCATAAATTAACTGGGGAGCTCCATGAGATATTACCCCAGCCTGACTGACTGGCTAATTTTCATTTTAGTTTTAGAGATGAGGAGCGGAAACAGGCCCTTCAGCCCCCCGAGTTTGTGCAATCCCCGCATATTAACACTATCCTACACACTAGGGACAACTTACATTTATACAAGGCCAATTAACCTACAACTGGCTGTACATCTTTGGAGTTCAGATGAAGGACCTCAGACCTTTGACACTTTTTCTTCCCAGAGACGCTGCCTCACTTCATTGCTTCTTGCATTTTCTGCTTTTACATAAAACATTGTGGTGAGGGGTGAAGTGGCAGAATTTATTTCATGAGGGTAGGTGCAAGTGGAAGTTCAAGAAGAATAGTTTGGAGGGATTCTAAATGTGGGGCTGGATATTGGAAAGGAGGGTGGGGGGGGGGGGGGGGGGTAGAGACTCGGATTACTGTGGGTCTCGGATGGGCATCCTGTGATAATCAGGAGAGAGGTAGACAAGGTGCAGGTATCAGTCGGGTGGATGGGGCACCTGATTTGGGCACGGAGAAAACATTAAGTGGATCAAAAGTCCTTGCTTCAAAACTTCACCCCTTTATGACTGCCTTCGGCTTTTAGGTTTTCTCAATGCCTCTATTGGATCGATGTTGTAACTTTTATATTTGCTGAGTATTAAATTGAAGAATTTTCTGAGTCAGGCTTTTGGACATGAGATACCCAAGTCTAATAGATCTTCTTCTGTCCACAATCTACTACATTCGCTAGCTATTTCCAGCCTTTCAAAATGCCCCCAAGGTACAGAAACCTCCTAATTCAACCGGGTGGCGCCCTCAGCGATTGCAACCTCGCCAACGGTCTGTCTGTCTTTTTGTCCTTTTTGTTATTTTTAGTGCGTTTTAAATGTTTGTGTTAAATTTCTCTTACCTTGCCGGAGATGCGATTGTTTTCCAGATCGTATCTCCAGTCGCTCTGTAACCTAACATCATGGAGCTGGTGGCCTTGCTCGGGACTGACTTTGAGCCCCACTGCGGGGCCATAGACTTACCATCGGAGCCGATTCATTGCCTGGGATCGATCGCCTGTGGATTTCAACATCAAGGAGCTTGCAGTCTCGGGTAGAGACCGATGTCGGGAAGCTCCAACCCGCGGTCAGATCGCCCGGCATGGGGAGCTGACATCCCCCCCCATGCAGGAACTTGATCGTCCCGACGCGGAGTGCCCGACCGCCAGCTACGGGAGGAAAGATCGTCCCGTCAACGGAAGGCTCAAGCCCCTCGACCGCGGGAGAACAAAGAAGGCAACAGATTTAATTTTTTTTCCGCCTTCCATCAGTGAGGAATATGAAGGAGTCTCTGTGGTGGATGTTTGTGTTGAAATGTATTTTGTGTGGCTTGTTGCCTTATAGTGGTATGACTGTAGGGCAAATCAAATTCCTCGTATGTTGCAAATCATGAGAAGGCAGGTACAGGATACTGAGTTGGATGATCAGCCATGATCATATTGAATGGCGGTGCAGGCCAAATGACCTACTCCTGCACCTATTTTCTATGTTTGTATGTTTCTATCATACTTGGCTAATATAGTACGATTATGATAAGGTACCTGACATGAATATCAACAAACAAACATCTAAAAAAGAGCCCAGCATGAAACAAGATAAAAGGCAGTTTTAAAGATCATTTTACTGGAACCAGGAAACCAAGAAGCCTGCGCTGAATATGCATCTAGTAACTTCAGATAATTATTCTACACTGTACCACCTGCAAACTTTTATTGTGTGTTACCACCATTTTTTGTTTGCACTATGGCCCCTTTGGTCATTAAATCTCCATAGATATTCCCATTAGTTTTATCCTCTTCAGCCTTTCCCTGCAATTTAAATTGTGTTTTTCTCCAACTGTTTCGAGTTGTGATGCAAAGTCATTGACCCGAAACAGCAACTGTTTCTCCCTCTGCAGATGTAACCTGACCCCCAGAGTGTTTCTGGTCTTTTCTCTGCACCGCCCTGCCCTCTTCTGCCCCCATCACTCTGCTTGGTTCATAACAGCTCCCAGCATATGGTATTTCTATTATTTTATACCATCTGACTTGCAACCACAATCTGTATCTGTTGGAACCACTCCAGTTTAACTATCACATTGCAAAATTTAGCATTCAGGCCAATATTAAACAGATCTGGGTTCTTCTCATTAAAACACAGCAGCATTCAAAATGACCCAGGAATGCAAACGTAGTCCTGATTTATCCAACTCATTAATTGTTCCGAAGGTTGACAGTGCTGAACTAGAAGCAGTTAAGCAAAATTGGTTTTAATAATAGTCTTAACCTTAAGCTGCAGAAGGAATACAATGGAGTTTCAATGGTTGCAAGGTATTCTGACTTCCTGGTAACAGCTTGCATGATCCCATTGAAGCTGTACTATCTTTTTGGTGCTTCCATCAGTTGTTGAGCTGTATGACAGGATGCCATTATCCATCGTTAAATTTTGAACAGAGACACAAAATGCTGGAGTTACTCAGCAGGACGACAGATCTCTGGAGAGATCTCTGGTGACGTTTCGGGTCAAGACACTTCCTTCTCGAGACTCAAATTTGGAACCATTATTATCAGTGATGAATCTGCTGCACGGCTTGAGAGGAAAGTTCCAGTCTCTGAACTAATTACAATGAAGGGATGACAGCAAATGTAGGGGTAGTGTAAAATTAGGAGGGCAGCTTAGAGCTGATGTTTTCACAAGAATCTTGTGCTTTTATCCTTCTAGGCAGTGAAGGTTATGGTTCTGGGACAAGCTGTCACTTAAAGTTTTGTAGGAACTCCAGTAGATAATACACTATAATGCCCGCCTAAAGAGGTTTTTTTCCCTGAAGAGACACAATTGACAGTACAACGTTCCCTCGGTCTCGCACTAAATGGTAAGCCTAGATTTTGTGCTCATATCTCTGGACTAAGTCTTTGACGTACAATATTCTAACTGAAAGGCAAAAGAGTTGCACACTGGACAGTTTAGTTTAGAGATACAGCACAGAAACTGGCTCTTCCGCCCACCGAGTCTGCACTGACCAGCGATCCCCGCACATTATCCTGCACACACGAGGGACAATTTTACATTTATACCAAGCCAATTAACCTACAAACCTGTACGTCTTTAGAGTGTTTTTAAAGCTCGCCCATGCTCTAGAATAACTAACAGTCAGACACTGATGGTCATAATAAAGACACAACTTTATTACGCTAGTGGAAGTGGGAGAGTTACTGCAAGTATGGTCACATACTTGCCAGTTCTTTGCAGTCCTACTCAATTATATTGTGCACAGGCAGTATATTTATACATTAGTCATGGGCCCAGCTAATCACACAATCATCACAATTCTGCACTGTTTCTTATTGTCTAGAACAGACTTGTTTTTCTCTGCAGTACTACTTGGTATCAGGCCTCTTCCCTTTTTAGTCACAACACCCTTTGCAGTTGTGCAAAATCACGTTATTCATTAGCTAGAAATTCTAAGTAAGTAAGATTCAGATTCAATCTTTATTGTCATTGTGCAGTGTACAGTACAGAGGCAACGAAATGCAGTTAGCATCTCCCCAGAAGAGCGAACATAGAATAATGAGTAATAAATATATATACGTACATACAGCAGTAGTAGTGCAATTTTTCTGGGGGAAGGAGTGTCGGGGGGGTGACTGGCAATCACCAAGGTGAGGAGTCAAGTAATATAACAGCCGCAGGGAAGAAGCGGTTTCTGGACCTGCTGGATGGGAGGAGGGTAAACAGACTGTGGCTGGGGTGAGAGCAGTCCTTGACGATGCTGCGCGCCCTTTGCAGATATCGCTTACTTTGGACAGACTCAATAGAGGGGAGTGAGGAACCGGTGATGCGTTGAGCAGTTTTCACCACCTTCTGCAGTGCTTTCCGGTCGGAGACAGAGCAGTTGCCATACCATACTGTGATACAGTTGGTAAGGATGCTCTCGATGGTGCAGCGTTAGAAGTTCACCAGAATCGGAGGAGACAGATGGACCTTCTTTAGTCTCCTCAGGAAGAAGAGACGCTGGTGAGCCTTCTTGACCAAAGTTGAGGTATTGTGGGCCCAAGAGAGATCATCAGAGATGTTGACCCCCAGAAACCTGAAGTTGGAAACACGTTCTACCTCTGTCCTGGTAATATGGATGGGGGTGTGTGTGCCGCCCCTAGACCTTCTGAAGTCCACAATAAGCTCCTTGGTCTTCTTGGAGTTAAGGGCCAGGTTGTTGTCAGCGCACCTTGCTGCTAGGAGCTGGACCTCCTCCCTATAGGCTGAATCATTGTTGTTGCTGATTAGGCCAATCACCATTGTATCATCTGCATATTTGATGATGGTGTTAGTACCAATACAGGTGTGCAGTCGTAGGTGAAGAGGGAGTAGAGGAGGGGGCTCAGCACACAGCCCTGTGGAACGCTGGTGTTCAGGGTGAGGGTTGAAGAGGTGTGCTTGTCTAAACTAACAGACTAGGGTCTGTTGGTTAGAAAGTCCAGTATCCAGTTGCAGAGGGAGGGGTCGATGCTCAGGTCGCTGAGTTCGGTGATCAGTTTTGAGGGGATAATGGTGTTTAAATGCCGAGCTATAATCGATGAACAGCATTCTCACGTAGGTGAAGAGCGAACATAGAATAATGAGCAATAAATATATATGCGTACATACAGTAGTAGTAGTGCAATTTTGCAGCTATCCCAGTCCGTCCTCAGTTTCTCCGCTCTGGGGGATGTGTTCCGTATCACAGCTTCAGCTTGTTTCTGCAGATTGTCCAGCTCTCCTTCCTTGCTGCTGAGAGTGTCGCACAACTCCCACAGTTCCCGGAGTGATCCATCCAGGTGATGCTTGCTGCTCTTGTGTGTCATGCAACGGTCATTTTTTTGCCATTAACTGCAGCCAGTTTTGGAATTTCTCCCAGTTGTCCAGATAAACCTGATGCTGCTGGACAATTCCTTCCAAATTCGTCAAATGTTTGCTTGGCCCTCATCTCAAGTTCCTTGTGATCCAGTTTTAATTTCTGTTGAGCTTCCTTATTGAGAGTCTCATCTGCGGTTTTGGTGAACAAGGACCCCGATTCCTGGAGAAGGCGCTCAAGCAAAGCTGTCTGAATAAAGATGCTGCACTGCAGAATTTTGTGATGGTTTAGCTGTTGCTTCTAGTCCTTTCAGGTCAGTTGTGATTCAAGGTCAGACTCAGCTTCTGTTTATATTTGCCAGCCATGCAAAATAGTCCTCCCTCGCTTTCAAGTATTTCGTGCGGTGCAGCAACACCAATTCATTGCGACTATGACAATGCACCATGTTCATCTGTGTATCTTCCCACGCTGTTTTAATCTGTTTCAATGCCCTGTGGATCTCATGCTTCTTGTCATCACTGTTGTCCTCCAGGAGCGAATCTGCCTTTACCTGTACCAACTGTATCAATCAGTTTTATTTGTCACATACACATGCAAGTGCAGTGAAATGAATTTGCCAGCAGCGGTACAATAAAAAAAAAAAGAACACACCATACACAATAAGATTTAACACAAACATCCACCACAGCATTCTTCACTGTGGTGGAAGGCACAAAGTACAGTCAGTCCTCCTGCATTGTTCACCCGTGGTCGGGGCCATAAACCTCCGCAGTCATTGCTACGGGTGGCCGGCCGGATGTACAGGCCCTCTCGTCGGGACGGTCGAACCCACTCCGCGGCTTGGAGGTCCCGAATCGCCGCTTTCCTACCAGAGACCGTGGCTTCAGGATGTTGTAGGCCGCAGGCTGGCGGTCGGAGCTCTTCTCTGGATGTCCCCGGCGTGGGAACCCAGGCTCCGGATGGTAAGTCCACGCCTTGCCCGCGGCTAGAAGCTCCACAGACCGCGGCTTCAGGACGTTATAGACCGCGAGCCGTCGGTCGGAGCTCTTCTCCAGGGAAGAATCTGGGACACATGACAATAAACTCTCTTGACTTGAATTGGATCCCCAACGAAGGAACCCAGGCTCCGAACGCCGCGCCCACGGCTAAAAGATCCGCAGACCTCGGCTTCAGGATGTAACAGTCCGCGAGCCAACGACCGGAGCACTCCCTTCTGGTAACCCCAGCAAGGGCTCACCCGCTCTGTGGTGACTCCAGGTAAGGCCGCTCCGATCCATGCTGTTAGGCTGCGAGGGAGGCGACATGGAAAAAGTCTTCTCTCCGTGGAGGAGGCGTCCGAAAGCGGTTCCTCTCTTACCCCCCCCCTCACCACCCCCCACACAAGACACACCTAGAGTCACTAAAACAAACATTTGGACACTAACAAAACAAAAAATTAGAAATAACAAACACACTGCTGGCAGGGCAGTCGTCTCACAGCGCCCCCACCGACCATCCACATTCTTCCTTCAGGTTCCTCAGCCAAGGTTTTCTCAGTCACCTTCAGCATGGCTTCCACAGCTTCCTTTAATCCTTCAACATTGTCAGTAACTTGCAAACGTTCCTGGATCATTTTCATCCAAGACTGAGCATTTGTCAAAATCCTCCTTTGCTCCCTGCACAGCCATTGTAGCAATGGGAATCAGTCACATTTTCCAGAAGCCCTCCTGCTGCTTAGCTGCCCTGGGCTTGGGGTATGGGGGCATAAGGGGGGTGGAGGAACGCTCCATTCTAACTCGCGTTCCTCCTCTTCTTCATCTATGAACAGGGTCGCTATGGTTTTTCTCGTTTGACGCCTGTTCCTTTTGTTACCAATTGTCGCTTACTTTGCGACCCAATCAGGCCTCTTTCTTTTTCGGCCTTTTCTTGGTGTTTATCATGCAAATTACATTCTGCTTGTTTAATAGTCTCAACATTCCATGTTCCCCCTACTGCCAAAGTGCCAAAGTTCATGTCCCAAACGTTTGGTTAATAGACAATTGTCGATAATCTTTTCGCTTTTCTGAATTAACAGAACACATCTGTTGCACTTGTATTTCCTGAAAAAAAACTTTTTCTTACTTTACACTCTTAGTCTGAATGTTCAATTATTATCTTACTTTGCAAAATCCATACAGACAGCAACCGTAGGTAGTCGGGATCAAACCACCCCCCCCCCCCCCTCCTCCCACCTCCTTGTAAGTGCTGTAAGGCAGCAACTCTACCGTTGTGCCACCATGGTTAGGAGTATTTCACCGAAATGGTCCTCACATTTCGTAATAGATCTTTTCTACTTCCTATACACTCTTCATCGCACATCTTCACCAGACTTGAGCCTTTGCCTTGATACACACTAACAAAAATCCAGCACAAGAAGCACAATAGCAACAACATATGCAGAAAAACTACAATAAAGGCAGAATGTTTGATATACATAGCAGATCTGACACTTCTGAAGAAAGCAAAAACGTTAACTTTTCAGGTCAATGACCTATTCTATTTAACAGAAGAAATAATTGAGACAATTATTTATTCTAACATTACTAGTTAGATAATTATTTTAAGAGTTTTATTTTGATCCTCTTGATTTGGGATCACAGGTTAGTTTCTGATCCCATATGTTGTACACTGGTGTCGGCCCTGAAATGAATAGGGATTGTTATGTGACTAGTGAGCAGGAAAAGCCACCTCTCATGTATGCAAAGATCTCCAACAAAATTAATTTTTTAATTTTCTATTTAGTAATTTCTGAAGACATTTATTACAAAAAAGTTTACTTGTATTAAAGCAATAAACAATCTGCTGAAGGAACTCAGCGGATCAATCAAGTGGGGAGAAAGGAATGGCTGACATTTTGAAATCCTGCCACATGATTTGACCCGAAACATTAACAATTCCTTTCCACGCAGAAGCCTCTTAACCTGCTGAGTTCTTCCTGTCGATTGTTTTGTTGCTCTAGATTCCACCATCAGCAGTCTCTTGTGTTTTCTACTTAATCTTAAAGTAGTTTCACAGGAAGATTGAGCGTTTAATTGAAAAGAGGAAAATAGTTCTTAGTCCCATAGTTGGAAAACTATTAACAGCTGCCCTTTTACCTTGCCTGTCTTGAGTTTGAGTTGAGTTTATTGTCACGAGTACTGACGTACAGTGACAAGCTAATATGATTCCAAGATCTTGGGATAAAAGGTGATTATTGGGACTTACTCCAGCATTATACCCAGAACAATCTTTTATTTATTTCCTTGAAAATCCACACGGCTTGCTCAGCTTTGCTGCATCTCACCCAGAAGACTTCAGGTGTGGAGCTCAAATATTTTACATTGTTTACTTCCCCTTTTCAATTCTCGGAGTTGGTGCAACTTTAAAAATGACCAGGACACCAACACACACTGTGGAGCGAATAGACAGATAACCTATCAGTTTGGGATTTTTCTTCCCACATTCCCTCCACATATGCTGCCTGACCCGCTGATTTATTCCAGTATTTTGTTTTGCTCAAGGCTCCAGCATCGGCGGTTCCTTGTGCATTATCCTCCAGACCCGTTTCACTTTAGCATACCGGTGTTACTTAGTCAATGCCAACAATATGCATCCAAATTAGTGGGTTTTTTCCCCCATCGTCTCCACTCAAGATACTAGTGTGGCAGCAATGCATTCTTTTGCGTACAAGACTGCTTTAAATAGTTTAGTTTAGAGTTACTGCGTGGAAACAGGCCCATCAACCCACCAAGTTTACCCCGACCAGCGATCACCCATACACTAGCTCCATCCTACATACTAGGGCCAAATTTTACAGAAGCCAATTCACATACAAACCTGCATGTCTTTGGGATGTTGGAGGGGAAACCGGAGCACCTGGAGAAAACCCCGCTGTCACAGGGAGAACGTACAAACTCCATACAGCAATACCCATAGTCAGCATCGAACCAGGGTCTCTAGCACCGTCAGGCAGCAACTCTCACTGCGCTAAAATAGTTCTATAATTGTTCACAACCATTATCAATTTGAATCCTTCAGCAAGACGTCAATATTATTTTCTGAGAAACCAGACCAATACTTTTGTTTTTCATTGGACAAGTGGCAAAAGATATACCATGGTTCACTTAAATGGGGTTTGAAGCAAACATTGAATCTGACTGTCTAGAGCAGTGGTTCCCAACGTGGGGCGTACGCCCCACAGGGGGGCAATTTGATTTTTAAGGGGGGGGGGGGGGCAATTGAGCGCGACTGAGGAGGTCTGGGTCCAAATTTTCCATTTTTATTTTTTGGGATTTTCCATCATATGTAGTTTATGTTTCAGATGTTATTTTGAGTAAATAATTTTTTTGGGGTAGAAAAGGTCTTTATTGTGTAGTTATTACATAATCACCGCGCCATCACTCTGCATGCACGTCGCACGAAGCGTGCGAGGTCATGGGAGAACCTTATTTATTGAATTGGATTTAGAAATGCGATTCAAAGAGCTTTTGCTAAGTTACCCTTATAATATCTATTTCCTCCGTTTTCTCTCAAGGGAAAGCAAGGGGGGGGGGGCATCAGGATTTTAGAGGTGATTAGGTGGGGCATGGCCAAAAAAAGGTTGGGAACCACTGGACTAGAGTGTATTTACCACATTCCTTTTATATCCAACAGATTTTAATTTGTCTCCCACTGATGCAACTGTTAATATTTTCTATTTATTTGTATTCCATTCATGTCAATATGAATGTTGAATCTATGAGCAGCTCAAAGCGCAAAGATCTAAACTGGCGCAGTTGTCATATTTATTGTTGAACCCAGCTAAGTGGGTGGTATGCAGTAGGAAAGTTGATCATAAAATGAACGCGGGTCATAGTTTCTTCATCTGATTGCATCCGAGCACCCAGAGTGGACAGATCAGATGGTTACAATCACAACTTCTTCCTGGCAATTCAACGTTAGCCAATTTATAGTCAACATGTGATGAAACTTTCTAAATTGTACAACTGATTGTCAACATAGCTAATCTATATATTAAAAAGTATAATTTTTCAAATCATATTTTTGATTCATAAACTGTACCACAGAAAGCTAATAGCAGCGAGGTCTTAAAATGTTCATTAGTTGGCTCCTCAAATCCTTCATGCTCTTCTGAATGCTACAGAAGGCTCATCAAAAGACAGACAAAGAACTACCAATGGTGATTTACACTATCTTTGAGTCCAGGTAACATCTCTGGAGAACATGGATAGTGACTTTGAGTCCCGACCCAAAACATCACCTATCCATGTTCTCCAGAGATGCTGCCTGACCTAATGAGCTACTACAGCACTGTCCTTTTGTACACATTACAATATGTTTTTTCCTAGTTTGTTAGCAAGGAGCACAGCAACTGAGTAATAACAGAACAAACTCTTTGAAATCTCAATTGAATATTCTATAACCTTATTTGACAACTTTGGGTAGCTTAATATTGTCATGAAATTATTTGAATTATTCTAATTGCTAATTTCAATATACTTCCTTACATAGACTTAATCAGACATTGTGTAATGGGCAATTCAAGTTTGTATTGGATTAGAAGCAGACTAATAAGCAATTCTGTGTATTAAATATAAAATTACATAATTTCTGGATAAAGGATTACCAAATCTATATAAATAAAAAAGAAAATTGGTTATGTTTTCGATAAAATTATTTGCTGGAAGTATGTTTCTCTGGGAAACTGTTCAGTCTTCGTTCTCCCTTGTAGCAGATAAATTATGGCCTAATTTCTGGTACCATCCCCTTTGCAGTCTTAAAAAAAGTCTCAGAATGTCAAGCTGGTAAAGTTGGGCATCCCTGCCAAATACTGAATATTTGAGACAGTTTTCATCCTGCTGCCTCTTCATGTGCTTTTTGTTGATTTAAGCTATCCAGCTAAATCCTTAAATCCTAAATCCTAAAGCAAGGACTCTGCAAAAGGACTTGGACAGGTTCGGAAAGTGGGCAGAGAAGAGGCAGATGGAATACAGCGTAGCAAAGTGTGGAGTCATGTATTTTGGTAGTAGGAATAAAGGCATAGACTATTTTTTAAATTGGGAGATATTTCAGAAATCGGTGCAAAGGACTTGGGAGTGCTGGTGCAGGATTCCCAAATAGTTAATTTGCTAGTCAAATCGGTAGTAAGGAAAGCAAATGTAATGCTAGTGTTTCTTTCGGGGTGGACTTGAATATAAAAACAGTGATGTAATGCTGAGGCTTTCTAACGCCGCATCTGGAGTAATGCGAGCAATGTTGGGCCCCATATCCGAGGAAGAATGTGCTAGCACTGGAGAGGGTCCAGAGGGGGTTTACAAGAATCTGAGGAATGATTGGGTTAACATATGATGAGCGTTTGACAGCACTGGGCCTGTTTTCACTGGAGTTTAAAGAGGAGTGTGTGGGGGTGTGGGGTGGGGGGGATAATTGAAATTTACAGAATAGCGAAAGGCCTGGTTAGAGTGGATGTGGAGAGGGGTGTTTCCACTAGTGGGAGGGTCTGGGACCAGCCATATCATCAGAATAATAGGACGTACCTTTAGGAAGATGAGGTGGAATGCGAGGATGGTGAATATGTGGAATTCATTGCCACAGAAGGCTGTGGAGACCAAGTCAATGGATATTTTTAAGGCAGAGATTGATAGATTCTTGATTGGTATGGGTGTCAGGAGTTATGGGGAGAAGGCAAGAGAGTGGGGATGACAGGGAAATAGATCAGCCATGATTGAATAACAGAGTAGACTTGTTGGGCAGAATGGTCAAATTCTGCTCCTATCACATGAACTTATGACGTTATTGTTGAGTATATCACACATTCTCACGGATCTAGTACAACAGTATCTATTGAGTAATGTATACAACACACTACAGCATGTTACTCTTACCATGCAGCAGCACCAACTACCAGCACATGTCGGGTTGCAATAATATGAATGGTGTGGCAGTAGGTGGAGCTCATAATAATAAAGCACCACATTGGTTAGTAAGTAAAGTAACCAATCTACATCTTTCCTTGTAAGAATAAAAAGCACTACACATCTACAATAAATCTCACTCTCTGTAACCAATCTACATCTTTCCTTACAAGAATAAAAACTCTCTCTCTCATATCCTTGATTACGACACCATCCTGCAGCACCAGTTTGTCGTGGACCAGGTAGTATGGGCAAATAGGAAGTGGTGCACAATATTGCTTATCTGGCCAGCCATGCCAGATGACTGACGACAGTAGCTGTAAAGTTGCATCTGCAGCGTTTGCTCTGTCAGGTAGCCTAGGCATTCTGTAGGTACGTACGACACCATCATTACTGTGAACTGGTCATTTTCAGACAGCTTGTCCGCAGGTTGTTCGTGGAGCTCTTGATAGCGTGTCAGCCAGATGCATGTCCTTGCCCCTTTTGTAGACGAGGGCGAAATCGAAACTCTGCAGCTGCATCATCATGCATTGCAGGTGAGTAGGAGCAGCATGAATTGGTTTGTTCAGAATAGTGACCAAAGGCGGTGTCTGTTTAAACAACTACAGACTTCCCAAAAATAAAGTCCTTGCTAGGTGCTGGGCTACCGTGTTGCCCTCTCAAAAACTATTATTACAGAGTTTAATTAATTTATGGCCTTAACTAACTTTCATCCTTTTAGTCACTTCCCAGCTGGAAGCTCTATGACATCCACTGTAGTTACAAAAGAAGCCTGCAATGTAGAATATTAAAAATCCTGTTGCAGCAATCAGTTTCTGTGCTTGAAGTAAAACAATTGTTTTGCCTGAAAGCAAACTATTATTCACAATTCATCCTGATTAAACTCTTCCATCATCATTGATATTTTAATATTGAACACGAGAAAATGCAGCCTGGTGACTGTCATTTATACAAGAAAACATTAACTTTAACTTTTGTTTGGGTGACTGATTTTATTCTGCCTAGACCCGTTTTCTCAAAAAGGTGACAGGAACAAGTGGAGTAAATCTTTGAGCACCATAGATGGCATCAGTTCATGGGGAAAGGGCAGCTATGGTCCAACCTGCTTTCAAATAAATGAGCAGCAGCATTCAACTCTGAACTGTCATCAGTGTATGGTGCTGTACTGCCCCCTACAGTCCGCAACTCTACTAATTTATTTTACCACCAACCTAATCTCCAATCCACTTAATTCTGAGCACATTGCCTTTAGTAAAATCTACAAATTACATTTTGTGTAAATCAGTACATTTCACCCTATATTAGCAGAGTGAATGGTGATAGAAACATATAAAATTCTAAAGGGATTGGACAGGCTAGATGCAGGAAAAATGTTCCCGATTTTGGGAGAGTCCAGAACCAGGGGGTCACAGTTTAAGAATAAGGGGTAGGCCATTTAGGACCGAGACAAGGGAAAAAAAAAATTCACCCAGAGAGTCGTGAGTCTGGAATTCTCTGCCACAGAAGACAGTGGAGGCCAATTAACTGGATGTTTTCAAGAGAGTTAGATTTAGCTCTTAGATCTAAAGGAATCAAGGGATATGGGGACTGATTTTAGATGACCAGCCATGATCATACCGAATGGCGGTGGTGGCTCAAAGGGCCGAATGGCCTACTCGTGCACCTATTTTTCTGTTTCTATAGGGCCTGCCCCATTTAGGCAAATTTTTAGGCGACTGCCGGCGACTGTAATAGTCGTAGCAGGTCGCTGAAAACCCGGCGACTGGACCCCCCTACAACAATGTCTACAACAACCTACCACCTAGTCGACGTCAAGCTACGGGCAACCAGCGACCCAATCATCGCAACTTAGGACAATCACCTACGACCACACAGGTGACAACCTACGACAACTGGTCAACCTATGTCCACCCGCGACAAGCTATGACCCCGTCGGCGACAACTGAAGACAATTCACATCATTTTGGCCTCCAAAACAATGGAATAACCCAGTTTTCCTATAAAAGGGGTTGTAGGGTAGAGTTTCCAATCATTCTGCATCATGACTACCATGGAGCAACATTAGAGGGCATTGCTCTCACAAGAAGCACTGCTGCTTGCAGCAGCCCTCATGCTTAAAGATCAGCAAGACAGAAGGACAAGAAGAATGGGGAAGAAGAAGCCTAAGAAGAGGTCTGTGCAGTTTATGCCCTTGTCCCTGAAGAGACCCAGGTTGTCCCTGAAGAGACCCAGAGACCACGCGGGAGAGTTTCCCATGGAGGTGCCACTGTCGTAGCCTGACGTAGCCGGTCACGTCAAATGTCGCTGATGGTCGCCAGCTATTGTAGCTTGGCGCCGGTATGGTCATAGCTTGTCACTGGTATGGCCCTAGATTTTTTCGCCAATATAGGCGTAGATGGACTTCATTCATCAACATCGCGACTGGCTTGACTTCTGTGGAATTCGGTTTTTCCAATGCCTGTCGCTACTTGACTTCTCTTGACGACGGTACCCGTTGCCGGTTGACTTAGGTAATCGCCAATGGAATTCACCGAAGTCAGCACTGGCGACATCCTACGTCACCTGGTGACAACCTACGACAGTATCTACATCAGGAGAAGTCAAACTACGCTTATTGGCATCAAACCGACTTTTTGAACATTTTGAAAATCCAGCGGCAACGAGACAACTCTTTGGGCGATGGAGACTACTCACGACCATATGGGCGACACCCCGGCAACCATGTTGTGACAGCCTAATCGCCTGAAACATCACCCAAGTGGGACAGCCCTTTATGTTATAAGTGGTGAGTAGAATGAGTTGGCAAAGGTCCTGAGGTTGCAGCTTCATAAGGAGGCTGTAACATGTCCTTCAGTTCTATGCTAAGAAAGGTGCAAGAGTAATGAATTTACCAAAATGGACGTGAAATTTAGGATGATGGCAAAATATGTTCATATGACTGGATGGGAATTCCATAGGTATCACCAAAATTTATCTGCATTTGGACTAAAGGGGTCAGTTTCATTAAGATGGAAAAGATTAAAAGAACTATGCTATTATTGCAAATACAGAAGAGATAATTTGAATCCAAACAAAAGTGTGAACCCTTGTGGCGGATGTCAGCAATTTGCAGTTCCTGTCCAAGTTAAATATCACCTTGACTTGGATAAATAGCATGGTAGCTTCACAGTTGCTGCATTAATACCTCCAAAGTTCCTACATGACACCAAGAGCATCAAACATGTAGCTCGCTTGAAGACGGTTTCCCAGCAACAGAACAATTGAGTGTTACTTGGATGAACCTCTGATTCAGGACAAGTCTATACAGATTAAGCACAGATAATGATCAATGATTCATTTATGGACTATCAAGGTCAAGTAGAGATATAAAAATATAGTAAGCTATTATTTAGGGATTATTTTTTTTATTTTATTTTATTAGAAGCAAGTACAATCATATGGCACCAAAGTGCCTAATATATATTTCCATAATACATTTTATGTACAGCTTCTTATTTTTTTTGTTATAATAAAGATAAGAAAAATAAATTAGATAGTGAAAGATAGAAAGACGTGGGATATATAGTGTGTGACGAAAAAGAAAAAAGATGAATGAGTGAAGAAAGTTGAGGAAAAGAAAATAGGAAAAAGAGAATAAGACATAAAGAAAAGAAGTAAGGAGATCATTGTTTATAATCTTGACCATCCCTCGTCCAGTCCTGAAACAGTTAGCATTTACAATTGTGTTGCACCATATGATTCCAAAAAGAAGACAAATGGAGACCAACTCGTTATGAATTGGTCCGATTTATCCATTAGGAGGAATCGCATTTCCTCAAGATGTGCGGTGTCCAACATGCTTGCGTTCCACATTTTAACCGTTGATATTGATGTATTTTTCCAAAATTTTATTATATCTTAACATACAAAAAATGTGGAGGCTAAAATTTATTCTTTATAAAGTCTATTTTCTTCCCAATTTTCACATCTGCAAACACAACCCAGAGATCAACTAGAATAGCCTCTACCAAAGAACAAAGCAATTACATAAAACAGAGTGTCGGATTAACTCAATCGGTCAGACAGCCTCCGTGGAAGGAATGCAATATGTGAAGTTTTGGGTTGGGACCCTACTTCAGACCAACAGTCAGGACCCATCTGAAGAAGGATCCTGACCTAAAACATCACCTATCTATTCCCTCCAAGGATTCTGTCTGACCCACTGAGTTGCTCTAACACTTCGAGTATTGCTCCAGATTCCAGCCTCTGTAGTTCATTGTCTCTCCAAAACAGTACACAAGCTTCTAAAAGCATTATAAGTTGTTGGTTTAGGGGCAAATGTTACATTCTATCTTCTCCACCTTCCCTATGAAGTCTGAAGAGGGGTCTCGACCTGAAACGTCACCTATTCCTTTTCTCCAGAGATGTCCTGCTGAGCAACTCCAGCTTTTTGTGTCTATCTTCAGTATTGCTCCAGGATTTGGAATGTCTTAAGAAACTCTAGTAATACTTCTCCGATTGATTTGTTTTTTGAGGATGAGAAACAATGCTGCACTGGGCCAGGTAGACCAGCTTCTGGCAGATGGGCTCACCTTGTATTAGCGACTGCAAACAATGTTATTTAGGAAGAACATTTAAATTACAGAAAGTAGAGAGTTTGGGAAAATAGCTCTGGCACAATGGAGATGGTTAAGGGTACCCTTTCTACATCACTGCTCTATCCCATATGAGATTCAATTTTCAGATTAAAATCCTGATCAAGTTAAGCAATGCTAGAGGAATCAGAAGTCTAACGAAATACATTCAACAGAAAAAAATGGGTACTTACTGTATCTACAATGTGTAGGAACGAACTGCAGATGCTGGTTTACACCAAAGATAGTCACAAAATGCTGGAGTAACTCAGCGGGACAGGCAGCATCTCTGGAGAAAAGGAATAGGTGATGTTTTGGTCAAGACCCTTTTCCAGACTAAGAGTCAGGAGAGAGGGAGACAGATATCAAAGGGCAAGGTGGGATGGTATCTACAATGATTTTTCCCACATTGTGTTGAAAGACTTACCAGGCTGTCAGGGTGGCACAGTAGGTAGAGCCTCTGCTTCACATATCTGCTAACTAGGTTCCATCCTAGCCTCCAGTATTGTCAGTGCAGAGTCTGTATGTCCTCCAGTTTCCACCAAGTCATGACTTTCAGTTGTAAGTTAATTAGTTAGTGAATTACCTCTGATATTGGTGGATGTGAGGAGAATGAGAAAGCAGGCGTGTTTCCAAAACAAACCCACAAGTTTGTTGCAGGAGGACGATGATCAAGGAAAATATAGAACGGGTCATTGTTAGTTGAGGGGAAGGAGACGAGGAGGCATACAATCGGTAACATTTAATAAGGACAGTAAAAAAGTCAAGTCAGGGGGGGGGGGGGGGGGGGGGGGGGGGGGGGGGGGGGGGGGGGGGGAGGGGGGAGAGAGGGAAAGCAAGGTATACTTGAAGTTAGATAAATCAATTCATCACACCACTGGGATGTAAGCTGTGCAAACCCACAAGGTTAGCAGAAGAACTAAAGATGGTTGTGAGACAAGTGGGAGGTAAATGGTCCTGGGAAAGTTAAACGTGCACCCATCTCCCGCCAATGCAGGCGTCGTTCCCACCGGCGCATCGCAGCCCGTTATTTGGCGGAATGATGAGGAATTTACCAGAGATTGGACCGCTGGCAGAACATTTACAAGGTACAAGAAAAGGCGGGACGCCGTTAATGGCCGACGCCTTCCACGGACCCCCCCAAACACACCGGGATATCCCGCGGAACCACGCTAAATCCCAGCCGATGCGTCTGGATGGTTCCGTTAAATAAAAACATCTGTCAAACCGGATTCTTTATTAGTGAAAAGGAACAGGCATCAACGGTTTACCGTCTTTCTTTCTCATTTAAAAAGGCCTCGCCTCCTCCGAGTGACTATAATACTTGCGAGATGGGGGAGTAATGATTGTGGGCAGCGGGAAATTAAAATAAAATGAGGAGAGGCCGTTCAAGAATTAGTTGCGAGGAGAATAGAGGGGTGCAGAGATCCAGGCTGGAATAATAATGAAGACAAATCTTCCCGGAGAGAAAACTTTCCCGCCGGGAGATGCCAGTTGAAGCCCTCAAACACGGCCATAAAACTCGTCTGTAGGTGCTATCCCAGTTTAAATCATTGCAGGGGGCGTGTGTGTGTGTATATATATATATATATAGTAGATGCTATCACTAAATATCTTTTGCCAGGGAATTAAATAAAACCGTTTAAACCAAGATCTTATAGGAACAACTTACCTTCTCTAACTTGTCAGCCAAACTGCAGTCCAGTCGAGAAAGTGAAACAAACTGCAGTTATTTATCCATCTATCTGTCTCTAATTAAACTTAATAATCCAAAAGCACTTTAACGAGGATTTGACCGATTAACACGAGGACAGGTGGACATGCTGATTATTCGCCAAGTGCCGAAATTAGGTAATTTTCTCATTATTGGATTGCAGTTTGGCTTAAAAGGCAGAACATGGAAGTGGGCCCTACTATGGTTTTGGTTTAACCGGTTCTTAATCCAGTGACAGAAGATGTTTAGTGCTGGCAACCAGACAGCAGAGGCGGGTCTCTCTGTGGCCGAGCTCATGGTCGACGACAACATGACCGGCCTTGGGCCCAGCAGGTGTATGGAAGAGGCAGGCGCCACCTTGAAAACGTGCATCATTGCAGTAATGTGTGGCCTGATCATCCTGGGGAACTCCGCTGTGTTTCTGGTCATCTCCTCCTCGGTGTCAGGGTGGTCTGGAAACAGCCGCCATGTCCTCATCTCACTGACTGGAGCTGACGCCGCCCTGGCGCTGATAGTCATCCCCCTGAACCTCTATGCGAACAGAGTGCCACAGCTCCGTAACCAGACCGACTCTCCCTTCTGCCACATCGTGGTGTTTCTGGACGCCAGCATCCTCGCCTCTTCCATCTACTCCCTGGCCACCATCAGCATCGAGCGTTACATCGCCGTCTTCTTCCCCCTCCGCTACACCAGACTGATGACCAACTGCAGAGTCAAAGCCCTCATTGCTCTTGTCTGGCTCTTGCCTCCAGTCCTTTTATTCCCCATATCCATCCCAGGCGGGGTTGTCAAAGTTTACTTCTCCAGCGCGTCCTTGATCTGCAATCTGGATTTTTCCAGCAATATGCCTTACACGCTGACGCTGACGGCCTTCATCTTCTTTCCCTGCTCGCTCATCATGACCTTCGCTAATTGCCGTCTCTGGTTTGCAGCCAGGAGTCAGAGGAAACGGTTTAAGCTGTCAAAGGTGAGCAGGAGGCACGATGCTGCTTCCAGAATCCTGCTGCCGGTGGTCATTGTCTATTACATCTGCTGGAGTCCTTGTGTCTGCAACATGATCTACCAGGGTGAGCAAAAGACGCAAATCTTCTCTTGGCAACTAACTCTTTCTGAGTTGGTAATATTTTCTCCCCTCTTCCTATTCCCACTGCACTGAGCCCAGGGAAAAATATTTTGGAAGATTTCATACAATTTACCTGTGGCTGTATAGAGTTCATGCCTGCTCAGCCTCGTTTAAATTCATTAAATAATCCTGTCTCTGTCCCCTTTGCTGTTCACAACCCAGATCAGCGGTGGAGCAATTAAGAAGCATTTTCCAATTAATCCATATTTTTTTTTATTAGAATGTGAACTGCTGCCTGGCCTGAGTTACTCCAGCTTTTTGTGTCTACACTAATAATAGCTATTCCTGTTTTATGCCATGTTTTTTATGCAGATTTGGAGAGAATAATCAAATTAAATGTGTAGAATCATAGTGTGAATAGGCCCCTTGGCCTAACTTGTCCATGCTGACCAAGGTGCCCCATCTAAGGTAGTCCCATTTGCCTGCGTTTGGCCCATGATCTTCTACCCTCTATGTGGAAAGGGTTGTGCCTCAAGTCTGTATTAAAATATCCCTCTAATCTTAAACCTATGCTGTCTGGTTCTTGATTCCTCTCCCCTGGGAAAGAAATGTATACATTCACCCAATCTATTCTCCTTGAGTAGCTTTTGAGAAACAAGTTTTTGTTAAAGCATTTTAATAACTTGGGGATACAAGTGTTAACATTTGGGGTAGTGAAGCAAAAAGTTTGTATACCGATTTTGCTAATATTAACCACTTGAGTTGGAGGAAATTATCGGTAGACGGTTATAAAAGGTTCAGTTTGGCAATCTCCTGGTTGCCAAATACTTTAGTTCCCCTTCCCATTTCCACACTGTCCCAGGCCTCCTCCAGAGGTCAGAGTGAAGCCAAGCACAAACTGGAGGAACACCACCTCGTATTTCACTCGGGCAGCTTACAACCCAATGGTATAGAAATAAAAACATAGAAAATAGGTGCCAGAGGCCATTCGGCCCTTTGAGCCAGCAATGCCATTCATTGTGATCATGGCTGATCGTCCCCTATCAATAACCCGTGCCTGCCTTCTCCCCATATCCCATGACTCCACTAACCCCCAGAGCTCTATCTAACTCTCTTAAATCCATCCAGTGACTTGGCCTCCACTGCCCTCTGTGGCAGGGAATTACATAAATTCACAACTCTCTGGGTGAAAAAAGTTTTTTCTCACCTCCGTCTTAAATGACCTCCCCTTTATTCTAAGACTGTGACCCCTGGTTCTGGACGCGTCCAACATTGGGGAAATGTTTTCCTGCATCTAGCTTGTCCAGTCCTTTTATAATTTTATATGTTTCTAATGTATGCTATTGGTTTCGCTAACTTCAAGTAACACTTGCATTCCCTCTCTGTCTCTTCTCCACCCAAATCGTAGTACTAGCTTCAAAGCTGCCTTGTTGAGTCATTGTCTGTAACTTGTTTTCACCTTGGCCACAAAAAGCTGAAGTAACTCGGATTTCACCTAGCCTCCAGCTAACCATGGCCTGTTCCCTTTATCATTGTTACTCTTTTGCATATCTTAAATTTGTTTGTTCTATATCTGTCTATCCCATCAACTGTATCTCTCGTTTTCCTTTCCCCAACTCGGTCTGAAGAAGTCGGAAGGAAGAAGACTGAAAAACAGGACTTCTAGGGTGGTTACCTCTGGATTGTTTCCAGTACCTCGTGCTAATGAGGACAGGAACAGGGAGATAGGGGGTCTTAATGTGTGGCTGAGGGGCTGGTGAAGGGAGCAAGGATTTAGATTTATAGACCACTGGGATCTCCTCTGGGGTAGGGGTCACCTGTACAAAAGGGACAGGTTACACCTTAACTGGAGGGGGGCTGACGTTCCAGCAGGCAGTTTTGCTAGGGCTACAAGTGTGGGTTTAAACTAAATAGTGGGGGGAGGGATTGACAAATTGGGAGTATAAAGATGGAGTTAAAGGGGAAGTGAGTACAGGAAAAGTTACAAAAGACTCCCAAATTAATGTGAAGGAAAGTTCAAGAAGGGATAAGAGTAAGGTCAGGGGCAATTGGGAGAGGGGAGGTGAATACTGGTCAAAGTTTTGTATGAATGCGCGAAGTATAAAAAATAAAGTGGACGAGCTTGAGGCTCAGTTAGAAATTGGCAAGTATGATGTTGGAATTACAGAGACATGGCTGCAAGAGGGACAGGGCTGGGAACTGAATATTCAAGGGTATACCTCCTATCGAAAAGACAGACAGAGGGGGTGGGGTAGCTTTGTTGGTGAGGAATGAAATTCAGTTCCTTGCAAGGGTGAGATTGAAACGGGAGATGTGGAGTCAGTATGGCTAGAATTAAGGAATTGTAAGGGTAAAAAGATCCTAACAGGACTTATCTACAGTCCCCCAAACAGTAGTCTGGATATAGGGTGCAAGTTGAATCGAGAGTTAAAATTGGCATGTCCTAAAGGTCCTGCTACAGTTGTTATGGGAAATTTCAACGTAGGTAGACTGGGAAAATCAAGTTGGTACTGGACCTCAAGAAAGGAAGTTTGTGGAGTGCCTCCGTGATGGATTCTTAGAGCAGCTTTTACTGGAGCCTACCAGGGAGAAGGCAATTCTGGATTTAGTGTTGTGTAATGAACTGGATTTGATAAAGGAACTTGAGGTTAAGGAGCCATTAGGAGGCAGTGTCCATAATATGGTCAGGTTTAATCTACAATTGGAGAGGGAGAAGGGTAATTCAGAGGTGTCAGTGTTACAGTTGAACAAAGGGGACTATGGAGCCATGAGGGAGAGATGGTAGATTGTCATAGGTAGAGTCGTACAATGTGGAAACACATCTTTCAGCCCAACTTGCCCTCTCTGACCAGCATGCCCAATCTACACTAGTCCCACCAGCCTGCATTTGGCTGATAGCTCTCTAAACCAAGGGTTCCCAACCTGGGGTAAATTTACCCCCAGGGGATAAATTTCACCTACCCAGAGGGCAAATTTGATTCTGGATTTGTACATATTTTTTCTCATTGGCTGGCTGTTTGGTTTTGGTATTTGTTCATAAATAAGTGAAATAACATTATTATATGGTGTACGATTTTGGTCGCCTAATTATATGGTGTACAATTTTGGTCGCCTAATTATAGGAAGGCTGTCAACAAAATAGAGAGAGTACAGAGGAGATTTACTAGAATGTTGCCTGGGTTTCAGCAACTAAGTTACCGAGAAAGGTTGAACAAGTTGGGGCTTTATTCTTTGGAGCACAGAAGGTTAAGGGGGGACTTGATAGTGGTTTTTAAAATGATGAGAGGGATAGACAGAGTTGACGTGGAAAAGCTTTTCCCACTGAGAGTAGGGAAGATTCAAACAAGGGGACATGACTTGAGAATTAAGGGACTGAAGTTTAGGGGTAACATGAGGGGGAACGTCTTTACTCAGAGTGGTGGCTGTGTGGAATGAGCTTCCAGTGAAGGTGGTGGAGGCAGGTTCATTTTTATCATTTAAAAATAAATTGGATAGTTATATGGAAGGGAATGGAGGGTTATGGTCTGAGCGCAGGTATATGGGACTAGGGGAGAATATGTGTTCGGCACGGACTAGAAGGGTCGAGATGGCCTGTTTCCGTGCTGTAATTGTTATATGGTTATGTGTGCTATTACCATTGGCAGTCGGTAAACTGGACAAAAAAGGTTGGGAACCCCTGTTCGAAACTTATATGTTTCTTAATCATTATGATAGTACCTGCCTCAACTACTCCTTTAGGAGCCCGTTCCATGGACCCACCACCCTTTGTGTAAAAAAAACAAAAAAAAACCCTCGGATTGCTATTAAATCTTTCCCCCTCAACTTAAACCAATGTCCTCTTGTTCCTGATTTCCACAACTCTGGCCAAAAGGCTCTGCATTTACCCAATCTATTCCCCTCATGATGTTGTACACTTCTCTAAGATCACCCCTTATCCTCCTGCACTCCAAGGAATATAGTCCTAGCTTGCTCAACCTTTCCCTATAGCTAAGACCCTCGAGTCCTGGCACTATCTTCATAAATAATCTCTGTACCCTTTCCGGCTTGACATCATCTTTCCTATATGGTCACCTAGTTATGACTGGCATTGCTGGAAATGCTCACACCCTATATGTGAATAAGAAGAAATATGGCATATTTACCAAAAATATATTTGGGAAAATTAGCCTCCCCTATGATATGGGCTCACAGCATCAAATTATCTATTACTTTTCACAAAACAAGTTTTTGTTTAAAGCTGATTTAAATGTTGTATACAGACTGTTTTATTCTGATATAAAAGAGGGGGAAATGCCTGTTAATGATCTTTCAAGAGACTCCCAATGTTTTCTAACTCCAAGTAGCCCTTGTTTTCCTTCTCTCTCAAGCTTTTCTCTTCCCTTTCCAGTTTTTCTGACCAGTCTTACTGTCTCCAACTACATTTTACCTCTGTACGACCCACTCCCCTGACATCAGTCTGGAGAAGGGTCTCGACCCAAAAGGTCACACATCCCTTTTCCCCAGAGATGCTGCCTGTCCCGCTGAGTTACTCTGCTTTGTGTGTCTATCTTCAATGATTCTCTATTGTTTCTCTAATCTATTGTTAACTATCTGTGTTTACAATTCAGCTCTAACGCACCAGAGGGTACCAGAATGGTTTGAATTTGTTGCCTTATGGTTGCCATGTGGAAATGGCTTCTTCAACTGCATCGTATACTTCTGGTTAAACAAGAGTTTCAGAAAAAAGTTCCAAGAAATGGGACAAAAGCTTTGCTGGTCCAAGTATTTTGTTGCCCAACATGCTCCAACTTTAAATGTTTCTAAAGGAAAATATTTCACCAGAATTTGGAAATGGCAAGGTGAAAACACTGCAAGAGTTCGCAGCATCTCATCTACTTGTGACTTGGTATCTTCTGGCAATGAAATAATTTTATTAAATGCATACTGAAGAGTGACGAATGAAAATATGGAATTGGAATATTAAAAAGTCTATGGATGCGAATGACACTATTAACAGCAGCATAATGTTTATCATGCTCGATATAGCAAAAACGTTCTGTAGAGAAACTAGCTGGAGTGGGGGAAAAAAATGTAGGAGCAGTGTATATGTAAATTGTTACCTAATTAATTGAAGCTGAAATGAAAGGATGTGCATTTGGGCTAATGGAAAATTATTTTGGCTTGCATTTTTTTTATGTGGATATAATTTCTGAATGGTTTGCGAATAATTAGTGTGGTACAATAATTTGTTTGAGTAATGTTGATTGATTTTCAATATTTTGATCTTCTAATTGGCTGATTTAATAAATTTGTACTTGATAGTTTGTGCTGATTACTTTTTATTGTTTAATAAAAACTGGTTACAAGTTTATAAAAGGAAATGTCATACTTGCATATTTAAGGTTTCATATTAGGATAGCTTAATGAAGAAAAATTGCCTTTCTCAAAGGGCAATAATCATAATTAAATACCTAGTGTTGGGGGACTGGGTATTGAATTAAAGAGGGAGAAGGCAAGGAAGTCTTAATAGAAGATTCGGCTGCAATTGAACATTTCCAAGTATGTAATTAACTATGCTTTAGCCGAGACATTAAATTGACCAAACCAAAATGGCTGCCTACAGTAATGGCATTGCTTTTGTTAAACAAACCAGTACCATTCCAAATTGAATTAAAGTGCAAGTTATATGCAGAAGGAATTGGCACCAGATCTGCAGTGAGAACCTAAAACCCAGTAAAAGCATACAAATTCTGATTATGAATGTTAATAATACTAATTTACAGTTTGCATTAAATAATGAAAAACGAGGAAGGCAATTCCAAAACTTATTTTAAATTTCAATAATTGATGTTTTCAATTACTAAACCACCGGCTCTTTATTACAAGCTATTTTATTTTCTATTCTGATTTGTGCTAGAAACAGTCCAACTGCAGTTACTCCAACTGAATACATTAAATTCTTATGATTTAGGACGGCTGGTCAGAACTGTCCAAGGGTGATCTATTGAATCAAGTTCAAAGATGATCTACCTTAAGTATGCTTTGATTTTATTTCACATTGTAGAACCTTTGCAGTTTGCTTTTTATTTGATAAAACTTGACCAGTATTAGAATGGTGTTGTTGAACTGATCACCAACTTCAATCATGTAAATTGGGTAAGTGTGGAATCATCATGGCTTAAGCCCATTTGCATCAGAACATCCAGTATAGCAAGGGAAAGGTGGCTTACAAATCCAAAATCTATGTTTGTTTTTCTTTGGAGCAGGTTGATTTAGGTAAGTTTCGGTCGATTTAATTAGTTTTGAAGAACTGATTTTCCTCAAGATGGGTTTGATTGAACAAAAACGATCTTTAAAAGATTTTAGTAGGAAAATGTCACCTTTTAAAAATGTTTTAATGTAATAGTTTTGGAAATGAGTGTATGTATGCTTGCCTGAAACTGAGTTTCCTTTTATTAAAAAGAAACTTGGGTGACAATTGTAAATTAAAGATTAATTTCTTTCTCAGCTCCTGTACCTTTGACTAATATTTTGAATTGGTCTTTGACATTCAAGATCAAATTAACATCAGTTGATAAACTTAGAGTTGGCTATTGGAACACATCCTGCAGATTCCTGACAAGGCGAGCATGCTATAATATGTTTAAGATATTTAATGATGAGGTCTTGATCGAAGCAAGTACACTATCAATTGAAACAAAGATGCAACTGTTACACAAACTGATCATTTATCAGTAGAAAATCTGGGGAATAAATATTTCAATACTCTTAAATGTTTTTGTGGGGCAAGAGATAAAATTGATTTTTAGCACTTTGGGACAGTGTTACTACTTGATTCTGCTATTTGTTTTGTTCAGTAGTTTTATTCCTGTCTGTGCATTATTTAGGATTTGTTTGCTAATATTAATAAAACTGTAAATAATGTCAACTTAGATGCTGTCAAAATTGTGGTAATAAACCTGAATTAATGTCTGAAAATAAAGCTATGATGCCTCAAACTATGCTTGTCCATAAAGTTATTGAATCATTTTCTCTTCTAATCCCTTGCCTCCTACAAAAATATTCCTTGGTGTAGAGACAGAGCACAGAAACTGGCCCTGCAGCCATGCTCATGCCAACTATTTATGTTAATCCCTTTCTCCAGATCTCAGTTGTAGCTGAAAGTACATCTGTATTCTTTCACAGTATCAAAGCAGTGTATAGAGAAGAACTTAAATTTCCCTTGTAATAATCTTGTCTTCTAGAAGCTTAGTTGTCAGTCATGAAACGGGCCCTTTGGCACAACTCGCCCACACTGACCAACAATGTCCCAGCTACACTAGTCCCACTTGCCTGCGCCTGGTCCATATCCCTCCAAATCTGTCCTATCCATGTACCTGTCTAACTGTTTCCTAAACGATGGGATAGTCCAAGCCTCAACTACCTCCTCTGGCAGGATGTTCCATACTCCCACCACCCTTTTTTGTGAAAAAGTTACCCCTCTGTTTCCTATTAAATATTTTCGCCTTCACCATGAACCTGGCCTCTGGTCCTCGATCCCCTATATTGTGCAAAAGACTCTGTGTATCTACCTGATCTATTGCTCTCATGATTTTGTATACCTCTAAGATCTCCCCCTCATCCTCCTGTGCTCCACGGAATAAAGACCCAGCCTACTCAACTTCTCCCTGTAGCTCACACCTAGTCCAGGTAACATCATCGTAAATCTTTTCTGAACCCTTTCAAGCTTGACAATATCTTTCCTATACCATGGTCCCCAAAACGGAACACTATTCTAAATGCGGTCTCACCAATGTCTTATACAACTGCAACATGACCTCCCAACTTCTATGCTCAATACTCTGACTAATGAAGGACCAAGTGCCAAAAGCCTTTTTGACCACCTTATCTACCTGTGACTCTATCTTCAAGGAACTATGCACCTGTACTCCTAAATTCCACTGCTCAACAACTCTACCTAGAGGTTTACCATTCACTGTGTAGGTCCTGCCCTTGTTCGACGTCCCAAAATAGAACACCTCGTACTTCTCTGTATTAAATTCCATCAACCATTCCTCTGCCCACCTGGCCAATTGATCCAGTTCCTTCACTATCTGCAAAACCACTAACTTTTGTATCATCAGCAAACTTGCTAACCTTGCCCTGTATGTTCTCATTGATGTAGATGACCAAATCATTGATGTAGATGACAAACAGTAACGGGCCCTGCACTAAACCCCGAGGCACACCACTAGTCACAGGCATCCAGTCTGAGAAGCAACCTTTCACCATTACCCACTGCTTCCTTCCATGGTGCCAATTTGCTATCCACTCGGCTATCTCTCCTTGGATCCCATACGATCTAACCTTTCAGAGCAGCCTACCATGTTGAACCTTGTCGAATGCCTTGCTCGAGTCCATGTACATAACATCTACATCTACAGCTCTGCCCTCATCAACCTTTTTGGACACGTCTTCAAAAAAATCAATCTGATATGTGAGACACGACCTCCCATGTACAAAACCATGCTGACTGTCCCTAATCAGCCCTTGCCCTTCCAAATGCCTGTATATCTTATCCCTCTGAATACTCTCCAGTAACTTACCAACTACAGATGTTAAGCTCACCAACCTATAGTTCCCAGCACTTTCCCTGCAGCCCTTCTTGAAAAGAGGCACAACATTAGCCACCCTCCGGTCTTCCGGCATGTCTCCTGTATTGTTCCATTTTAATATGTAACTTGAACTTATTGGGTCGGAAGAAGGGTCTCGACCAGAAACATCACCCTCTCCTTCTGCGATGCTGTCTGACCTGCTGTTTCTCCAGCTTTTGTCCATCTTGAACTTTTTTTCATCCATGCATCCTGACTTTGATATCTCAATGTATGGTTGTTAATGGAAAATTAATTTTTCTCCCTCCAATTTTTAGTAATCTTTCCCCACTTTTCCTGATTCTAACTATTAAGCTGCCATTATGTCAACGTGCATCAGTTATTTAAAATATGAGGATGAGGTGCCTCTAATTGATTCAAAGTATCTGATAACATCTATATAATTAAGTCATCTTGACCACTTCCTGTCTGCGCTGTATATTGATTTTAGAAAAAACGCTACCCAATATCGCCATGATTTTGGGCCATCATACAGTCCTCCACCACTGAGCAAGCTCCGAGGATTTTTCCCATCGATTAAAAATAAAAAAGCCTTGAGATCCTCTCGTCTGTCAATCACCGTGATGAAGGTAACGCCCATTCGGGGAGGGGGGGGGGCAGGACTTTAAAACCCCGGATGCTTGGACATGACTCGGTCACTCTGCAAGAGTGCAAGGGAGAGGCCACGCCTCTCATTCTAAGCTGTGAATGAACTGAACTGTGAGTCTGCAATGTACTTGCAGTAAATTATTTGATAGCCCTTAATGAAAATGAAATGAGTTGTTTGGACTGCCCTGTGTTTGAAACTGAAATGGTAATGAAATGAAAATGCAATCGGCTGTTTGGCCTGCCCTGTGCTTGAAACTGCAATGGCAATGGAAGCGAAATGAAAATGCAATCAGCTGTTCGGCCTGCCCTGTGCTGGAAATGGAGTTGTTGGCCTGCCTGAAACCACTAATTTCGGCCCACAAGACCCCTATTAGCCAAGAAACCAGTCTCTTTTGCCCAAAATACCCGTATTAGCCCAGGAGGAGCATTTTGGCCCAAAAGGCCCGTGCCAGGCCAGGAAAAGTCAAGGAAAAGTGCCTTTCACTGAGATTTCACTCTGATTTTTTTTTAAATTTATTAAAGTGCCCCTTCAGCCCATCAGGAGGAGTCTCTTCTCTTTTGAGAGGAAACTGAAGACTTGGAGGTTATCCCCACAGTCACGGCAACTCACTCAGGCCTGGTGGGCTGACAACTCACTCGGGCCTGGTGGGCTGGCAGCTCAGTCACTCTGGGCTGGCATCAGTAAGTATTCCCCCTGCAAGTATTAAACCTCATCCCAGTATTTTTCTCCCTCCCTTCATTGGCTCCCTGTGAGATACAGGCCATGATAGACTTTCCTCCTTCATTGCTGTGATCTGCAGAAAAAGATGAAAAATGTCTAAAATTGATTCTCCACCCTCTCCCACTTCTCTCTCACAGAATCTCTCACCTGGTTTGTGCAGAATTTCTGGCAGTTTCTGAGCTGCCATCCCACCAGGCATGAGTGACTGAGCTGCCAGCCCAGAGTGACTGAGTTGCCAGCCCACCAGGCCTGAGTGAGTTGCCAGCCCACCAGGCCTGAGTGAGTTGCCAACCCACCAGGCCTGAGTGACTGAGCTGCCAGCCCACCAGGTCTGTGACTGAGCTACCAGGCCTAGTGACGGAGCTGCCAGCCCACCAGGCCTGAGTAACTGAGCTGCCAGCCCAAGAATCCATTCGCCCCACAATGTCCATACTAGCCCTCTGGAAACCAGTTGCTTCGGCCCACAACACCCATACTAGCGCTCCAGAAAGCTTCCCCCCCACACCCCACACTGGCCACCAATATTGGAATTGATGAAGAGATGGAATATTGCGTGGGGGGACCAGCCCTCCATGGGAACATGGGACCCAACGGCTCCCACTTAGTCTAGTCAGATACTAAAGCCCACATTTCTCCTTGTATTGGGTGCAATTAACATGGGAGGATCATTGAAACATGTTTGTCTCTCGCTAAAAATATGATATCATTCACAAACATTGTCCTGCAAAATCACTTTATTGCAATAATTTTAAAATTAGTTAAGCAATATTTTTTTGCTGATGTAGATGATTATCAAATCTATAGAATCATACAGTAGGTCGCTGCTTGCTCTTGAATTGATTCTGATTTGCAATATTCTACAATGTCAGTGGTTATACATATACATAACTTTGTAACTTGGATGAAACATTTTTTTTCACAATCTTGGTAAAAAAAATTACAAACTTTTTTTAGATAGTAGATAGAATAGCCTAATTAACTTCAATTCCTGGATTCAATACCCATATCAAAATTCCCAGTGGAATGTTGAACTCCGTTCTGTTGCCATCATTAGTGGAGAAGGAACTCCCAGAGTGCTATTAGTTTGGCATTTCCAAGGTTTGACTTGGTGATGACGGACATAAGCTGGTAGATTTTCATATCAGACTGCATGCAGTTTAGAGGGGCATTTTGCAAGTTTAATTTAGTTTAGAGGTACAGGGTGGTAGGCCCTTCGGCCCATTGAGTCCGCACCGACCAGCAATCCCCACACACTTACATGGCCATACACATGCTAGGGATAATTTTACATTTACATTTATACCAAGCCAATTAGCCTACTGCCTTCGGAGTGTGGGAGTAAACCGAAGATTTCGGAAAAATCTACGCAGGTCACGGAGAGAACGTTCAAGCTCTGTACAGACAAGCACCTGTAGTCAGGATCGAACCCGGGGCTCTGGTGCTGTATCTAACTATCTATATTAAATCCATTTGCTTGCATTCATATTTAATATCCCTCCACAGCCTGCTCATTCAAATACCCGGTAAGGTATCTCTTAAATGTTAATCTTACTGCCTCCATCACCACTTCTGGCTACCCATTCTAGATACCAATTACTCTTTTCATGAAAGATACATCGCTCAGACCTCTTTAAACATCTTCTCTCTGCCCTCTAGTTTTGGACTTTTCCTATCATACTGTCCATTCACCCTATTCATGCTTCATAATGTTATGTACTTCTAATATGTCACCTCTCTGTCTTTGCTCCAGGGAAATAGAGCTGGCTAATCTAATCTCTTTGGATAACTCAAGCTCTCCAATCCAGGCAATATTCTTGCTAATCTTTTCTCTCTCTAGTTTAATCATATCCTTCCTATGTTGTGGTGACTAGAACTGCACACGATGCACCAAGTGTGTCCTAACCAACACTTTGTTTAGCTGCAACATGTATTCATTGCCCTTATACTTGAATCTTGTACATGAATGCTACTTGATTTATTAGGGCATGATTGAATGTGGCTCACATCTTGGTCAAAGAGAGGTCCTTTGGCCCACAGAGTCTTTGAGCATCAACTTCCCTTTTACATTACATTATCCATCTATATCAATCCTTTTTCATTATCCCCACCTTCCTCTCAACACCCCTTGTCTCTGACACCCACCTACATATTAGTGGCAATTTGCAATGACCAATTAACTTTCCAGCATGCATGTCTGATTTGAGAGGAAACTGAAGACTTGGAGGTTATCCCCACAGTCACGGAGAGAAGGTTAAATACACCACATAGACTGCACCGGAGGGTAAGACTGGCATAGGGCTGGGTAGATCAGCCGTAATCACATAGAATGTTGCGGCATGCTTAAGGGGCTAAGTAGTTTACTCTAGAACATATTCGTGGTGTCTTTGTGCGTTCTTGAAGGCAAGCACTATAAAGTCCAGGCATGCAT
The DNA here is from genome assembly GCF_028641065.1 of Leucoraja erinaceus. NCBI lineage: Eukaryota > Metazoa > Chordata > Chondrichthyes > Rajiformes > Rajidae > Leucoraja > Leucoraja erinaceus. The sequence goes on from NC_073393.1 coordinate 40,251,623, forward strand.
AATGTTGGAATCACTCAATTTCTCCTGGTATATTTTTTCAAATGCTTGCTTCTGTTCTTCTGTGAAATGTTCCTTCCAGTCTCCAACAACTCCTAAATAACACAAAATGATGAAAACATAATCATGATGAGGCCAAGGGGAATTGGAGCTTTCTGGTTTGAGTCCTTGTATTTCCACTAACCTTTCCTCATGAATTTTCCACTTTCTTGATCCATAATTTCATTGGGAATGAGTGTGTAGTTGATCATTTTGTTTTCTTTCATATTTGCAAAAGTGCAGTGCCGTACAATTGTGTCTGTAGCTTCAGGTGATAGAGGATGCTCTAGGAAATTGCATAATTTTATGACAGAATTTCTCAGATCCTGTTGGAAGTAATAGATGAGAGTAAAACACCAATATTTGTATCAACTTTTAAAATGCATTTTCATATTTTTGTGAATTTCTCTAACTTCTTTCTCAAATGTTTGGGTTAGGTTGCAGGTGCAATGTAACATTTTCAAGACCCGATTGGTCTGAGCTACAGCACAGTGGCTAGCGCTTTGTTAAGGTGCAATTGAAAATTGTTCTTTTTCTGAAGTTGCACCTGGTAATGACCACTACTTGATCACTCCCCTTCACTTAATGCTCAAATGATTTCCCTGAGCACAAACTTGGTTCGTGTCATTTGGTGACGTCATTCAAACCTCCTGCGGGTGTGTGTGTGTGTGCGGGTGTGTGCGTGTGTGTGCGTGTCTACGGGTGTGTGTGCGGGTGTGTGCGGGTGTGTGTGTGTGCGGGTGTGTGTGTGTGCGGGTGTGTGTGTGTGTGTGTGTGTGTGTGGGTGTGTGTGTGTGTGTGTGTGTGTGTGTGTGCGCGGGTGTGTGTGTGTGCGGGTGTGTGTGTGCGCGGGTGTGTGTTTGCGGGTGTGTGCGTGTCTGCGGGTGTGTGTGTGCGTGCGGGCCTGCCAGTCTGTGCTGGCGTATCGGTCTGTGTCTTGGAGGTACTTGGACCACATTTGTCACACCTGGGACATGATATTCCCAGCATAACCCCAGGTTAGGATGCCAACCACGTAAGTAAATGACTGCCTTTTGGATCTCAACATCCACCTCTCACTCTCTTATTATGTCATGTGTGCCCAAATACCAACCCTGTGATCTTGTTTGAGTGGCAATATTTCTCATTTCAAAAGCCCTGTTGGAGCAATTGCTATGATTTCCTATAAAAACTGACCACAGTAAAACTAGGTTGAAGGGCTGGATTATGGTAGACTGCTGTCAGACTATTGAGAGGGAGAGTTTGTTTAAAAAGTACAGAACTCTGCCGTTTTCATCTTTAAGTTGAATATTTCTAATTAAGGTTGGAAACTTCAAATGCTGTAAAAATATCTTTTCAAATAATCAAATTGTGTAATAAAAGCAAAACGTTAATGTTCAATTACTACCTTTATGAGCTCCTCATAAGTGATAAATAGGAAGTTGAGTTTATCCCCGTGATTCATCCATTCTTTGATATGTTCGAACCATGATCCATAATTCACTGAAAATAATAGTAGCAGGTTTGGATTTAATATTTTGAACCTTCTTGAAGCTTATGAAGCGTATGAAGCAGAACTTTATTGTATCTATAAGAGTCGCAGAGCTGTACAGCACAGAAACAGGCCCCTTGCCCTACCTTGGACCCACTCATCAAGATGGCATATGGCTTAGTCCATTGCCTTGAGATTGACATTTGGCTCATAGCCCTCAAAACCCTTCTACATGCATACCTTTCCCAATGTCTTAAGTTGTAATTCCATTCACTTCTCTAGCTTCTTCTGGCAGCTGTTTCAAGATACGAACTACCCTCTGAGTGGAATAAGTTCCCCCTAATGAGCCTCTTAAATCTCTCCCCTCTTGCCTTAAGCCCATGCCCTCTGGTTACCTAAACAAACATGTTTAATCCTTCATTAGGTAAGCAGCACTGTCAGTATTGCAGTTCTGCACAGCTATAGTTTGGTGTACTAAATTCACATGCTGGGAGAGTCCCTTGTGCTTGTTTTCAAGAAAATATAACAGTTACTCAACGGATAAATGTTCTTATAATTTCCCTTCTATCCTTCTATCTCCCAATTGTTTATATTGTTGTAGAGTTTGGAATTTAGCTGTGGATTCTGGATTGCAGCATTAAGATACATAAACCACAGATTTTCTTCTCATTATTTAGGTGACTACGCACTTCTTTTGAGTATCTCTCACTAAATATTTAAATTACATAATTTGACTTGTGAATGCTCATTCTCATCAGTAAATGAAACTATTGTAGCTGCACAACCCCATTGGGCAAAAAAAAAACCATATCAAATGCTTTGAGATTATTCAAATTTATAATTGTGCAAAAATATTGAAGTGAGTATTATTTCCACGGACATCAGGAAATGTAAAGTTCATCATTATTGGGCCAGAATGAATGACATTTGCAATGAATGGGATTTTTTTTTCTAGACAGAAACAATTTTCCAGCATGGATCAAAGTTTGAAGTGCCTACTTTTGAAATCATACTTGATATTTTGCAAATAAATAGGATCAAAGTGCATACCTTCTCCAGTTACAAATTTCTCCAGAAATTCCCCAAAGGTTCCCGGCTCGGGTAGGAATTTTGCCATTTTGTGAAAATGATAAAATGAAACAATGATGTCCTTTGGATTTCTTGCGACATAAATAACCTGCGTAAATGGGCAATGTTAAGTCTTCACCAAACAATGATATATATTTGATACAACGGACAAAAACATTGACAAAAGTTAAGACATTGGTACAATAAACCAAAGATATTTCCTTGACTACAGTATAATAATTGGGAAAAAATTGATATTAAATTTTTGGAAAAACCCAACAACCCCCACCATCACGATGTCGGAGACCTTACATTTGGAAAAAATTAGATATGTTTTAATTGACAAACCAGAATTATTTATTAGAATATGGTCTCCATTTATAGATTACTTGAAGGGGTAGATTGGACCGGCGCGGAGGAAGATGTTGTTAAGCTGGAAAGAAAGCAGAGAAGATTTACGAGGATGTTGCCAGGACTCGAGGGTCTGAGCTATAGGGAAAGGTTGTGCAGACTAGGTCTTCATTCCTTGGCTTGCAGGAGGATGAGAAGTGGTCTTATAGAGCTGTACAAAATCATGAGAGGAATAGATTGGGTAGACACATTGTCTTTTGCCCGAGTAGGTGAATCGAGAACCAGAGGTTTAAGGTGAAGGGGGAAAGATTTGGAGGAACCTGTGGGGTAACTTTTTTTCACAATGGGTGATGGGTGTATGGAACCAGCTGCCAGAGGAGGTAGTTGAGGCAGGTATTATCGCAAACGTTAAGAAGCATTTAGACAGGTACATGGATAGGATAGTTTTAGAGAGGAATGTGGGTCAAATGCAGGCAGGTGGGACTAGTGTAGATGGGGCATGTCAGTTGGAGTGGGCACATTGGAACGAAGAGCCTGTTTCTGCGCTGTATGATGTGATGACTCTATAAGAAATGGTTGGGGTAAATAAACCCTGTATTTTCTACATATGGAAAACATGAATCGCATCCAAAATGGATGGATCACTTATTGACTCAATCAAGTACAGCCCAACCTGACGTGTATAATCTCTCTCCTTGTTTAACTGGATTGTTTGTAAAGTTCCACTGTAGCTACTGTTGCAAATAGATCACAGTATAAGCTAGTACTAAATTATTTGGGAGGTTGCGGTAGAAGTCCGGGGGAAAATGCAGATAGTCCAGGAAGTGTAGTAGTTCTGATATTAGAAAGTGAACGTTAGCAGTGAACAAGGGAATAATGTTTAGTGCAAGGTAAAGCCAACAATGTGTGATATCATAGTTAAAGTAAGAAACGTTGCTGTAGGAATAGAAGTGTGTGGAGCGATTATATTTTGTAAGTGTAGGATTCATTATCTGCACAGTAGCTGAGAGGTTAACGGTATAACTTAAGGCCCTGTCCCACTTTCCCGAGTTACTCACGAACTCTCCCGAGTTTTCCCCTTGATTCGAACTCGGAGAATTACGGTAATAGCCATTCGTAGGTACTCAGGGCTATTTTTTTTCACTCGTGGACATTTTTCAACGTTGAATAAACGTCCAAACTTACCTGATGCCCCGAGTTCCTACGGCTGGCAATACGAACCGCTACGAAACATCTACGGACTCGCTACCGACATTCCCCGAGTTCGAATCAAGGGGAAAACTCAAGGAGAGTTTGTGAGTAACTCGGTAAAGTGGGACAGGGCCTTTCGTTGTAAATAAAATTCAGTAAAGGTCAACAACACTGAGTGGAGTGATGTTTAAAGCCTGGTTTTGTTCTCAATCAAGCCTGCCTGGTTCTCCATTAAATGGTTTCTCTTGGAACCAGTATGTGTTGGAAACAGCGTGCACTGTTCCCGCTGTAAAGCCACTAAAGTGATAATGAGACAAGATGATGTGCCTTGGAATGATTCATGCCGAGTTCATTGAGATTATTTTTCAAACACAAATTAATAACCATTTTAAAATATAGTGTGGCAAAGCAGTATTTTTCACCAAGTTTATCTCAACATGATCTAACTTCGACTCACAACTTCATTTTGTAAAGGTACACAAAAATGCTGGAGAAACTCAGTGAGTCTGAAGGAGGGTTTCGGCCCGAAATGTTGCCTATTTCCTTCGCTCCATAGATGCAGCTGCACCCGCTGAGTTTCTCCAGCATTTTTGTGTACCTTCGATTTTCCAGCATCTGCAGTTCCTTCTTAAAGAATTCATTTTGTAAAGCATCTTTAACTGAAATAAGAATGTTCAAAGATGCTATAAGGAGCTTTATCAAACAGAATATTGATACCTAACCACAAGGAGAGATGTAGGCAAATGACCTAGAACTTGATTGAGAGGGCAGGTTTTGGAGAGCAATTTGACAGGAGGGGGTGCAACAGAGAAAGGAAATGATCTCGCGGCCGATCAACAGCACTATATGACAATATAGTTTTTCTATTCCTATTCCTAACCTTTGCCACACTGCAGCTTCCACAATGTGCTGCTGTACAGCTACCATATCCTTTGCCACACTGCAGCTTCCACAACGGCATTAGGAGAGGGGCCAGACCTTGTCATCTGAAAGCATAGCTGACAGTGGTAGTGAGCTTTAGATTTGGGAATGTTCGAGAGGCCAGAATTAAAGAGCAGAATTATTTGTCAGGAGATTGTAGGGCTGACAGAGGTTGGAAGGAGTTACAAAATTATTGTTTTTGAAACTTGTAATTGAAGGAATTAAAATGCAGAACCACAAGGCAAAATGTTGGTCCCAGTGTGATCATGTGTGACCCTTTCAGCAGAAGTTCAGCAAAGCACTGGCTTGGTTGTGACAGTCCAAGGCTGGAAGGTCACTTTCAGGGCAGTCATTTTTAAGTTGACAATTTCTGAATAATTCTTGTCTTTTGGGCTGTAATGCAGGAATATTGGACTCATTCAAGAACACAAAACAAAAACAAACTGCTGGAGGGACTCAGTGGGCCAGGCAGCATCTGTGGGGGTAGAGTGATAGTTGACATTTCTGGTCGGGACGCCATATTAGGACTGTGCTGAGGGAAGGTAGCCAGTATAAAGGGCCTGTCCCACTTTCATGACCTAATTCAGGAGGACCTCTGCCCTGAACACTCTCCCCAGCCCTCAATAACACTTTTTCTTTCCTCTTCCACCAAGTTCCATCTGCCCATCCATCCTCCCTTATCCAGCCCCACATCTCACCGTCCCCATCAGATTCTAGTATCTGCAACCCTTCTTTCACCCATCACCTTCCCGCCTCTGTCTCTGCCTCCACCCTCCCCTCCTCTTACCTGGCCCCTTCATCTCCTCATCCCCCCCCCCCTCACCTGCATCAACCTATCGCTTGCCAGCCTCTGCACTTAAGGTCATAAGGAATAGTAGTAGAATTAGGCCATTCGGCCCATCAAGTCTACTCCTCCATTCAACCGTGGTTGATCTTACTCTCCCTCCTAATCCCATTCTCCTGCATTCTCTCCATAACCCCTGACACCCATACTAATCAAGAATCTATCTACTCTGCCTTAAAAATATCCACTGACTTGACCTCAACAGCCTTCCATGGCAAAGAATTCCAGATTCACCACCCATTGATTAAATACATTTCTCCTCATCTCCTTCCCAAAAGAACTTCCTTTAATTCTGAAAACTCTTCATACTGGTTACCTCCTCTCAATACTCTCAATCCTGATGCAAGCTGGGTCTCAAGCCCAAATGTTGCCCATTCCTTTACCGTCTCCACGGCCTGACTCCAAAACGTTACTCCAGAGTTGCTGCCCATCCCGCTGAGTTACTCCAGCACTTTGTATCTAGCCACTGCCTGTCCCGCTGAGTTACTCCAGCATTTTGTGTCTATTCACTGCCTGACCTGCTGAGTTCCTCCAACAATGTATTACCCTATCCTGTTGCACCTGGCAAAAAAATAATAATGAAGCCAATCTCAACACTAGCGTCTGCAGCCTCTTGTGCCCACATCACGCTAGTTACTGAGTTTGCCTACCTTTGCATTGGTCTGTTTGAGAGACTTGGCGAGGAAGTGATAGGGAAGGTGCGTGGTGAGGATTCGTTGATGCAGCATGTTCGGCACAACATTCTCACAGTAATAATGTTCAATCCAGGGCGTCCGAAGCCAGTTTGGGGTTGTGTTAGCAAGCTGTGGATTCCCATCATTGTAAATAATCGTGAGAATCTCCTGCATCCATGTGGTGCCTGCGGAAAAGTAATTTGTGTTAATCATTGTAGCTTCCTTTATTGTCACGTGTACTGAGGTACAGTGAAAAGTTTTTGTTGCGTGTTAACCAGTCAATGAATAGACACAAGAGACATAATTACAATCACACCACCCACTGTGTACAGATGAAGGATAATGTGTACAATATTTAGTGAAAAATAAAGTTCGACTAATGATAATTCAAAGGTCTCCAATGAGGTAGATGGGAGAGGACTGTTCAGTTGCCTGATAACAGCTGGGAAGAAACTGTCCCCGAATCTGGAGGTGTGCATTTTCCTGATGCAAGAGGCGAGAAGAGGGAGTGACCAAGTCCTTGATCATGCTGCTGGCCTTGCTATGGCAGCGTGTAGTGTAGATGGAGTCAATGGAAGGGAGGTTGGTTTTGGCGATGGTCTGGGATGCGTCTACAATTTTTCGCAGTTTTGGATGGAGCTGTTCCCAAACCTTGCTGTGTTGCATCCCAATAAAATACTTTCTACGGCGCATCTGTAGAAGTTGTGGAGGGTTGCTGGGGACATGCCAAACTTCCTAAGTATAGGCATTGATGTGCTTTCATGGTCATAGGTTCGATGCCGCTGGTCCAAGACAAATTGATGGTGATATTTATTCCAAAGAACTTTTAGCTTTCGACTATAGGAGCAAAGAGGTCCTTCTGCAGTTGTACGGAGCCCTAATGAGACCACACCTGGAGTATTGTGTGCAGTTTTGGTTCCCTAATTTGAGGAAGGACATTCTTGCTATTGAGGGAGTGCAACGTAGGTTTACAAGGTTAATTCTCGGGATGGCGGGACCGTCATATGCTGAGAGAATGGACCAGCTGGGCTTGTACACTCTGGAGTTTAGAAGGATGAGAGGATACCTCATTGAAACATATAGGATTGTTGAGGGTTTGGACACGCTAGAGGCAGGAAACATTTTCCCAATGTTGAGGGAGTCCAGGGGCCACAGTTTATGGAAAAAGTGTTTCCTCATCTCCGTTCTAAATGGCTTACTCCTTATTAAGCCATTTAGAACGGAGATGATGAAACACTTTTTCTCACAGAGAGTTGCGCATCTGTGAAATTCTCTGCCACAGAGGGCGGTGGAGGCGGGTTCTCTGGGTGCTTTCAAGAGAGAGCTAGATAGGGCTCTTAAAAATAGCGGGGTCAGGGGATATGGGGAGAAGGCAGGAACAGGGTACTGATTGGGGATGATCAGCCGTGATCACATTGAATGGCGGTGCTGGCTCGAATGGCCGAATGGCCTACACCTGCACCTATTGTCTATAGACTATCTATTTAATGCCATCAACGTGTGTGCAGCTTTGCTTCCTGAAATCAATCACAATCTCCTTTGTCTTGCGAACATTGAGGTAGAGGTTGTTATCTTGGCACCAGGTTACGAGATTCTCATTCTCCTTCCTGTGCCTCGTCATTATTTGATACATAACCCACAATGTAGTGTTGCAGAGGCGGAGGTACTATCCAATTTAAGGCGCTTGGGGCATGTCGGGAGCCCTGCTTAAAAGTTTCATTTGACACAGTGGAATACTTAGAACTTGCTGCTTTGTAATTAGATTTTTAATTTGAGGTCAGGACAAATTGTTTCATGTTTAAGGTGTCATTCCTAACTGTCATGTTGTCACTTGCGGGTGGAGCACCAAGGCAAATTCCTTGTATGTGAATATACCTGGCCAATAAACTTTTTCATTCATTCATTCATGATGCACAGAAGTATCGCCCGTGCAATGTTTATATTGTGGATATTCAGCCCTATAAGAACCAGCGCCTCTTCCCCTCTTCGGCCCTAACGGAGCATTCCCTCAATTCCATCTCACTCCATACTTCCATCACACCCTCCGTAACATCTTCCAGTGTAGCAGCAGGAGCTGTACTGCCTGTTATTTTACCTGCTCCCTTTATCCCGTGCTGGCCCTCAACCACTTCTTCCAGCGGAAACTTCATTTTCCTGCAGACATTTCATTTTGTTATATTGCATTCACACCCATGGTGCAAATGTTCATAGGGAAAGTGAACTCTAAATCAAGAACTATTTGTCGACACTTCTGCTTACTGTAAGCTCGATTGTGAGCTTCTGCTTGCCTGTCGCTTTAATTTTCTATGTGCAGGAAGGAACTGCAGATGCTGGTTTAAATCGAAGGTAGACACAAAATGCTGGAGTAACTCAGCGGGACTGCCAGCATCTCTGGAGAGAAGGAATGGGTGACATAGACATAGAAAATAGGTGCACAGGAGGCCATTCAGCCCTTCGAGCCAGCACCGCCATTCATTGTGATCATGGCTGATCGTCCCCAATCAATAACCCGTGCCTGCCTTCTCCCAATATCCCTTGATTCCACTACCCCTTAGAGCTCTATCTAACTCTCTCTTAAATCCATCTAGAGATTTGGCTTCATCTGCCCTCGATTTGGCCTCCACTGCCAAACGTTTCGGGTCGAGACCCTTCTTCAGATTCTTTCATTTCTATCCTATTTTGACTTCTGTATTTATTGGGCCAATAAGTCTGAGATGATTCAGAACTCATTTGTCATCTAGGTATTGTACACCCGCTGAGGTTCAACATGTTTTGACACAAACTCATGAGATCTACAGTTCCCATTATTTTAGATCGTGGCTGTGGTGTCAATTATGCGTTTAGTCAAAGGCCTAATGCATTGTTCCACAGTTCATAGCCAGGTTAAACCGCAACCTATTAGCGTCTACATGTAACCCTGTCAGAAAACTGCATTCGGAGCCTTTTCAAATACTTGTACTCAAACAATGAGAAATTGTCAAGAACATGCATTCACACTGACATAGTAAATACTGGAAAGGAACTATAAAAAATGAAATGTATGAAAACGTAGGTAACAATATCTGAAATTCCCTTGTTCACAAGTTGCATGTCTTGCCCAACTCCCTCTTAGAAACATAGAAATTAGGTGCAGGAGTAGGCCATTCGGCCCTTCGAGCCTGCACCGCCATTCAATATGATCATGGCTGATCATCCATCTCAGTATCCCGTACCTGCCTTCTCTCCATACCCTCTGATCCCCTTAGCCACAAGGGCCACATCTAACTCCCTCTTAAATATAGCCAATGAACTGGCCTCGACTACCCTCTGTGGCAGAGAGTTCCAGAGATTCACCACTCTCTGTGTGAAAAAAGGTTCTTCTCATCTCGGTTTTAAAGGATTTCTCCCTTATCCTTAAGCTCTGACCCCGTGTCCTGGACTCCCCTAACATCGCAAACAATCATCCTGCATCTAGCCTGTCGAACCCCTTAAGAATTGTGTAAGTTTCTATAAGATCCCCTCTCGGTCTCCTAAATTCTAGAGAGTATAAACCAAGTCTATCCAGTCTTTCTTCATAAGACAGTCCTGACATCCCAGGAATCAGCCTGGTGAACCTTCTCTGCACTCTGCACTCCCTCTATGGCAAGAATGTCCTTCCTCAGATTTGGAGACCAAAACTGTACGCAATACTACAGGTGTGGTCTCACCAAGACCCTGTACAACTGCAGTAGAACCTCCCTGCTCCTATACTCAAATCCTTTTGCTATGACATTTGCCTGACATTTGCCAGCGATGTTTCTACCTTTGGCAAATCGTGAATAGTGTTTAGGAGAGGTATCTGACGCGCAGGTGCTCTTACCTGATTTGGGATAAGTAACGATCATTGCGTCGGTGTCATGAAACTTGAACTTCTGGGCGGATTCTAAAGATTTCAGCGTGTGCAGGTGCCCCGGAAAGTTAATGCCTGAATACCGAACTGTTACATCAAGGTTCGCCATGGCTGGTGCAGCTTGCAGTGAGTGAACTTCTTCCGACGGCTCAGAGAGCAGGTTTTTTATGCCCCAGTAACAGGAAACCAGTTGCCATTCTCTGCACCGGCCCCTCCCTCCAGGAGGAAGTTGTGGTTTTTTTTGGCTCTTGCATTTTTTGATCAAATCCCCCACACAATGAGTTCTTCTCTGAAAATTAATTACAGATTTCCCCAAATATTTTGGTGAGGCCTTCAGTAGTTGCAAGCTGGTGTATGACATGGAACCTATAACAGCAGTGCAGCCTTAACCCATTGAGTTCCGCAGCAGATATTAAAAAACGCATTTCCCCAGCTATCTCAGCCTCTGCTCGCAGTAGTTTGTGGTCGTGGGTAATTTCAGTCAATGTGCAGTCAATTGCATTTCATTGTAGTCCATGGAATGCCATCTTGACCTGGAGTAATACCCAATCATAGGCAATTAGGCAACCCCAGTCTGAAGAAGGATCTCGACCCACAACATCAACAGAAATTTTGTCAATAGATATTTTTAAGGCAGAGATAGATAGATTCTTGATCAGTACAATGTCAGGAGTTATGGGGAGAAGGCAGGAGAATGGGATTAGGAGGGAGAGGTAGATCAGCCATAATTGAATGGCAGAGTAGACTTGATGGGCCGAATGGCCTAATTCTGCTGCTATCACTTATGACCTTATAACGTCACCTATCCATGTTCTCCAGAGATACTACTTGACCTGCTGAGTTACTCCAGCACTTTGAATCCCAGTAAACTATCTCAAATATATTACCTTAAAGCTGAAATGAACTGTTTTGAAAAATGTTTTAATTTTCATTTGGGATATTGTTTTGCACAAATATATTGGTGCTTGGAGACTCTGTGGCTGTTGTCACCATGACTTGTGAGGAAGTGCAACTTGGTGCTCATCAGGTAAGGTCTGCTTCTGCTTGCCTTTTCAAACCACGATTCTCCATTTGATGTAATGAAACACTTCATGCAGCCATTGTTTGTTTATGAGTTACTCACCTAGAAACACAGAAATGACTTAACAAAATTGGGAAACTGAATTTTAAGTTCAATTCTTTAGTGTCCTAAAAATGCTGCACAAAAGAACATTGCCATCATTCTTTCTATTGAAATGATTAAAAAGACATCCCTTATTCCAATCTGTACCGCATCATGCAGCATGTGTGATGGAGGTTCAACCGCGGACATCAAAGATTATGAGGAGAAGGCCGGAGAATGGGGTTGAGTGGGAAAAATTGATCAGCCATGATTGAATAGCGGAGAAGACTCGATGGGCTGAATGGCCTAATTCTGAATTCCAGAGTTGAGGTGGGAGTGACTGCGCTTGATATCAAGACAATATTTGACCGAGTGTGTGGTCAGGTAACACGGGTAAAACTGTTGAGCATCAAGACTAAAACATTCTAGTGGCTGGAGTCACCGCCAAGTTTGATTATCCCATCCCCAGGACATTAGGGCAAGAGCTCCTCAAGGTCACGTCCCAGCTGACCTATCAATGACCTATCTCCCAGTTTGGCAAAAGAATAAATCAGGGAAGGTAATGCATCTGTGGATAACAAGGGAAATCAGGGATAGCATCAAAACAAAAGATGAGGCATACAAATTAGCTAGAAAAAGCAGCCTACCAGAGGACTGGGAGAAATTCAGAGTCCAGCAAAGGAGGACAAATGGCTTAATTAGGAAAGGGAAAATAGATTATGAAAGAAAACTGTCAGGGAACATAAAAACTGACTGCAAACGTTTTTATGGATATGTGAAAAGAAAGAGATTAGTTAAAACAAATGGAGGGAGAGAGAAAACGGGGAATTACAGACCAGTTAGTCTGACATGGGTAGTGGAGAAACTGCTAGAGCCAGTTATTAAAGTTGGGATAGCAGCTCATTTGGAAAGTGGTGAAATCATTGGACAAAGTCAGCATGGATTTATGAAATGTAAATCATGTCTGACGAATCTTATAGAATTTTTCGAGGATGTAACTAGTAGAGTGGATAAGGGAGAACCAGTGGATGTGTTATATCTGGACTTTCAGAAGGCTTTCCACAAGGTCCCACATAAGAGATTAGTATACAAACTTAAAGCACACGGTATTGGGGGTTCAGTATTGATGTGGATAGAGAACTGGCTGGCAGACAGGAAGAAAAGAGTAGGAGTTAACGGGTCCTTTTCAGAATGGCAGGCAGTGACTAGTGGGGTACCGCAAGGCTCAGTGCTGGGACCCCAACTATTTACAATATATTAATGATTTAGACGAGGGAATTGAATGCAACATCTCCAAGTTTGCGGATGACACAAAGCTGGGGGGCAGTGTTAGGTTATCCACTTTGGTGGCAAAAACTGGAAAGTAGATTATTACCTGAATGGTGGCCGATTAGGAAAAGGGGAGATGCAACGAGACCTGGGTGTTATCGTACACCAGTCATTGAAAATAGGCATGCAGGTGCAGCAGGCAGTAAAGAAAGCGAATGGTATGTTAGCATTCATAGCAAAAGGATTTGAGTAAAGGAGCAGGGAGGTTCTACTGCAGTTGTACCACACCTGGAGTATTGCGTTCAGTTTTGGTCTCCTAATCGGAGGAAGGACATTCTTGCCATAGAGGGAGTACAGAGAAGGTTCACCAGACTGATTCCTGGGATGTCAGGACTTTCATATGAAGAAAGACTGGATAGACTCGGCTTGTACTCGCTAGAATTTAGAAGATTGAGGGGGGATCTTATAGAAACTTACAAAATTCTTAAGGGGTTGGACAGGCTAGATGCAGGGAGATTGTTCCGATGTTGGGGAAGTCCAGAACAAGGGGTCACAGTTTAAAGATAAAGGGGAAATCTTTTAGGACTGAGTTGAGAAAAACATTTTTTACACAGAGAGTGGTGAATCTCTGGAATTCTCTGCCGCAGAAGGTAGTTAAGGCCAGTTCATTGGCTATATTTAAGAGGGAGTTAGATGTGGCCCTTGTGGCTAAAGGAATCAGAGGGTATGGCGAGAAAGCAGGTACAGGATACAGAGTTGGATGATCAGCCATGATCATATTGAATGGTGGTGCAGGCTCGAAGGGCTGAATGGCCTACTCCTGCACCTATTTTCTATGTTTCTATGTTTCTCCAAACCAGAAGGCCAAGGATGGGGATGTTCACTAATGATTCCCAATGTTCAATTCCATTTACGGCTCTAGCAAATGCAGCAGCCCATGTCTACGTGCAACAAGATATAAACAGTATTGAAACATGGGCTGACTTGTAAATAACCATTGCCCCACGAAGGAAACAAGCAGTGTGAGAACGTAACTATTTATATTTGATATGCAGTGATGTTGCGGTCACCTAAACACCAACACCATCCCCCACCCGTGACATTCACTTGCTTTCCCACCGGCTCACACTAGATGCAGTTTGTACTATGTACGAAATGCAGTGTAATTACACCCTGGGCAACTCTAACAGCACCTCCTGCTAGCAATCCTTCCTATCAAGAAGGGCACCACCACCGACATGTTCCCGTTGAAGTCATTTGCCCAGCATGGAAATGTATGTTTTTCACTTTGTCATCATTGTTACAAAAAGCTGGAACTTGCAACCCAAGAGCAAGTGAGAATACGTTCACCAGAAAGATTGCCGCAGTTCAAGAAGGTAGCTCACTGCTACACTTCAAAATGCTACTAATGATCAACAGTACATTTCAGCAAAATTTTCAGAAACATCCCAAAAAAAGGGGGCAAAGTTGGGGACTCTTGTTGTGTTGGGAAGATGTTGCCTGGGAACCCCCCCGATTATACTGTACAACCAAGGGGCTGTCAAAACTATGGAAGTGGCAACCATGTGAGCATAGGTAACTTTCCAAACTCTGACATGAATATGACAGTCTTGAACTTCCTGGCTACGTTCCACCTATGGTTCCGCATATTGCCTCCAGATTGAGTCTAACCATGAAATAGAAGCTCATTAAGAACCTAACCCCCTATCAGTGTTGATGCTGAACTATCTGCTCTCAGATCCTGCACAAGGTCTTTAACAGGATTGTGAGCCTCATTCATTCCAAGGGTCATGGTGGGGAATTGGGGGGAAAAGGAATATTTAAAGAAAATGTAAAATAAAGTCTTGTATTTTATTAAAGGTAGACAAAAATGCTGGGGAAACTCAGCGGGTGAGGCAGCATCTACGGATATCTATGCTCCACAGATGCTGCCTCACCCGCTGAGTTTCTCCAGCATTTTTGTCTACCTTCGATTTTTCCAGCATCTGCAGTTCTCTCTCAAACATTGTGTTTTATGGAATTGCTTTAAATGGTAGATGTTTTATTTTATAATTTTTAAGTTTTTATTTTAATTTTCAACATTTTATGTTACCCAATGTCACTACTGGGGGACGTGACGTTGGTGGGTGGTGTGTGTGGACTTGAAGGAGTTGTGGTCGGCCGACGGCATCGGAACATTGCAACATCGTGGGGCCCGCTGCGATGGGACATGGTGAATCAGCGCAGGTGAGATTCTGGAAATAGGGAACATGGGCAGCAACTGTGGGCGGCATGCCCCACTCTATAACTGTGACCAGGAACTTGCACTAAGAAGCTCGCAGGCAAAACATCCCCTTTTACTGACCACATGCCTCACAATAAAATACCTCCTTTGTTTCAGATGTTCAGTATAACGATGCAAGGATTGGAGTTCAGGTGCAAAACATACTTTGTGCTAAGATTTTCAAATTGACATCAGGTAGAAATATGGACTTCGGTAGTTTCCGTCAGGATTGTGGGTGGGAGGAGGGGGTGGGGGGCATTTTCTGTGCCTGTGTAATGTTAAAATCATCATGTGTGGAAATGTTGCCACGTCTGGACTTTCTTTGTGGTTGCTCTGTGGGAACCTTCTAAAGCAGCAGGTCTCACACAAATAGTCACTTCTAGCTGAATGACATTTCACTCTGTGTCCAGCAACCTATGTGCGGCCACTTCCACAACGTTCAACAGATGCCTTACCTTTCCTCGATACTTCCTCCCTCTTCTGAGTCCATTTATCATCAAATATCGACACAAAAATGCTGGAGTAACCCAGCGGGACAGGCAGCATCTCTGGAGAGAAAAAATGGGTGACGTTTCGGGTCGAGACCCTTCTTCAGACTGAAGGTCAGGGGAGAGGGAAACTAGAGATATGGAAGAGTAAGGTGTGAAAAGGACAGATCAAAACACCCTCTCTCGCTGTTACATTTCGTCCACTTATCACCCAGTTATGTCCTATTCCCCCCACCTGACTCCATCCTCCGATCTGTTTCCACCTATCACCTGCCAATCAACCGATGGGTGGCATGGTGGCAAAGCGGTAGAGCTACTGCCTTACAGCGCCAGAGACCCAGTTCGATCCCGACTAGGGGTGCTGTGTGTACGGAGTTTGTATGTTCTCCCCGAGAACTGCCTGGGTTTTCTCCGAGATCTTTGGTTTCCTCCCACACTCCAAAGATGTACAGCTTTGTAGGTTAATTGGCTTGGTGTATGTGTAAATTGTCCCTAGTGTGTAGGGTGGTGTTAGTTTGCGGGGATCGCTGGTCGGTGCGGACTTGGTGGGCCAAAGATCCCGTATCCGAGCTGCATCCCTAAACTAATAAACTAAACTAATCCCCTATCTGACTGCATTTGCTCATAATCTCCCACTGCCCTTGTTCCACTTATTGCTATTAACCCCTCTCACACCCCTCCTCTCGCCTCTTTGTACAGCCTAACTTCGCTCTCAATACTGACCCGAGTCTCAACCTGAAATGTAGACCATCCCTTTGCTTCCAGAGATGCTGGCTGACTTATTTTGCCGTTCATCATTTAAACCAGTCTCCTCTGTCTACACCCCACATCCCACCCACTTCACATGGTAGCATTGTATTATTGAATACGCATAGTTGGTGTAAAGGTCTGTGAACCAAATATAAAAACATTGTCCTCCACTTCATGCACCACAAAAGGGCGTCACGGAGGTGAAGCGGTAGAGTTGCTGCCTTAAAGTGCTTGCAGCGCCGGAGACCCAGGTTCGATCCCGACTACAGTGCTGTCTGCTGTTTATACGATCTGACTGTGACCGCGTGGGTTTTCTGCGAGATCTTCTGTTTCCTCCCACATTCCAAAGGTTTGTAGGTTAATTGGCTTGGGTTTGTATACTTGGTATAAGTGTAAAATTAAACCTAGTGTGTGTAGGCTTGTGTTAATGTGCGGGGGTCGCTGGTCGTGTGCCGAGTCGGTGGGTTGAACGGCCTGTTTCCACGCTGTATCTCTAACACTAAAAACTAAAAACAATAAGTGGCATGTGGAAAAACTTTGCCAACTTGGAGCAGTTGGCAAAGTTGCCTTGCCTAGACCCTTAATGAAAAACAAAAGTGCCAGCTCTCATCATGATGAGAGATTATGCAACAAAGATCACCCTTCTTGCCCAACATTGGAACTAACGTGAGAATTTTAATCATAGAAAGTGCCAGTTCATGCTCAATTTTTAATTGCAAGTTCAAACATGTTTTCTAATGTTCTCCTTTGATATAACCATGAATCGCATTACATTCTTTTTGGCAAGATGCATTGATATCCTGCAGCAAAAACAGATTGCTGGAGGAACCTAGTGGGTCAGTCAGCATCTGTGGGATGAAATTAACACTCACTTGGGTCTGAACCCAAAACGTCTATTCTTCATTTCCATCCTCAGATGCTGCCTGACTCACTGAGTTCCTCCAGCAGTTTATTTTATGCATCAAGTTCCTGTAAGTGCAGTCACTCCTGTTTCTGTTTTGTTATCCTATTTGCAGAAAGCCATTGCAGCCTCAATATTAATTATTTGTCGTACTTATTGGATCTGAATGTTCTGCGACAGTGCCCCTCCCTTGTATGCCGCTCTGGTCCCTATCACTGGCTGAGAGGACAATCCCCAGTGTCACTGGGAACAGCTTGGACCAAATAGCTGGTACTGGTTGGCCACGTCAGCCTACTCCCTATAAAACCCAAGCATTCTGGCCGGAGGGGATAAGGGAGAGGAAAGGAGGGAATAGGAGGAACAAAGAAAAAAAAAGAAAAAAAGTGGCTGCCTGTATATTAACCACATTAGCCTGCCTTAACTATATCTATCATCACACATATTATGCATGCAGCACATTCCTTATGTAGTCCAGTCTGGATCTTCATCCCTATTGATAACAGAACTTCAGCATTTCATAGTCTGACTTGATACTGACTACGGAGACGAGCGCATGTAATGTTTCCTCCGCTTGTGTTACAATAAAGACTCTTTGAGTTGTTACTCCTGTGTATGGGGCTTATTACACAACATGGTGTCAGAAGTGGGATAGTGTGGGCGTTTAATGGCAGTGTTTAAATCTTTAGGATTGATACAAATCCGTATTTCTTCCTTGTTCATTTTGGTTGATACGACCCTGGTTGAGACCCAGTCTGATGGATCAGCAACAGGAGTAATCACACCTAGAGTCTCCATCCTGTTGAGTTCTTTTTGTACGCGATCCAGCATGGCATGGGGAATCCGGTGGGCAGGACGGACAACTGGCATGACCTCTGGGTCAGTCATAATTGTGCACTTGATGGGAAGCTTGCCGAGCTTGTCGTCGAAGAGATCTCCATATTGTGAGAGAAACTGTTGAGCTAAGAGTGAATAGCTGGGACAAGCCCGAAGGTAGACAAAAATGCTGGAGAAACTCAACAGGTGAGGCATCTATGGAACGAAGGAATAGGTGGCGTTTCGGGTCGAGACCCTTCTTCAGACTGATGTGAGGTGCTGCTCCTCTAATTTACAGTGGGACTCACTCTGGCCATGGAGGAGGCACAGGACAGAAAGGTCGGATATGGAATGGGATGGGGAGTTGAAGTGCTGAGTCACCGGGAGATCAGGTTGGTTATTGCGAACCGAGCGGAGGTGTTGGGCGATTTGCCAGAACCTCTTCCTGTCCACAGACAACAAGGAACTGTGCCAACACCCACAGAGGCAAAGACTGAGAGGCCAGGATAATACAGAGACTGCCAGTGTCGCCTCTTCAAGCCCAAAGCTGAGCCACCTGGGAGTAACCTGAGACCGCCAGCAAGGCAAGACTTTTTTTTAATTAAATTTTTTTTAATCAAAAATATTTATTCGAATATTAAAATGATATATACAGTACAGTAAAACACAAGACAGACCCACCACCATAATACACTCCTTGTCAAGGATGCATTCAACCACCCAGCGGTCACGGAAATCCCCCTGGGTGCCAGCGAACAGCGCGTTGTCCCTCTCTAACACCACCCGGGCATGGACGTAACCCCGGAAAAGGGGCAGGTAACCGGCTCGGGCAGGCAAGACTCTCTAGGCAAGGGGCAACTGCAGGAAGAAGGCTGAATTTGATCCTGAGGCTCATCATTCAAAGACCAGGACTAAGCTGCCGGGACAAGCCCAAGATCACCAGCTCCACCGCACATGAACCCTGATGGTGATGGACAGCACCCCCTATGTAGTTCTGGGCTTGTTTACCACTGTGAATAAAATATCTCATGTGAGTTCACCCTACCGCTAATGTTGGTGTGGTCACTGCCGAACTCGGCCTCTTCCCCGATGCCACATCCTGGCAAGGTGTACTATCCTATTAGCATAAATTTGAAAAAGCATTCTGTTACGTTTGGATGAAACCATGACACACTAACGTGCAGGAGAGATGTTTGAGATTCTGCAGAGGAAAGTTGAGCCTGACTTGCAGCTGGTAGATGAGGCATGCTGAATCTGCCCCACCCCACACATACGTGTCAGGAAGGAGTGCCCACCCTCCTCACTGCTGGGCACTTTGTATTGCCCTCTATTCAATTTGATACGATACTATTTTATTTATCTCAGAGGAAAATTGGTCTGCCACTAGTCGAAAGATAGTTGCAAATGCCGTGTGCATTATAATAATAATAATGAAATTCAAGCGAGCAGTGCATATGTAATATTGCACAAACATGAAATTAATTTATTGAGTGGAAATGTCCAGGATGTGGGGTATGCAAAGGTGGGGGAGGGGGAGGGGAGTCAGTCTACCCCACGACATAAGTGGGAGGAGTTGTACAGTTTGATAGCCACAGGGGGAAAAAAGTACCTGTGGCGTCCTGTCCCGCATCTTGGTGGAACCAGTCTGATGCTGAAGGTGCTCCTCATGTTGATCAGTGGGTCACGGAGGGGGTGAGCTGTATTGTCCAGGATGCTCCGCAGTTTGAGGAGCGCCCTCCAATCCAAGACCACCTCCCGTGAATCCAACTCCACCCCCAGGACGGAGCCAGCCTTCCTGATGAGCTTGTTGCATCTGTTGGCATCCGTGGCCTTCGCCCTGCTGCCCGTTCCCTTGCCGTTCTCTCTGCCCCTGATCAAGGCAGAGGGTGTGAGAACAATATGTTTACAGGAGACACTCAGTCCCTGAGGATGTTGAGGTGTTTTGGTGGGAGAGGGGGTTTAGTTATTTATTTGGTTGGTGGAGAGGTGGGTAGAACTGTTGCAGGCAGTGCCACCATCAGTTGGGAATAGCCCAGCTGCATTATATTTGGCTGCTACTAATGCTCACAAATTGCACATGTACGTCAATGGCACTCATCACTTCTCAACTGTAATGTTCTTCAATGAATCTTTACTTTCAGTCATCTCCATCCAATGCAACTAATTTCATCCTTTTGCCGACCAGTGTTTCAAGTTAAATTAGACGTTTAATTTAAGAAAGAATTCCAGATGTTGGAAAAATCGAAGGTAGACAAAAATGCTGGAGAAACTCAGCGGGTGATGCAATATCTATAGAGCGAAGGAATAGGTGACATTTGGGGTCAGGACCCTTCTTCAGACTGATGTGGGTGGGGGGGCTATTACCAAGTTAAACCAGACTATATATTCCATTCAAAGCTAACTTTCTGAACCTGAATCTCCATTCAATGCAGATTATGACTTGCTAATTAATAGAAGTCATAGAGTGATACAGTGTGGAAATAAGTCCTTTGGCCCAACTTGCCCACACTGGCCAACATGTCCCAGCTACATTAGTTCCACCGCATTTGGCTCATATTCCTCCAAGTCTGTCCTATCCAGGTACCTGTCTAACTGTTTCTTAAACATTGGGATAGTCCCAGCCTCAACTACCTCCTCTGGCAGCTTGTTCCATACACTCACCACCATTTGTGTGAAAAAGTTACCCCTCAGATTCCCATTAAATCTTTTCCCCTTCACCTTAAACCTATGTCTTCCAGTCCTCGATTCACCTACTCTGGGCAAGAGACACTGTGCAATTAATCTCAATCTGATCTGCACTCCCCACCAACAATTTCTTCACCACCCTTCATTATACCCAGAATTACATGAACCATTTGGTATTCATACAAGATGCAGACTGCAGTTGGACATGGATTTAATATGTTTGTTATAAAGTTTTAAAAGCAAGAAGTAGTACGTCTTAAGAATGGTCTTGATGCAAAACATCACCCATTCCTTCTCTCCAGAGATGCGGCCTGCCCCCCTGAATTACTCTAGCATTTTGTGTCTATCTTCAGTTTAAACCAGCTTCTGCAGTTACTTCCTACACTAGAAGGAACTCTAATTTCAAGAGAGAGTTAGATATAGCTCTTAGGGCTAACAAAATCAAGGGATATGGGGAGAAAGCAGGAACAGGGTACTGATTTTGGATGATCAGTCATGGTCATATTGAATGGCGGTGCTGGCTTAAACAGCCAAAACCTATTTTCGATGTTTCTATGTAAGTATTATCAGTTGTTTTATTAACATGTACAAGTCCACATTGTACAAATCCACATAAGCTTTTCATTGTACCTCGGTACACGTGACAATAAATGAAACTGAACTGAACTGATTTACCTTGATTAGATTTTGGGGGGATTTCTTGAAGTAAGTAGTTGTTACCGGTCAGGTACCTGTCTTTCCAAGTGAGACGGGTGCGAATTGCTGCCGAGCCTGTTGCACACTGAAGATACAGCTGTCTAACTGTTACTCGATACTGATGCGGTATAGATAGTGATGCGGTATACTAAGTGGTAATATTACTGTAGATGGTCCATGCATGCAACCAATAATATAGCTACCTCAGTACCACTAACCACGCCTTAGTTATCAAGTATAATAACTCTCTCTATCTCTCCCTCCCTCTCTTGGTTCCAGCACGGTTATAGACTGCTAGTAGTCAGTGCTGGAATGTGTTTAACCTGAGTGATCATTAAACAATAAGTAAAGTTACAAGTGTGTCAGGCTTAACTTCTTTACAATTACCAAGTGGTAATATTGACACGCTTTGTGGAGAACCCCCCTGAAAAACTAATCACGGTGTTTCCGGGGATTCACTGAGAATATTGGTGCATTTCATTACCTACTTGAATGACTTCACCATTATATGCTCCACGTGATTGTGATTCCCATTTACTAATAAAAAGCAGGGAATCCAGCAGACCACCGATTACTGGCCTAATGGAGACACAAGGGATAACAGATGCTGGAATCGTGAGCCAAACACAAAGTGCTGGAGAAACTCAATGGGAGGAATGAACAGATGACATTTTGGTTTGGGACCCTTGTTCAGACTGATTACCAGCCCAATATGATTTTGCCTATTTTATATTATCAGCCAAAAGATAAAATTACTTACAATTGCTATAGAATAAAATACATTAAGGGATATGGTGGGAAGGCAGGAACGGGGTACGGAGTGTGGATGATCAGCCAAGATCACAGTGAATGACGGTGCTGGCTCGAAGGGCCGAATGGTCTACTCCTGCACCTATTGTCTATTGTTGTGTCATAGATACACTAGCAGGGATGACAGTGGAGAAACAATGGTAGGTGTTTCTAGGAATAATACAGAATGTACAGGATCATCAGTTCATTCCTAGGAGGAAGAAAGATTCCAAGGGGAGAAAGGGGCGACCATGGCTGACAAGGGACGTCAGGGACAGTATAAAAATTAAAGCGAAGAAGTACAACGTAGCAAAGATGAGCGGGAAGCAAGAGGATTGGGTAATGTTTAAAGAACAACAGAAGATAACCAAAAAGACAATACGGGGAGAAAAGATGAGGTACAAAGGTAAAGCTAGCCAAGAATATAAAGCAGGATAGTAAAAGCTTCTTTAGGTATGTGAAGAGGAAAAAATTAGTTCAGACCGAAGTTGGACCCTTGAAGACCGAAAAAGGTGAATTTATTATGGGGAACAAGGAAATGGCAGATGAGTTGAACAGGTTCTTTGGATCTGTCTTCACTAAGGAGGACACAAACAATCTTCCTGATATAGTCGTGGCCAGAGGATCTGGGGTGACAGAGGAACTGAAGGAAATCCACATTAGGCAGGAAATGGTGTTGGATAGACTGATGGGACTGAAGGCTGATAAATCCCCAGGGCCTGATGGTCTGCATCCCAGGGTACTTAAGGAAGTGGCTCTAGAAACTGTGGATCGCGCCTGTTCTGAGCTATCATTATTTCAAAGACGTTTCCTTGATTATGGCCTGATAACGACGAAAAAACTAACACTCAAATTTTTGAAACATACATCAGTCCCTACTCTTAAGATGTGGATTCCAAACATGTCCGAGACGCTACATCTTGAAAATATTAGACTTGTCTTGGCAGAAAAACCAGATCATTTTTCGAAGACATGGACACCTACCATTGATTTATTATAAGGATAGTATGGTACAACACAACTTTGGATTTAAATCTAATTATGGGTTGGTTGAGGTGGGTGGGGAGAAATTTGAGGCAGGTATATTACCACTTTTTTCTTTCTTTCTCTTTTGTCCTTTTTTTTCCTTCATTTTTTCTATTCTTCTTTTCTTTCTTTTATTTATTTATTCACTCTTTGGCTCCACCACGTTGGTAGTCCAGGGGTTCTATCTTTGCACATCTCACTTTTTCTCTTTCTTGCTTTTTCTCCTATCTTTTCTTCCAACTATAGCTAAAAAGTTAAAATTGAAGCTGTACAATAACTGTATCATTTGTATATGCCGTTGGTTCTATTTTTGTACACTGGCTTCTAATAAATTAAAAATAAATAAATAAATAAAATTTAAAAGAGATTTAAAAAAAAGAAATCGTGGATGCATTGGTGATAATTTTCCAATGTCCTATAAACTCAGAGTCAGTTCCGGTGGATTGGAGGGTAGCTAATGTTATCCCACTTTTTAAGAAAGTCGGGAGAGAGAAAACGGGGAATTATAGCCTGACATCGGTGGTGGGGAAGATGCTGGAGTCAATTATAAAAGATGAGATAGCCGCACAT
This sequence comes from Leucoraja erinaceus, assembly GCF_028641065.1. Lineage (NCBI taxonomy): Eukaryota > Metazoa > Chordata > Chondrichthyes > Rajiformes > Rajidae > Leucoraja > Leucoraja erinaceus. Next base: position 40,275,399 of record NC_073393.1, read on the forward strand.
TTGGATAGCAGTAACAGCATGGATTTACAAAGGGGAAATCATGCTTAACTAATCATCTGGAATTTTTTGAAGATGTAACTAGGAAAATGGACAAGGGAGAGCCAGTGGATGTAGTGTACCTGGACTTTCAGAAAGCATTTGATAAGATCCCACATAGGAGATTAGTGGGCAAAATTAGGGCACATGGTATTGGGGGTAGAGTGCTGACATGGATAGAGAAGTGGTTGGCAGACAGGAAACAAAGAGTAGGGATTAACGGGTCCCTTTCAGAATGGCAGGCAGTGACTAGTGGGGTACCGCAAGGCTCGGTGCTGGGACCGCAGCTACTTACAATATACATCAATGATTTGGATGAAGGGATTCAAAGTAACATTAGCAAATTTGCAGATGACACAAAGCTGGGTGGCAGTGTCAACTGTGCGGAGGATGCTATGAGAGTGCAGGGTGACTTGGACAGGTTGGGGGAGTGGGCAGATGCATGGCAGATGAAGTTTAATGCAGATAAATGTGAGGTTATCCACTTTGGTAGCAAAAACAGGAAGACAGATTACTATCTAAATGGCGTCAAGTTGGGAAAAGGGGAAGTACAACGGGATCTGGGGATCCTTGTACATCAGTCTATGAAAGTAAGCATGCAAGTACAGCAGGAAGTGAAGAAAGCAAATGGCATGTTGGCCTTTATAACAAGAGGAATCGAATATTGGAGCGAAGAGTTCCTTCTGCAGTTGTACAGAGCCCTAGTGAGACCACACCTGCAGTATTGTGTGCAGTTTTGGTCCCCTAATTTGAGGAAGGACATTCTTGCTATTCAGGGGGTGCAGCGTAGGTTTACAAGGTTAATTCCCGGGATGGCACGACTGTCATATGCTGAGAGAATGGAGCAGCTGGGCTTGTACACTCTGGAGTTTAGAAGGATGAGAGGGAATCTCATTGAAATATATAAGATTGTTAAGGGCTTGGACACGCTAGAGGTAGGAAACATGTTCCCGATGTTGGGGGAGTCCAGAACCAGGTGCCACAGTTTAAGGATAAGGAGTAAGGCATTGAGAACGGAGGCGAGGAAACACTTTTTCTCACAGAGAGTTGTGAGTCTGTGGAATTCTCTGCCTCAGAGGGAGGTGGAGGCCGGTTCTCTGGATGCTTTCAAGAGAAAGCTAGATAAGGCTCTTAAAAATAGCGGAAACGGGATAGAGGGAGAAGGCAGGAACGGGGTACTGATTGGGGATGATCAGCCATGATCACATTGAATGGTGGTGCTGGGTCGAATGGCCGAATGGCCTACTCCTGCACCTATTGTCTATTATCCACTGTCTATTGTCATAAGGGATAGGAGCAGAATTAGGCCATTCGGCCCATCTAGTCTACTGTGTCATTCACTCGTTGGTGATCTATCTCTTCCTCCTAATCCCATTCTCCTGCCTTCTCTCCATAACCCCTGACACCCGTACTAATCAATACCTGATATTGCTTCTGATATTTTATTTGTCAATTCTGAGTTGATCAATCTATGCCTTATAATAGACAAGGTAAGCTCAGACTCTGAGCCTGCAGATTTAACACCGAGGAGGTTTCTGTGGACGTAATGGGACTGGGAAACTATTCAGAATCTGGTGAGATCTAGGACAACAAAGAGTCCTTTTAAAAGTTATCATGTACAGTATTATCACCAAGGCTACAATGAAAACCATGACCTCAGAGTCACTAACGTTTCTAAAATTATTTTGTCTCTAATGTAACAGCGGGTAAAATGCACACCAGAGGAAATCCTGTGACTTGTGACGTTGAATGTGAAAGTTGCATCTTTTCAGTGAGAGCTATTTTAGTTGTTGCTTTGAGATTGAGTGGTTGCGTGGAGACGTGGCCAGTGACATGATCGAGCTCAGTACTCATCTGGTGAGGTCTTCAGTTTCAGCTGATGCAGCTTTTAACATTTCACTAATTCTGATGATCATCACAGATCAATGGTTCAAATCATTCACAGGTTTAAGATTTTTTACCAGTTTCAGAGGTAGTTTATAAAAGGTCTTTTTGAGAGGTATGCGTCATGATGGCTGCATTTCTGTGGAGTTAGCAATGTCGTAGTCTGGTTATTCATAGGCAGTGATGTTGGGAGTTGCCTTCCTCTGTTGCACCTTGATATTTTCTTCAAATAAATATCTTATAAGCTCTTTCAAATGAGGGGGAGAGATAATTGAAACAGCTCATCACAACATACAAAGAAATGGCTAAGGTTTGTAAGTCTTGTGTAGGAAGGAACTGCAGATGCTGGTTAAACACTGAAGATAGACACAACATGCTGGAGTAACTCAGTGGGACAGGCAGCGAAGGAATGGGTGATGTTTCTGGTCAAGAGACTCCTTCAGTCTGTGACCTGTGGCAATAATAACACCATTGAATCATTGCTGCTTATCTAGCTGTTACTGTCATCTTCATCTGAGAGGTCAGCCTCCAACAGTTCTGGGGGAGGTGGGACCAGTACAAACAGGGCGGTCAGCACCTGGGCTGGAATGGAACCAATGTCCTTGGGGGAGTGTTTGCTAGTGCTGTCGGGAAGGATTTAAACTAATGTGGCAGCGGATGGGTACAAGAGCAGGGAGGCAGGGGGGGGGTGTAAAATGAGGGTAGAAGCAATGGGTAGCAAGGTGAAAAGTAAAAGTGGCAGGCAGACAAAACCAGGGCAAAAATCAAAAAGGGCCACTTTTCAACATAATTGTATAAGGGGTAAGAGCGTTGTAAAACCAAGCCTGAAGGCTTTGTGTCTCAATGCAAGGAGTATTCGTAATAAGGTGGATGAGTTGAACGTGCAGATAGTTATTAATGATTATGATATAGTTGGGATCACGGAGACATGGCTCCAGGGTGACCAAGGCTGGGAGCTGAACATGCAGGGATATTCAATATTCAGGAGAGATAGAGAGAAAGGAAAAGGAGGTGGGGTAGCGTTGCTGGTTAGAGAGGAGATTAATGCAATAGAAAGGAAGGACATTAGTTTGTAGGATGTGGAATCGGTATGGGTAGAGCTGCGAAACACTAAGGGGCAGAAAACGCTGGTGGGTGTTGTGTACAGGCCACCTAACAGTAGTAGTGAAGTTGGAGATGGTATCCAAACAGGAAATTAGAAAAGCATGCGACAAAGGCAAAACAGTTATAATGGGCGACTTCAATCTACATATAGATTGGGTGAATCAAATTGGCAGGGGTGCTGAGGAAGAGGATTTCTTGGAATGTATGCGGGATAGTTATCTAAATCAACATGTAGAGGAACCAACGAGAGAGCAGGCTATTTTAGACTGGGTATTGAGTAATGAGGAAGGGTTAGTTAGCAATCTTGTTGTGCGTGGCCCCTTGGGCAAGAGTGACCATAATATGGTTGCGTTCTTCATTAGGATGGAGCATGACATTGGTTAATTCAGAAACAATGGTTCTGAACTTAAAGAAAGGTAACTTTGAGGGTATGAGACGTGAATTGGCCAAGATTGACTGGCAATTAATTCTAAAAGGGTTGACGGTGGATATGCAATGGAAGACATTTAAAGACTGCAAGGATGAACTACAAAAATTGTTCATCCCAGTTTGGCAAAAGAATAAATCAGGGAAGGTAGTGCATCTGTGGATAACAAGGGAAATTAGGGATAGTATCAAAGCGAAGGATGATGCGTACAAATTAGCCAGAAAAAGCAGCATACCAGAGGACTGAGAGAAATTCAGAGACCAGCAGAGGAGGACAAAGGGCTTAATTAGGAAAGGAAAAATAGATTATGAAAGAAAACAGGCAGGGAACATAAAAACTGACTGCAAACGTTTTTATAGATATGTGAAAAGAAAGAGATTAGTTAAAACAAATGTAGGCCACTTGCAGTCAGAAACAGGTGAGTTGATCATGGGGAACAAGGATATGGCGGACCAATTGAATAACTACTTTGGTTCCATCTTCACTAAGGAAGACATAAATAATCTGCCGGAAATAGCAGGGGACCGTTGGTCAAAGGAGTTGGGGGAATTGAGTGAAATCCAGGTTAGTCGGGAAGTGGTGTTGGGTAAATTGAATGGATTAAAGGCCGATAAATCCCCAGGGCCAGATAGGCTGCATCCCAGAGTACTTAAGGAAGTAGGTCCAGAAATAGTGGATGCATTAGTAATAATCTTTCAAAACTCTTTAGATTCTGGAGCAGTTCCCGAGGATTGGTGGGTAGCAAACGTAACTCCACTTTTTAAGAAGGGAGGGAGAGAGAAAATGGGAAATTACAGACCAGTTAGTCTAACATCGGTAGTGGGGAAACTGCTAGAGTCAGTTATTAGAGATGGGATAGCAGCACATTTGGAAAGTGGTGAAATCATTGGACAAAGTCAGCATGGATTTACGAAAGGTAAATCATGTCTGACGCTTCTTATAGAATTTTTCGAGGATGTAACTAGTAACGTGGATAGGGGAGAACCAGTGGAGGTGGTGTATCTAGACTTTCAGAAGGCTTTCGACAAGGTCCCACATAAGAGATTAGTATACAAACTTAAAGCACACGGCATTGGGGGTTCAGTATTGATGTGGATAGAGAACTGGCTGGCAAACAGGAAGCAAAGAGTAGGAGTAAACGGGTCCTTTTCCCAATGGCGGGCAGTGACTAGTGGGGTACCGCAAGGCTCAGTGCTGGGATCCCAGCTATTTACAATATATATTAATGATCTGGATGAGGGAATTGAAGGCAATATCTCCAAGTTTGCGGATGACACTAAGCTGGGGGGTAGTGTTAGCTGTGAGGAGGATGCTAGGAGACTGCAAGGTGACTTGGATAGGCTGGGTGAGTGGGCAAATGTTTGGCAGATGCAGTATAATGTGGATAAATGTGAGGTTATCCATTTTGGTGGTAAAAACAGGAAAGCAGACTGTTATCTAAATGGTGGCCGATTAGGAAAAGGGGAGATGCAGCGAGACCTGGGTGTCGTGGTACACCAGTCATTAAAAGTAGGCATGCAGGTGCAGCAGGCAGTGAAGAAAGGGAATGGTATGTTAGCTTTCATAGCAAAAGGATTTGAGTATAGGAGCAGGGAGGTTCTACTGCAGTTGTACAGGGTCTTGGTGAGACCACACCTGGAGTATTGCGTACAATTTTGGTCTCCAAATCTGAGGAAAGACATTATTGCCATAGAGGGAGTGCAGAGAAGGTTCACCAGACTGATTCCTGGGATGTCAGGACTGTCTTACGAAGAAAGACTGGATAGACTTGGTTTATACTTTCTAGAATTTAGGAGATTGAGAGGGGATCTTATAGAAACTTACAACATTCTTAAGGGGTTGGACAGGCTAGATGCAGGAAGATTGTTCCCGATGTTGGGGAAGTCCAGGACAAGGGGTCACAGCTTAAGGATAAGGGGGAAATCCTTTAAAACCGAGATGAAAAAAACTTTTTTCACACAGAGTGGTGAATCTCTGGAACTCTCTGCCACAGAGGGTAGTTGAGGCCAGTTCATTGGCTATATTTAAGAGGGAGTTAGATGTGGCCCTTGTGGCTAAAGGGATCAGACGGTATGGAGAGAAGGCAGGTACGGGATACTGAGTTGGATGATCAGCCATGATCATATTGAATGGAGGTGCAGGCTCGAAGGGCCGAATGGCCTACACCTGCACCTAATTTCTATGTTTCTATGTTTCTATGTAACAGTATCCGAAGCATTATACTTACGTTTTAAGTAGGGGGAAAGAAAGTGGTCTCGTAACCATGCGTGGTCCGAGAAGGGCCCTCCAGCTAACGTTCAGTAAGACATCGGAGACACAAGCAGCAACAACTTGAGACCACCTTTTGCCAAGTTATGGGCCTGTCCCACTTAGGCGACTGCCGGCGAATACGACATTGAAACTCACCGAAGTCAACACCGGCAACAACCTACGTCACCTGTCGACAACCGACAACATCCTGGCCACACCTTACGACATCCTGCCGACTGCCTTCATTAACCTGGTGACAAGCTCTGACAGCACCTATGTCAAGCTACATTAACCTGGTGACAAGCTACGCTCATTTGGCGTCAAACCCAAGGTTGCCACTGTCGCCGAAAACGTTTTTCAGCGACCAGAAAGGCACTACGACTCTTTGGGCAACTGAGGAGATTACTCACAACAGGCCCATCAGTTCCTCTTATCCAATACTGCCTGGGATCTGTCAAATAGTTGCGAAAACGTGCAAAGATGTAATGTGTTTAAGCTAAGTAGTGAGTAATAATAGGGTCAAAGGGTATAATTGAGTCGAGTCATTCTTTGGTCTGAGGAGGTCCACCCATGTACAAAGTGCCAAAATGACACCACAGGTTTAAGAAATAAAAGCTTTAGGTGGTACGGGTGGCGCAGGGGTAGAATTGCTGCCTTACAGTGCTTGCAGCACCAGAGACCCGGGTTCGATCCCGATTACGGGTGTTGTCTGTACGGAGTTTGTACGTTCTCCCCGTGACCTGCGTGGGTTTTCTCTGAGATCTTCGGTTTCCTCCCACACTCCAAAGACGTACAGATTTGTAGGCTAATTGGCTTGGTAAAATGTAAAAATTGTATCCTTGTGTGTGTAGGATAGTGTTAATGTGCGGGGATCACAGGTCGGCGCTGACTCGGTGGGCCGAAGGGCCTGTTTCCACGCTGTATCTCTCAACTAAACTAAACTTTGAAAAAAATGGTGTAATTGTGATGATGAAATCTGCTAATGTATCTACAGGAGGAAAAGCAGAGGGCCAATCTGCACTTCACGCTGCCCTGGAAAAGCAGCCGACATAAGCAAAGACTTAAGATAGACATGAAATGCTGGTGTAATTCAGCTGGTCAGGCAGCATCTCTGGAGAGAAGGAATGGATAATCAAAGACTTGTTCCCCCATTTCATTCTTTCTTCTGCTCACTCTTGGTGAAAGAACGGACCATTATACGCAGGAGCAGCTTCATCCCCACCTGTCATCAGGTATATGAATAGTCACAGAGAGAACGTTAAAACCCCATATGGACAGCACCCACAGTCAGGATCGAACCCGGGTCCCTGGCACTCTAAGGCAGCAACTCTACCACTGTACCATTGTATTAAATACAAAAGGTGCGGTGTGCTTTGAAGATACGAGAAGTGCTTTGACGACAAGAGATTGCAGGTGCAGGATCCGTGAGCATAAAACAAACTGCCAAGGGACACAATGGGCTTTCTGAAATAGGGGGTTGACCCAAAACATCATCTGACCATTACTCCACGTGAATACAGTGATATAAAAATTTGAATTAATGCCAAGGTGTGTATAATATTTTCATGTTTATCATGGATCAATCATCATGACTTTGACAGGATAAATTAGAAAGTTATCATCCTTTCCGATGGAATTTGTATTACATTAAGGATGCTATGGCAACCTGGATCATATAATTTGCTGATTAGAGACCTGCTATAGAGATTATCTGTAAAGATAACAATATCTCAAACGATACCCACCCAAACTAGTCCCAATTTAACTGCTTGCTCGTGCTTTGTTGTGTGCATATGAACCATAAATCTATCTTATGTTTGCCTGGCAATATAACTATATTGATTAAAGATTGCTGAAAGCTTCCTTGTTGACTAAACTAGAATGAGACACTGCATGTCCAGAAGGGAGAGTAGACTAGAGCTTAGTTCAACACTTTATTCAAAAGAGAGCTTCTTTCACTGTGCAGTATACAAATGCTGGAGAAACTCAGCGGGTTAGGCAGCATCTAAGGAGAGAAGGCATAGGCGACGTTTCGGGTCGAGACCCTTCTTCAGACTGATGTTGGGGAGGCAGGAAAAAGAAAGGAAGTAGGAGGAGACATAAGGACAAGGGGGGAACTGAGAGGGGGAGGGGGAAAGCAAGGGCAATCTACAATTAGAGAAGCCAATGTTCACACCGCTGGGGTGCAAAATACCCAAACAAAATATGAGGTGCTGTTCCTTCAGTTTGCTGTCAGAGGCGTCGGAAGCCGTGAGAGTCTCTGTGCCGAATTTGCCCAGGTGTCCGACATGGACCACGCTGCGGCTCGGTGCATCCTGGAGGACAACCAGTGGCCGCTGGAAGTAGGTACCAAGCACTGTGTAGAAGCGGTGGAAGATAGTGGCCTTCAAATGGGGGTGGTTGGAGAAAGCATCCTGCTTGCCTGCTAGATTTTCACTTACTGTAACTGCAGGAAAAATGTTCCCGATGTTGGGGGAGTTCAGAACCAGGGGTCACAGTTTACGAATAAGGGGTAGGCCATTTAGGACTGAGATGAGGACAAACTTTCTTCATGCAGAGTTGTGAATCTGTGGAATTGTCTGCCACAGAAGGCAGTGGAGGCCAATTCACTGGATGTTTTCAAGAGAGAGTTACATTTAGCTCTTGCGGCTAGCAAAATCGAGGGATATGGGGAAAAAAACAGGAAAGAGGTACTGATTTTAGATGAACAGCCATGATCATATTGAATGGCAGTGCTGGCTCGAAGGGCCGATGGACTACACCTATTTTCTATGTTTCTATGTTTGAGTATATGGCAATAAAACTCGACCACTTGATTTTGAAGCATTCATGCATGGTGGAGGTATAATGTAATCATAGAGTGATACAGTGTGAAAACAGGCCCTTCGGCCCAACTTGCCCACACCTGCCAACATGTCCCAGCTACACTACCTGCTTTTCGTTCATATCCCTCCAAACCTGTCCTATCCATGTATCAGTCTGTTTCTTAAATGTTGGGATAGTCCCTGCCTCAACTACCTCCTCTGGCAGCTTGTTACGAAAGCCACCGCCCTTTGTGTGGAAAAAGTTTTCCCTTAAAAAGTTACCTCTTAAAAATACTTTAAACAAAAAACATTGAAATCATACTTCTACAATGCACTAAAACATGATTTCAATACATCAAATTTCAAAAAGTCCCTACCATGGGGGGGGACAGGGCACCCCCTACCACACCTACTCGGTCACTCCACTGCCTCGCCGGGGCCCCCCAAGGCCAGTGATTATTGATCGTTCCGCCCCCCCCCCCCCCACTTTCAAAAACGCTCCACGGCCCCAGGTTCAGACGGAGAGCACTGCCAGATGTGAGCAGGGAACTGAGGCCAGTTGTCCGTGATGTCTGAATCCCATTGCTCAGCGCTTTGTGTTTTGGAGTTGGCTAATGTTATCGATTTGTAATTAGCCTGATTTGTAATTAGTTGACATTACCTTAATTTATTAATCTGGAATATCCAGGGGAATGGATTAAATGTAATATTAAAATAACATGCAAGGTGTCAGGCTGTCTGTCACAACATACAGCCCTGATAACCCATTATTTCCTTAAGTTAAATATTGGGAAGGTAGCACCATTGTCATTTGCCACCAACTATTATGTTTGTTTACCTCACTGACTATTTCTAACCCCCCCCCCCCCAAATTCCTTTGACAGTTTGAATAGAAATGTCCCCAATCTCGTTGTTTTATTAATTGAACACGTAGATGAACATCCTCAAGGAGTGTAATCAGATGGAAACTGATTCAGATGTGATGTTTAAGAGCTTGTTCAAAGAAGAGGCATATTTTAAAGGAGTGACAGAGATATTTGCAGGGGAATGTGTAAGGAGATTTTTATTTGTCTTGAGTTTTAGTTTGAACTAGGACATCTAAATATTCAAAGTTTAATATAGTAATTGTGCTGATACTGACTCCAACCAACCACATAATGAATATCATCCATTCCGGAGGTTCTATTTTTCTGATGCCATTTAAACTTCACTTGAATTTCAATCACTTCAATGGAAAAGTAATTGGGAATGGGGAGCATTGGAACAAGAATTTGACCTAGGTACATATTAACTGTAATATAATAATGTATGCATGTTGGTAGGTGCAATCAAAACAAAGATCTTTTTTATCATTGTCGTGCTATGAATAACACAGAAAATATTATTTACTCTCAAGATCACATTAAATAGAATATTATTGCATAAATATATATTGTTATTGGATTTTGCATTTTGGAAAAGTCCCAGCTGAGAGGAAGACAGCGAAATACTGAAAATATTGGGGGTGAAAATGACTTCAGGACAGTTTATTAGGAAAATTAAGGAAATGGTTAAAGGGGCTGTCCCACTGCGGTGACCTAAAAGAGTTTAGAAGAGTTTAGGAGAGTTTGAAAAAATGTCATGTTGAAGACCTCCTTCGACTATGTCGAAGACCTCCTTCGACCTTCTTCGACTATGTTGAAGACTAGCTTCGACCAGCTTCGACTAGCTTCGGGAAAATTGTGGAGAGTGAAGACGACCTCCTTCGATCTCCTTCGACCTCCGACTACGTTGAAGACTATCTACGACTTCCTTTGACTACCTTCAATTACCTTCGACTACCCTCGATTAACTACGAATAACATGCCGACCTACTACGACCTACTTCGACTAAACCTACGAGTAAAAAAAGTATCGATTTTTTCCATGGCGACCTTTTTTTTACTCAGGGGCATTTTTCAACATGTGACCTAGCTGAGGCCTCGAGTATGCGGGGACTACTCTCGAGCATGAGGGAGAGTTACAAAGACCTCCTAGGACCTCGTGTCGACCAAGCTACGAGTATGAGTCTCGCCTGAACTCGCGGATTAGGTTGCCGCAGTGTGACAGCCCCTTTACAGAATACTTATACAGCTGAGTGAGTGTAATTTTATGGATGAGAAATTGTGTTCAAGCAATTGATGACTTCTTTGACAAAGTAACTAGCATGTTAGATAACAAGGAAGCCAATGGATGTAGCAAATTTTGTTATACAAAATGTGGCCTGTGAAGTGCCCCATAAAAGATTACTGCATTAGATAAGCACCTGTAGACTTGAACGTAATCGGTTAAGTCCAGGGGGTCAGATAAGGGGCTTTATGTGTGGGCCAGATATATTGTCAGTGCAGAGGGGCTAGGAGCAAGGCCAGGTGTGCATCCAGAGTCAAGGTCTGGAATAGTACTAGGTGTGCAGTCAAAGCTGGGACAATGGGAGTGTTCAGCACTGGGAACCTAAGCAGGTAAGCAGCTATGATCAGGGTAGAATAGGGGGCCAGGTGTAAGGCTGGACTCAGGGTCAGGAATGAGAGAAGTCAGGGTCAGGAGTAGTACCAGGTGTGCAGTGAGACCCAGGTGGGTCAACATGGGCCAAGTGTTTGATTATAATCTGATGTTCAAGAAGGAACTGCAGATGCTGGAAAATCGAAGGTAGACAAAAGTGCTGGAGAAACTCAGCGGGTGTGGCAGCATCTATGGAGCGAAGGAAATAGGCAACGTTTCGAGCCAAAACTCTTTATAATCTGATTTCCATACATGAATACTCTAAGATCATTCACATGCTGCACCTGTTGATCAGAGCCTGGCTCTACTGTGGAATGTAATTAGGAATGTAACTTAGCCTAACCTTGTTCATAGATAAACCAATTTAAAGCATAAATATTGCATTCAAGTGTAAGTTAAAATACTCGCTACAGTATGCACCAGATTGCACAATTTCAAGCTGAAAAATGCAAAAGCTCCGTAGCAGCGAGCTTGGAAAGATATCCTCCATCAAACCTTCTTAACATTTCTTTATCTCTGTTTATTAGGTTATAAAGTACAGCTTCAATTCATTTCCTGTTATAATATTACAATGTTTGGATATCCACAAAATACCGTTATATCCAGTTTAGTTTATTATCACGTACCGAGGTACAGTGAAAAACGTTTGTTGCCTGCAATCCAGTCAGCGGATATTTCCCCTGTTGGACGGATCTAGTACCAGAGGGGTCAATGCCTTATGAGAAGTGGCTACATAGTGAAGGCAATTGAGAAGGACCCTCTCTCAGATGTCATTTCTCTTTGGACTTCTCTATTCAAGAGAGCTATGAAGATTGTGTCACTGTGCATTCAAGGCTTGAGGTAATCAAGGGTTACTGGAATTGAACGTAAAATGAAGGTAAGATCAGCTATGATCTGATAGAATTTTGGTCTCCTAATTTGAGGAAGGACATCCTTGTGATCGAGGCAGTGCAGCGTAGGTTCACAAGATTGATCCCAGGGATGGCGGGACTGTCATATGAGGACTGCAAAAGTTTTTATAGATATGTGAAAAGAAAGAGATTAGTTAAAACAAATGTAGGTCCCTTGCAGTCAGAAACAGGTGAGTTGATCATGGGGAACAAGGATATGGCGGACCAATTGAATAACTACTTTGGTTCCGTCTTCACTAAGGAAGACATAAATGATTTGCCGGAAGTAGCAGGGGACCGCGGGTCAAAGGAGTTGGAGGAATTGAGTGAAATCCAGGTTAGCCGGGAAGTGGTGTTGCGTAAATTGAATGGATTAAAGGCCGATAAATCACCAGGGCCAGATAGGCTGCATCCCAGAGTACTTAAGGAAGTAGCTCCAGAAATAGTGGATGCATTAGTAATAATCTTTCAAAACTCTTTAGATTCTGGAGTAGTTCCTGAAGATTGGCGGGTAGCAAACGTAACCCCACTTTTTAAGAAGGGAGGGAGAGAGAAAATGGGGAATTACAGACCAGTTAGTCTAACATCGGTAGTGGGGAAACTGCTAGAGTCAGTTATTAAAGATGGGATAGCAGCACATTTGGAAAGTGGTGAAATCATTGGACAAAGTCAGCATGGATTTACGAAAGGTAAATCATGTCTGACGAATCTTATAGAATTTTTCGAGGATGTAACTAGTAGCGTGGATAGGGGAGAACCAGTGGATGTGGTGTATCTGGACTTCCAGAAGGCTTTCGACAAGGTCCCACATAAGAGATTAGTATACAAACTTAAAGCACAAGGCATTGGGGGTTCAGTATTGATGTGGATAGAGAAATGGCTGGCAAACAGGAAGCAAAGAGTAGGAGTAAACGGGCCCTTTTCACAATGGCAGGCAGTGACTAATGGGGTACCCCAAGGCTCAGTACTGGGACCCCAGCTATTTACAATATATATTAATGATCTGGATGAGGGAATTGAAGGCAATATCTCCAAGTTTGCGGATGACACTAAGCAGGGGGGCAGTGTTAGCTGTGAGGAGGATGCTAGGAGACTGCAGGGTGACTTGGATAGGCTGGGTGAGTGGGCAAATGTTTGGCAGATGCAGTATAATGTGGATAAATGTGAGGTTATCCATTTTGGTGGCAAAAACAGGAAAGCAGACTATTATCTAAATGGTGGCCGATTGGGAAAGGGGGAGATGCAGCGAGACCTGGGTGTCATGGTACACCAGTCATTGAAGGTAGGCATGCAGGTGCAGCAAGGCAGTAAAGAAAGCGAATGGTATGTTAGCTTTCATTGCAAAAGGATTTGAGTATAGGAGCAGAGAGGTTCTACTGCAGTTGTACAGGGTCTTGGTGAGACCACACCTGGAGTATTGCGTACAGTTTTGGTCTCCAAATCTGAGGAAGGACATTATTGCCATAGAGGGAGTGCAGAGACGGTTCACCAGACTGATCCCTGGTATCTCAGGACTGTCTTATGAAGAAAGACTGGATAGACTTGGTTTATACTCTCTAGAATTTAGAAGATTGAGAGGGGATCTTATAGAAACTTACAAAATTCTTAGGGGTTGGACAGGCTAGATGCAGGAAGATTGTTCCCGATGTTAGGGAAGTCCAGGACAAGGGGTCACAGCTTAAGGATAAAGGGGAAATCCTTTAAAACCGAGATGAGAAGAACTTTTTTCACACAGAGAGTGGTGAATCTCTGGAACTCTCTGCCACAGAGGGTAGTTGAGGCCAGTTCATTGGCTATATTTAAGAGGGAGTTAGATGTGGCCCTTGTGGCTAAGGGGATCAGGGGGTATGGAGAGAAGGCAGGTACGGGATACTGAGTTGGATGATCAGCCATGATCATATTGAATGGCGGTGCAGGCTCGAAGGGCCGAATGGCCTAGTCCTGCACCTAATTTCTATGTTTCTATGTTTCTATGAATGATTGAAAAGACTAGGCTTGTATTCACTGGAGTTTAGAAGGATGAGGGGGAATCTTATAGAAACATATACAATTATAAAAGGACTGGACAAGCTTAGTGCAGGAAAAATGTTCCCAATGTTGGGTGAGTCCAGAACCAGGGGCCACAGTCTTAGAATAAAGGGGAGGCCATTTAAGACTGAGGTGAGAAAATACCTTTTCACCCAGAGAGTTGTGAATTTGTGGAATTCCCTGCCAGAGGGCAGTGGACGCCAAATCACTGGATGGATTTAAGAGAGAGTTAGATAGAGCTCTAGGGGCTAGTGGAATCAAGGGATATGGGGAGAAGGCAGGCTTGGGTTATTGATTGGGGACGATCAGCCATGATCGCAAAGAATGGCGGTGCTGGCTCAAAGGGCCGAATGGCCTCCTCCTGCACCTATTTTCTATGTTTCTACGTTTCTAGAATGGCAGAGCAGGCTCAAGGGGCCAAATGACCTACTCTTGTTTTCAGTACATATGCTCTTATACTTCTAATTATACTTTGGTCAAGCCAGTCTAACATCAGTTATAAATCAGAATACCCCCTGTGTTTATGTGTGTAGGAGCAAACGGAATGGCCACGTGTAGTTGGTGTTCGAAGTAAAGTGTGATTTAGAAAGGTCTCGACCCAAAACGTCAGTCATTCCTTCTCTCCAGAGATGTTGCCTGTCCCGCTGAGTTACTCCAGCATTTTGTGTCTATGTGTAATTTATTAAAACTGCTGCGCACCAACTACGCCTGGCCTTTCCATTTTTTCACCTCCAGTGTGAACCCAATTAATTGGGCCAAGAGGGACAACACTGAGTTGAACAGCTGAGTTTCAACTCAACACTAATTTGAACATTGCCTCTTACAAGACTTATTTTACAGTAAATAGTTTAAAATGAAGCAGCAAAGATCATGAATAGGGACTAAAGATCCTAACAGCGCACGTATTTTGCAAAATTATCCATTGATAAGTGGAGTCGAAGTGCAGACTTGAAGATCGCACGTTTCCTCTTCAAGTCAACATGGACATGGACATGGCCACAGAACAGAAGCAGGCAATGGTAGACAAAAGTGCTGGAGAAGCTCAGCGGGTGCAGCAGCATCTATGGAGCAAAGGAAATAGGCAACGTTTTAGGTTTCGTCCCGAAACTTTCCCTATTTCCGTCACTCCATGGATGCTGCTGCACCCGCTGAGTTTCTCCAGCAGTTTTTTCTACCTTCCATTTTCCAGCATCTGCAGTTCTTTCTTAAACAGGAGGCAATTGTCTGGAGTCCATTTACCATCCTTACATGAAGTAGGTGCTTGGGATTAAGGATGTCCTTCAACCTCATTTGAACAACTCACTTCAGTCTATCCAACAGCTCCATTAACTGTGATTACACAAACTCCATTACACAAGGTTTACTATCTCAGCAGCTTTCCATTTTGCAGAATCAGCCATTTTGGGGGAAAGTACTTCTCTTTTACTGACATATTTTTAATCATTTATGAGCAAAGGACATCCCTGAAGATACGACCAAGTAAACGTTTGGTGATATCTTCTTATTTGATCAACTTCTATTGCATGGGAGGGGGGTGGGGGGGGGGGGGGGTTGAGAACATTTCCAGTGTATGGCACTCCTGCCATGCACGATGATGATTAAAATATTCTGATGCAATGGGTGGGTGCAAGCAGAAGTCATGACAAGTAAATAATATGAGTTTAAAGATGAACTCATGCCAGGAATTTATTTTATACTGTTTTAGTTGACCGTGGTAAACTTTCAGTAATGCAGCAATGGCAATTATGAAAGAAGTTTGCTTATCTATTGAAGGCAAATAAATTTGTGCTGTCAGCTGATGGGTTATCATGTCTGATAAGCTCGAGCTATTTACTGCAAGTTTTTTTTCACACATGAAAACAAAACAAATGCATGCTCTTTGGACTTTAAGACACATATTTTTTATCTTTAATGCATCAGGGTTAAACGTTGAACATGAAATCTGGCAGATCAGTATCAAACATCATCTAATTTCCCTTGTCATTGGAACCAGATGAACTGAGGCTCAATGGCACTTTCCAGGTCCTCTGGGCTACCTGCTCAGCTTGTCCTATCATTCATCACAGAAATCCTTCACTGCTAAAGACATACGTGAGTCTCCTTGTGTCCTTTCGCAAGGTCTGAAGATGTGAATCAATAAAGGAACTCAATTATATTTTTACGTGCAGGAAGGAACTGCAGATGCAACTGAAGATAGACACAAAAAGCTGGAGTAATTCATAAATTTCACCTATCTCCCAGTTAACAATAGCCCGTTTCCTTTATTCAGATTCAAATTCAGAAAACTTTATTGTCTGTCATAACAGAAAATCTTCTTTGACGTGGCTCAACATACAGACAGAACAATGTACTGATAAGCAGTCATACAACACAGATTTCTGCGAGCACACACAGTGTGTATCGATCTTAAAAGCAAATATAAAAATTAAAAACTGTAAAGATAGACAAGATAAAAGTTGTGGATACGTGTAAAGTGACAATACGTCAGGGTTAATTAATCCATTGTTCATTTTTTATTTAAGCTGTTTATGGCGATGGGTATGAATGAGTTTTTGTGGATGTTTTCCTTGGATAGGGGGACTTTATATCGGCGGCCTGATGGCAGAGTTGGAAAGACTTGTGCAGGGGGTGGGTGGGATCCTGTGCAATGAGGTTGGCTTTCCTTTTAACTGCCTGGGTGTGGAGTACTGATAATTGATTTTGAGTTTTGCCAGTTATTTTGCTTGCCTGGTTGATGATCCGGGGAAGCTTTGATTTGTCTTTGACAGAGGTGAGGGTGAACCAGGATGTGATGTTAAAGGTGAGTACAGATTCTATAATTGATTTATAGACAGCTGTTAAAATGTCCTGTCTGACATCAAAGCTCCTGAGTTTCCTCAGCAGGAACAGGCGTTATCATCGTTACTTTTGTTTGCATATCTTTCATTAATTTCTTCCATATCTCTCTATATCAACATCAACATCTCTCATTTCTCTTCGCAATGTGAAGAAGGGTCTCGACTCGAAACCGTCACCTATTCCTTTTCTCCAGAAATGCTGTCTGACCCAATGAGCTACTCCGATTTTTATGTCTACCTCCATCAGCGATTGCAGTGCCGGAGTCCCAGGATCGATCCTGACCAGATTTATGTATAAGCTTGACAAGCGTAACCTTAGGACCTCAAGATCTGGCCGGCACTGCAATCGCTGATCAACTGGTCGGCGCTGGGCACTTTCTCCCTCACTTTGAATTGTGGGAGATCTGGCTGCCATTGCTGTCCGGTCATTGCCTCGCTGTGACCGCTGAAACCCAACGCAGAATCACTCTCTGACTCTGTAAACAATGTTATAAACAAGAAAACAAAACAGTGTATATTTATATATGAATATATAACTATATTTATGTGTGTGTGTGTGTGTATAATATATATACCCACACACACACACACACACATGCACAATTTCCCTCCTGGGATTAATAAAGTTCTATCATATAGTATCGTGTGTGTAGGAAGGAACTGCAGATGCTGGTTTAAACTGACGATAGACACAAAAAGCTGGAGTAACTCAACACGTCAGACAGATTCTCTGGACAAAAGGAAATTATTACGTTTTGGGTTGGGTCTGAAATAGGTTCCTGCACACCTTTGTAATGTGGAAGGAAACAAAAACCCATGCGATCAAATGGAAAAGGAGCAAACTCCATACAGACAGCACCCATATTCAGGATCAATTCCGGGTCTGGCACTTTTAGGCAGCAACTTTATGGCCAATGTACTGCCCCATAGTCTTGAACTTAAATAAAACATACAGTAGCTGTAAAGGGGGACCTAGTGTCATTTGGAGATTTAAAACTGAAAATGGATATTTTCATTTTTTTAGTAACCAAAGTTATCAACGCATAATTTTTTGTGTGTTGGAAAACAAAATATAGTGGCACAATTGGTAGACTTGCTGCCTCACACGCCAGAGATCAGTGTTTGGTCCTGTCCTCGGGTATTGTCTGTGTTGAATTTGCACATTCTCCCTGCAAGCGTGTGGGTTTCCTCCCACATCCCAAAGACGCATTGGCTTTGTAGGTTAACGTCTCTGCAAAATTGCCCCTAATGTGTATGGAGTGGGTGAGGAAAGTGGGATAACAGAACTTGTGTGAATGGGAATGAGGCAGCATCTATGGAGCGAAGGAAATAGGTGACGTTTTTGGTCAAGACCCTTCTTCAGACTGATGTGAGAGTGGGGGGGACAGGAAGAAGAAAGGAAGAGGCGGAGACAGTGGGCTGAGGGAGAGCTGGGAAGAGGAGGAGAAAGCAGGGATTACCTGAAATTGAAGAAGTCAATGTTCATACCGCTGGGGTGTGAACTGCCCAAATGAAATATGAGGTGCTGCTCCTCCAATTTACGATGGGCCTCACTCTGGCCATGGAAGAGGCCCAGGACAGAAAGGTCGGATTCGGAGGGGGACTTGAAGTGTTGAGCCACCGGGAGAAGGAGTGAAGGTCCTTGAATTGATTCAATAGGGGAGGTAAAGTGACAAGTGTAGCATTTCCTGCGGTTGCAAGGGAAAGTGCCAGGAGAGGGGGTGGTTTGGGTGGGAAGAGATGAATTGACCAGGGAGTTACGGAGCGGTCTCTGCAGAAAGTCAACAGGGGAGGAGATGGGAAGATATGGCCAGTGGTGGGATCCCATTGGTAGACAAAAAAGCTGGAGAAAATCAGCGGGTAAGGCAGCATCTATGGAGCGAAGGAATAGACGATGACGTTTCGGGTCGAGACCCTTCCTCAGACTGATGTCGGGGGGGGGGGTCACGAAAAAGAAAGGAAGAGGCGGAGACAGTAGGCTTTGGGAGAGCTGGGAATGGGAGTGGAAGGAGGGAGAAAGTAAGGACTACCTGAAATTAGAGAAGCCAATGTTCATACCGCAGGGGTGTAAACTACCCAAGCAAATATGAGGTGCTGCTCCTCCAATATGCGGTGGGCCTCACTCTGGCCATGGAGGAGGCCCAGGACAGAAAGGTCGGATTCGGAATGGGAACGGGGAGTTGAAGTGTTGAGCCACTGGGAGATCAGGTTGGTTATTGCGAATTGAGTGGAGGTGTTGTGCAAAGCGATTGCCAAGCCTGCGCTTGGTCTCACTGAGGTTGATCATACGCACAATAATCCAACCACATAGAAATTGCATTCATTGCAATGTGTAAAGAGTTGAGATACTGTATTATAATTTTGCTGCATGTCATTGTGGCATATATCATGTCTTGATTGGTGAATATGTTTAGTTTGTGACTTTATTTGAAGCAGAAATAATATGTGAATGCTTCATTTAGCATAATTCCTCCTGGTAACTACGCACTTTGTTCGAGTACATTATCACATGCATCATGCAAGCCGTTTTAAATGACCACCTAAACTGTCATTTGGCAACTTAAAAAGCTGCCTAGGTTGCCCGGCTGACAACAGAGAAAGAAAATTAAGTGAGAGCCCTGCAAGGTGTATAATATTTTTGACACTGTCATAGGCCTTTCTTACATATGCTGTCACCACGCACTGTAATCTCTAAACAACCCTTCAGTAATTTTCCTTGCCCTCCATTTCAGAATAATAGTGTTTTAAGCCAATAACTCGACACTAGCACTGGCAATAAATAAATAAATAAATAAATGCTGTTTTCTAACCCCTTATCTCATTGGCCACGCTCGGCTGCAAATCGGTGTCAATCTGGTGGACGATCTTCCTCTAGTCGTGTGGGTGGGGAATTGGGAGGGGCCTCACAAGTGGAACAGCTTCGGGTCTCTCTTCATCTAAATCCGGCCCTGATCCCGACTATGGGTGTTGGCTGTATGGAGTTTGTACATTCTCCCCGTGACCTGCGTGGGTTTTCTCCAAGATCTTCGGTTTCCTCCCACACTCCAAAGACGTACAGGTTTGTAGGTTAATTGGCTTGGTAAATATAAAAATTGTCCCGAGTGGGAGTAGAATAGCGTTGGTGCAGGGATCGCTGGTCGGCTCGGACCCGGTGGGCCGAAGGGCCTGTTTCCGTGCTGTCTCTCTCAACAGAGAAACAGACCCTTCAGCTCACCAGGTCCTTGCCGGCCATAGCACCTGTTGTTGGTTTTATGTTATCCCACTATCTCATCCACTTCTTACATACTGGAGGCAATTTTACAGACTTGCAGATTAACCTACAAACCCACCGGTATTAACATTGTGGGAGGAAAATTGAGCGTCCAAAGGAAACCCATACGGTCACGGACAAAGTGTGCAAACTCCACATAGACCTCACCCGTGGTCAGGATCAAACCTGGGGTCTCTGGCACTGTGAGGCCACAGCTCTATCAGCTGTGCTACCATGCCGTCCAAAGGGTGTGACAGCTTTGTACATATCCCAAATGTTTCACTAACATTATCAATATTCCCACTGGCTTAATGATAGCCTGAGCTAAGCAAGGGGGGAAGACCACAGCCTAGGGTCCTTGCGCTGCTGGATATGGGGGGGGGGGGGGGGGGGGGGGTGGAGATGCCCCTCCAAAAATAAGGGAAGGGATTCCACGCCAGTGGGCCACATGAGTGGCAAGGGTGGGGGATAAACTTTTGAAAGTTGTGCAATGTGTGTAAACAGTTTGGAATGTTTGTATAGTGTCCGAAAATGTCGGATGAATTTTTTGCACGGTTCCTGTATTGTATATATTTATTACTTGAATAAAGTCTATTTTGAAATCTAAAAATAAAAAATTTAAAAACAAAAGTCTCTGTCTAACACCAATAACAGTAACAGGGAATGCTGAGCCAATGCTGAAATGTTATGAAGGTTTTGAAGGATCAAGCTGGAGAGGGTACAGAGAAGATTTACGAGGATGTTGCCAGGTCTAGAGGGTCTAGAGGTTGAGCAGGCTGAGACTCTATTCCCTAGAGCGCAGGAGGATGAGGGGTGATCTTATAGAGGGGTATAAAATCATGAGAGAAATAGCTTGGGTAGATGCACTCTTGCCCAGAGTAAGTGAATCGAGGACCAGAGGATAAAGGTTTGAGGTGAAGGGGAAATGATTTAATTGGAACCTGAGGGGCAACTTTTTCACAGAAAGGGTGGTGGAATTTTTGGGACAAGTTGCCAGATGAGGTAGTTGAGGGCAGGGACTATCCCAACATTTAAGAAACAGTTAGACAGGTACATGGATAGGTAGACAAAAATGCTGGAGAAACTCAGCGGGTGCAGCAGCATCTATGGAGCGAAGGAAATAGGCAACGTTTCGGGCCGAAACCCTTCTTCAGACTGATCCAGACAAGGTACATGGATAGGACAGGTTTGGAGGGATATGGGCCAAATGCTGGCAGGTGGGACAAGTGTAGCTGGGACATGTCGGCTGGTGTGAGCTGGTGTGGGAAACAGACCAAAGGGTGTTTCCACACTGTATCACTCTATGACTCTATGTTTATTAACGTGATGTGGTTTGTGAAGACTTAAAGTTGTGAACTGATGGGTGGAGTGGTATGGGTGGCGATTTCAGATGACATATACCAGATTCAATAGTCTAAAAGACACAATCAAGGTAATAGGACAAGGTTTTCAAGTTGTGTGGGCTGTGGCTGCAGAAGAGTTTATAATTAAAAACAAAGATTTTGAAATATAATAATTAGTGAATGTGGGGTTTTAGATCTGTTAGGCTAATGGCAATGAGAAAATAGGAATCCAAACATAAACATAGAATTGTGGAAGTTCTCAGCAGATCGGCCAGGATCTATGGAGGCAAAGTCAGGTTTAATTAATGAGTTTTACTTAAATAATTATCCTGCAACATGAACTATGTTTCTTTCTCCAGAGACGTTGCCACACTGTCAGTTTCCAGTGCTTATTACTCCATTTCAGATAAGCAACATCAAAAGTGGGTGTACTGAAAATGCCTAATGCCTGCCTTTAATCTTCAGACAAGCTAATGCTGACATTTTCACCGTGTGTGTTTTTAATATGTTAATGTATCTGTTAACTATATCACACAAGCACATTCATATTGTTGCAGAATTTAGCACTGTGCTATTACATGCCAGCGTTGCCTCCTTGTAAATCAAACTGCTGCAAATAAATGGAAATGAGTTACTCCACTAAATGCTGGTAGACAAAAATGCTGGAGAAACTCAGCGGGTGAGGCAGCATCTATGGAGCGAAGGAAATAGGTGACGTTTCGGGCCGAAACCCTTCTTCAGACTTGTGTTTTATGGAAGTGCTTTAAATGGTAGGTGTTTTATTTTATAATTTTTAAGATTTTATTTTAATTTTCAACATTTTATGTTACCCAATGTCACTTCAGACACTGATGTTTTAGCTTTTTATGAGTTGAAGAATTAAACACAAATCATGTCAGAAATACCAATTTATTTATTTATTCATTTATAAATTAAATCATGTAACTACCTGTGTGTTTTTTTGGTTTGTTTATAGCAGCCAGTTGTGGCCAACCACAAAATGTAGCAGGTAATAAGGAAGGGAAAACAGAACTTTAGAGAAACTTACAGTAGGTGCAGGAAAGAACTGCAATTGCTGGTTAACACCAAACATCGACACAAATGCTGGAATAACTCAGTGGGACAGGCAGCATCTCTGGAGAGAAGGAATGGGGGAAGAAGCGTCTCGACCCGAAACGTCACCCATTCCTTCTCTCCAGAGATGCTGCCTGTCCCGCGGAGTTACTCCAGCATTTTGTGTCTACCTTGTATTGGAGCTTTACGTAGCCACAAGGAACTGCCCCTTTTTGATAGAGAATATTAAACAGTAATATTAAATGGAAAATAATTATAGCAGAGAAGAAGGCTGTTCAGTCCTTCTTGCCAACACGGTTCTCCATGAGAGCAGCTCTTGTTTCTGCCGTCGGTCCATCCACATATATATTTAGTTTAGTTTAGTTTCTTTAGTTTAGAGATACAGTGCGGAAACACGCCCTTTGGCCCACTGAATCCACACCAACCAGCGATCCCACGCACTGCCCTACACACACTAGGGACAATTTACACTTACTCCAAGCCAATTAACCTACAAACCTTTACGTCTTTGGAGTGTAGGAGGAAACCGACGGGAAAAAACCCACGCGGTCACAGGGAGAACGTACAAACTCTGTATAGACACTGGTTGGGATCGAATCCGGGTCTCCCGCAATGCAAGTACTATAAGGCAGCAACGCTACCGCTGCGCCACCGTGCCACAGATTTTTCACCAGTTATACTCCATCAATTTTTTCCCAGTCATATATTTAACCAATTCCACTTGAAGGTGACAGTGCAAGCTGCCTCCAATGCATTTTCACCAATGCATCTTAAATTCCACCATGTGTAACGGTAACAATGTAACATACAGCAGTATATTCAATTGAATATATTCAAAGAATCAGCCTTCCTAGCTTTTTTTGGGCAACACTGGGCAGTGACACAGTGGCGGAGTTGCTGCCTTACAGCGTCGGAGTCCCGGGTTCAATCCTGACAACAGGTGCTTGTCTGTATGGAGCTTGTACGTTCTCCCCGTGACCTATGTGGGTTTTCTCCAAGATCTTCGGTTTCCTCCCACACTCTAAAGACGTACAGGTTTGTAGATTAATTGGCTTACTTTAACTAAACCTGCCTTTAAACCTCCTCGCTCGCTCCACTCCATCCAGGGACCCTGATAGTCCTTGCAGGTGAGACAAAGGCTCACATGCACCTCCTCTCACCTCATCTACTACATACGGTATTCTTCAAATGGCCTCTTGTACCTCAGTGAGACCAAGCGTAGACTCGGCGATCGTTTCACGGAACACTTGCGCTCAGTCCACCATGGCCTGCTGGATCTACCGGCCTTTGTCCAACATTCTGCCAAGCAAACACTCCCCTCACCTGTATTCACCTATCACTTGCCAGACTTGGACCAACCTCTCTTCTAGCTTTCTCCTGCTAACCGCAAACAGTTGGAAGAAGGCTCCCGACCTGAAACATCATCTATCCATGCTCTCCAGAGATCCCGCCTGACTCACTCCAGCACTGTGCGTCTTATTTCATGAACCAGCATCTGTAATTGCTTGGGTCTACATTAACTATATACTGTCCCCTTACATTTGACCTCTCAAAGTGCAACGCTTCACTCTTGTTCAGATTAAACTCCATCTTCTGGAGCTGATCATTATCCTGCTGTTTACTTTGACAGCCTTCCTCACTGTCCGCAGCTCAACCAATTTTGAAGTCTGCAAACTCACTAACCACCTCATCTACATTCACGGCCAAGTTATGTACATGTCTGACCAACAACAGAACTCCAGTGGGTCACAGACCTCCGACCAGAATAATACCCTGACACCACAACCCTCTGTCTTCTATGAGTAAGTCAGTTCTGAATCCAAGTGACCAAGTCATCGTGGAACCCAAGCACCTTAATCTTCTGGATCAGCCTACCTTGTGGGATTTATCAAATGCCTTACTGAAATCTATGTAGACCACATCCACTGCTCTACCCTCATTCATCACCTTTGTCACCTTCTCAAACTCCTACTACAGTCTACATAATCTTAGAACACACAGACTTTTGCAGCCACCGTGATAACCTTCAGCTCAGCGACATAACACACACATTATGCTCCACTGCAGATACAGGGTGATATTCTTGGTTGCTGTTTCACTGCAGTGTGGGTCTTTGTGTTTGTAGGGTGGTGTGGAAGGGAAAAGAGAGCCAGAATATTGAACAGGAATTAGTTAAAAATTGACACAAAAAGCTGCAGTAACTCAGCGGGACAGGCAGCATCTCTGGATAGAAGGAATGGGTGACGTTTCGGGTTGAGTCCCTTCTTCAGGATCTGAAGAATGGTCTTAATTCGAAACGTCACCCATTCCTTCTCTCCAGAGATGCTGCCTGCCCGGTGAGTTACTCCAGCTTTTTCTTTGTGTCTCCGGTTTAAACCAGCATCTGCAGTTCTTACAGTTTCTGCGGATTTTGTTTTTGGATTGATGAGAAGCTGGCTTTTGCTTTGGTTTATCCCCCACAAGTGAAATCATCTTTATTTTACGTACTCTATTGAATCACTACATAATTTTAAAATTTGCTGTCAAATCTACACTCAGCCTGAAGCAACCCCTTCATTCTGGCTGGGTTACATGTTAGGGATATCCAACAACATCGGTGACAACACATTACTTAAATGGAGGCCCCATAGCAGTAGCGTCCACGTCGCGGGGCTGGATACTGTAAGTATCCTGAGCTAATTCTGCCACCACCATCATTTATTGCAACAAGTGATGGCTCCCACTGATTGTCGCAGGACGGACGATGACAGCGATGTCCACATTTGAAACATGAAAGATGGACACGAAAGAATGACTTAAATGGAGAACCACCAATGAAGTAAATGATTCCGTTTGCATACATTTCCTCTTTAAGCAACAGAAATATATAACTTCCCTAATGCTAAAATGTACATTCTAGATGTCAAATAGTTCTCTGAGACCGTATAGAGATCATGATAGTTCTGCTGTAACGCAACAGAAACCTCATGTTATATAGAAAATCATGTTGTAAGAACAGTTGTCAATGGGGAAGAGAGGGTTAGGATCTAGAGTTTCAGACTTGCAACGTCATTCCTCCCAGCAGGATATTCAACAATAGAGGTCTCCTTAATAACTATATTTTCTGTACTGCAAGCTAAAAGTACTAAAGGCTGCACGTTACATTGTTTAATAAAGTAATATTGCACAAGTTGCAATAGATACGATTGCTTGGCAGTTTCAAGTGACCATTTCCAGTGAAAGTATCAGCTGCGATTTTAGGAGACAGCGCTGTCTGATTACTGCGGGAGGCTACATGGAAACAACTTTTTACCAAGACAACTTTTTCTCTTCTTGCCAATTTCCAAAGTATAAGTAAGTGCTTCTCTAGTTCCCACCCAAAATTGCATTATTATTCATTGGGCCCGTGAAATTCAACGCAGGGGAGGTGCCCCCCCGAGGAGCCGTGGCCATGACGCCTGGCTCTTGACCGGGATCCCGCCCAAAAACTCATCAAAGTCCTCCAGAAGGCTCGCGGTCTGCAAGACCTCGCCCGAAGGCTTGTTGGATGGTGGGACCGGGAGGGAGCTGGAGAAGACTGTTGTGAGGAGCAAGGGTCAGTAGGAACGTGCCTTCAGGTAGGCTGCAGCAGGAGCCCCCAGGCCACAAAGATGGCCGGGCGAGGAGAGGAGAGGGACGTCGGTTTGCGGGAACTACTCCAATACACCGAGTGCACGGGCCGACTGGACTTTGGACTTTGAATAATAGCGCCAAAAATGGCAGCGCCCGCATGTGTCATAAAATCAAAAAGAATTTCACTGCGCAGTTGCACATGTGACAAGTAATCCACAATTGACGATATCCAATTTGTGTTGTGGAAACAAAAGAATGTGACCATTCATCCATTTATGCCCCTCGTGATTTTATATACAGGTAATAGATCAATCTGTATATAAAATCATGACGAGCATAAATCAGTTGAATGGTCACAGTATTTTTTAAAGGGGCGCCTAATACTATAGTATAATACTAAGGGGAAATATTTTTACTTAGAGCATGGTGACTATGTGTAACGAGGGAGAGGTACAATGTTTAAAATACATTTGGACAGATACATGGATAGAAAATGTTTAGAGTGATTTGGCCAAATGGGACTAGCTCAGGAAGGCAACATGTGTAGTATACATGAGTTTGGCCAAAGGCCTGTTTCCATGCTGTATAAACCCATTACTCCATAGATTCAGTGTCAGAAATGGTGTCAGAGGTTACGGGAAGAAGGCAGGAGAATGGGGTTAGGAGGGAGATATAGATCAGCCATGATTGAATGGCGGAGTAAACTTGATAGGCCGAATGGCCTAATTTTTCTCCTATCTCTTGTGATCTTGTGATTCCAGAAATGTAAATGTATTTTCTTAATCAGATTTTTTTTTCCTGCCGATAAGAAAGGAGACAATGCCGGCAAAATGCAGGGTCTCCATCCGTGTCAGTTAGTTTCCGCAGATTCATTCCCAGGAAGGCCTATGTTATGTCTGCCACAGTGACCATTGGTACAGGCGTACCTGAGACTAGTGGGGTAGGACCTGCCTTTCCCACATTGAGAGGCAAAAACAAGGGTGAATTCATCAGGATCAGAAAGACAATCAACTCCCACTGAGTTGATTCTTCAGACTGAGAGTCAAGGGACAGGGAGACACAGAGATATGGTAGGGTAAGGTGTGAAAATGAGACATCAAAGGGATGAGGGTCAAGGAAAATGTAGAATGAGCTGAGGGGAAGGTGCCAATGAGACGTACAATCAGTAAAATTTCAGTGAGGAGGACAGCGAAACTAGTCGGATAACTAGGGTGAGGGAGGGATGGAGAGAGAGGGAAAGCAAGGGTTACTTGAAGTTAGTGAAGTCAATATTCATACCACTGGTTTGTAAGCTGCCCAAGCGAAATATGAGGTGCTGTTCCTCCTACTTGCGTTGGGCCTCACTCTGACAGTGGAGGAGGCACATGACAGAAAGGTCAGCATGGGAATGGGAGGGGGGGTTAAAGTGTTTAGCAACTGTAGGCCTTTCTGTTCTAGGCCTTTTAACTGGGTGCGGTGTAAAGCTGACGAATGAGATGTGAAGTGCATCCTGCCCCTCGGCTTGGAGCAATTGTTCCGTAACCTCCAGTTTATATCCGGCTTTCATGCTTCAATACGCAGACACAGAAGTCAGAGCAAGTTGATCCACATCCTCATGGAACCACTGGCTAAAAAAAAGGTGTAGGAAGGAACTGAAGTTGCTGGTTTAAACTGAAGATCGACACAAAACGCTGGAGTAACTCAGAAGGAATTGGTCATTCCTTCTCTCCAGAGATGCTGCCTGTCCTGCATTACTCCAGCATTTTGTGCCTATCTTCGGCAAAAAAAGGTCGTATCTGGCTCCTCAAACTCTCTAGCAGTTGCATTCCATCTAGAAACTGCATTCCATCTATTCCCTACCTTAGTTTTCCTTACTCACGTTTAATTACATTCCTGAAATCCCAAACTCTATCCCCATCAACAAAGCACAGGTCAGAACTGTGATGGGAAGGTTTCCACTTCACTGGTGGAGTGAACATGATCCAGGACATAACATTTTATTTGGTTGACAGCCTATCCACCTAAATACTCAGTCCTGCCACTGCCAACACACTGTAGTTACAGTGTGTGCCCTCTACAAATGTGGCCAACCCAACAGATGCCTGGGTACATTCACCACCTTCTGGTTCCCCAGGTCCCATGGAGGTAGCTGTTTATTCATTCTGTTCTACCGAAATTGCAACAAGGTGGACCACCTAAGACCACCATGATATTCTCTTAAGTGTGTGGACTAATACAATGAAATCATACAAGGATGCTATGAGGATGCAGGGTGACTTGGACAAGTTGAGTGAGTGGGAAGATGCATGGCAGATGCAGTTTAATGTGGATAAATGTGAGGTTATCCACTTTGGTGACAAGAACAGGAAGGCAGTTTATTATCTGAACGATGTCAAGTTGGGAAAAGGGGTAGTACAATGAGATCTGGGTGTCCTTGTACATCAATCACTGAAAGTAGGCATGCAGGTACAGCAGGCAGTAAAGAAAGCTAATGGCATGTTGACCTTCATAACAAGAGGAGTTGAGTATAGGAGCAAAGAGGTCCTTCTGCAGTTGTACAGGACCCTGGTGAGACCACAACTGGAGTATTGTGTGCAGTTTTGTTTTCCAAATTTGAAGGACATTCTTGCTATTGAGGGAATACAGCGTAGGTTCACGAGGTTAATTCCCGGGATGGCGGGACTGTCATATGTTGAAAGAATGGAGCGACTGGGCTTGTATACACTGGAATTTAGAAGGATAAGAGGATCTTTTTGAAACGTATAAGATTATAAAGTGATTGGACATGCTAAATGCAGGAAACATGTTCCCGATGTTGGGGGTAGGCCATTTAGAACACAGTTTAAGAATAAGGGGTAGGCCATTTAGATTAGATTAGATTAGATTATTTAATGACCACACAATCAAGCTGGTGGAATTCAGGTTCAGTACAGGATGTTATACAGTAGGCTGATTCCCGTCAAACATAACATGAAAACATAAAAACACAACAACAAACCGTATACAGTACATGCATTTAGAATGGAGATGAGGAAAACCTTTTCACCCAGAGAATTGTGAATCTGTGTAATTCTCTGCCTCAGAAGGCAGTGGAGGCCAATTCTCTGGATGCTTTCAAGAGAGTTAGATAGAGCTCTTAAAGATGATGGAGTCAAGGGACATGGGGAGAAGGCAGGATCCGGATTATGGATGATCAGCCATGATCACGGTGAATGGCGGTGCTTGCTCAAAGGGCCGAAAGGCCTACTCCTGCACCTGTTGTCTATTGTCTATCAAGTGCCCAGGCACAATTTTCTTTTAGAAATACAGCCCTTTAGCCCGCTGCGTCAACGCAAAGCTTTGATCACCCGTTCACACTTCCAACACAACAGGGGTCTCCTACAGAGGCCAATTAATCTCCAAACCTGCACATCTTTGGGACGTGGCAGGAAGCTGGAGTACCTGGAGGAAACTCACGAGATCACAGGGAGAACTCCACACAGACAGTACTGTGGTCATAATTGAGCCCAGGTCTCAGGTGCTGTAAGGCAACAGCTCTATCAACTACGCCACCGTGCTGCTCAAATATTAAGTTAACTGCCGTCTGAACAAGGAAACAATTTTGAAAATAAGAACCTAAAGACACATAAGGCATTAAATGATTTTACAGACAATAGATAATAGACAATAGGTGCAGGAGTAGGCCATTCGGCCCTTCTAGCCAGCACCACCATTCAATGTGATCATGGCTGATCATCCCCAATCAGTGCCTCGTTCCTGCCTTCTCCCCATATCCTCTGACTCCGCTATCTTTAAAAGCCCTATCTAGCTCCATCTTGAAAGTATCCAGCGAACCGGACTTCACCGCTCTCTGAGGCAGAGAATTCCACAGACTCGCAACTCTCTGTGTGAAATATACAGCTAGGGTGCTGTATATTAAAAGTAGCTTCTCATTAACAGAGCAATCAGAATTAAAGGGCACTCTTTCAGAAAGGAGGAGTGGAGGAACCTCTACAGTCAGAGGGTATTTAATCTGTGGAACTCATTGCCACAGAGGGCTGTGGATGCCAAGTCAGTGGATATTTTTAAAGCAGTGAGACAAATTCTGGTGTGAAGGGCTATAGGGGAAAAAGCAGGAGACTAAGATTACGAGGCAGGGATCAGCCATGATTAAATGGCGGAGATTGAATGGGCCGAATGGCCTAATTCTACTCCTATAACGTCAACATGTGAGCAGGGGTGCTGGCTTCTGACAGTGCTCATTACTGGAGGAGCAGGAGTTCTGATTATTGACAATTGCACCTTATTTGTGGGGTAGTCAATGGGGAGAAGTTCAGAGATAGAGATATTGATGGTGGTGCAGTTGTTATAGAGAAGGGCAACTTTGGACTGAAAATCGAAGTTTTGCATTTGGAGAAGGCCAATTTCAAAATGACAGAACGGGACTTGGCAAAAGTTGACTGCGGGCAGTTATATGCAAGAAAGCCCTCAAGTGATCAGTGAAAAATGAAATGGTAAGATTTCAGAGCCATAATAGAGAGGATTAGATTAAAAATAAACAGTAGCTAATGGAAAAACTGAACACAGGGAAGGCCCTAAAGGAATGTGCAGGAAGGAATTGCAGATGCTGGTTTAAACCGAAAATAGACACAAAAAGCTGGAGAAACTCAGCGGGACAGGCGGCATCTCTGGAGAGAAGGGATGGGTGACGTTTCGGGTCGAGACCCTTCTTCAGACTAGTTAGGGAAAACGGAAATGAGAGATATAGACAATGATATAGAGAGATAAAGAACATGAATGAAAGATATGCAAAAAAAGTCACAATGATAAAGGAAACAGGCCATTGTTTGCTCTTTGTTGGGTGAGAACGAGAAGCTGGTGCGACTTGGGTGAGGGAGGGATAGAGAGAGAAAGAGAAAGAGAGAGAGAGAGAGAGAGAGAGAGAGAGAGTGCCAGGGTTATTTGAAGTTAGATAAATCAAATTCATACCACTGGGCTGCAAGCTGCCTAGGCAAAATAGGAGATGCTGTTTCTATAGGAAAATGCGTAAGGGATAGAAGTGTTTAAATATAGTAATTAGGAGCTGAAAGAGGCTGTTGAAGAAGGGTTTTGGCCCGAAACGTCGCCTATTTCCTTCACTCCATAGATGCTGCTGCACCCGCTGAGTTTCTCCAGCAATTTTGTGTACCTTCGATCTTCCAGCATCTGCAGTTCCTTCTTGACCAAATAGCTGACAGCTTGCCAACAGTAAGTATATTTACAGACAAGAGGGTAACCACAGAAACGTGGAGGTCAGTAATAACCCAAAGTTGTAATGTGTATTGAGTCACAGGAAGTACGTGTGGTCTTTAAAGTCATGGTGGTGGAGGACATTCTGCAGGGGTAATTAGGGAAAGGGAAGACATATGACTTAGTTTTAACTCATGACCAAGGATATTACTGTGTGTGTGCGTGAAATGTTGCATGAGAATTTGAGTTACAATGCTTTAGATAAAGAACAAGGGAATGTGAAAAAAAAAATTCTGACTGTGCATCAAGGAAATTTCAATTCTACATTCAAACATTTATAGAATGAGAAAAATGAAAAGATAAAATACAGTTGTACAGTTTAGTTTATTGTCACCTGTACCGAGGTACAGTGAAAAGCATTTATTGCGTGCTATCCGGTCAGCAGAAAGACAATACATGATTACAATCGAGCCATCTACAGTGTATAGATACATGATAACGGAACAACGTTTAGTGCAAGGTAAAGCCAGTAAAGACCAAACAAGGGTAGTCCGAGGGTCACCGATGAGGTAGAGAGTAGTTCAGGACTGCACTCTGGTTGTGGTAGGATGGTTCACCAATGTTATTTGTGAAATATGTTTTTAAGAATACATGTGGCAGGGCCTCTCATTCAAAGAGGCAGCGACTCTTTGAGAAGCTTTGTAATATGTCAGAGCTGCATATGGCTCTGCCTACAATTTCTCGTTCCTTTTGTCCTTTGGAATAACTCTTTAAGATATTCTTTAAGTGTGGACATCTTTATTTTAATGCTTTTGTAATTTGGAAAGATACCTAAGAAAAAAGACACTACACCAGGGTGGCATGGTGGCACAGCGGTAGAGTTGCTGTCTTACAGCGCCAGAGACCCAAGTTCAATCCTGACTATGGGTGCTGTCTGTTCGGAGTTTGTACGTTTTCCCCGTGACCTCGTGGATTTTCTCCGAGATCTTCAGTTTCCTCCCATACTCCAAAGACGAATAGGTTTGTAGGTTAATTGGCTTGGGTTTGTATACTTGGTATAAATGTAAATTACATAGAAACATAGAAAATAGGTGCAGGAGTAGGCCATTCGGCCCTTGGAGTCGAATGTGATCATGGCTGATCATCCACAATCAGTATCTCGTTTCTGCCTTCTCCCCATATCCCTTGATTCTGCTAGCCCTAAGAGCTCTACCCAACCCTCTTTTGAATGCATCCAGTGAATCGGTCTCCACTGCCTTTTGAGCCAGTGAATTCCACAAATTCTCTGGGTGAAAAGGTTTTTCCTCTTCTCAGTTCTAAATAGCCTACCCTTTATTCTTAAACAGTGGCCCTGGTTCTGGACTCCCCTAACATCGGGAACATGTGTCCTGTATCTAGCTTGTCCAATCCCTTAATAATTGTATATCTTTCTATAAGATCCCATCTCATCCTTCTAAATTGCAGGCAATGCAAGCCCAGTCGTTCTATTCTTTCATCATTTGACAGTCCCGCCATCCCGAGAATTAACCTCGTGAACCCACGCTGCACTCCCTCAATAGCGAGAATGTCCTTCCTCAAATTAGGAGACCAAAACTGCCCACAATGCTGCAAGAGTGGTCGCACCAGGCCCCCGTACAACTGCAGGAGGACCTCTTGGCTCCTATACTCAAATCCTCTCATTATGCAGGCCAACAGGCCATTAACTTTCTTCACTGCCTGTTGTACCTGCATGCTTACTTTCAGTGACTGATGTACAAGGATACCCAGTTCTCGTTGCACTTCCCTTGTCCCTAGTGTGGGTAGGATAATGCTAGTGTATGGGAATCGCTGGCCGGCGCGAACTCGGTGAACCAAAGGGCCTGTTTATGCATTGTATCTCTAAACTAAAACAGATTCAGGTTTTTACTTCAGCTTGAACAACTGGCTTTTATTCTCACAGTGCTGGAGTAACTCAGTAGGCCCCGCCCACCTGCTGCTGTCTCTGGTGAAACCAGGAACCCGCCCAAAGGCTTGATGGAGTCCGCCCGAAGGCTCGCGGTCGACAAGACCAGGAACCTGCCTGAAGGCTTGGCGGATGGCATAAACGGGAGGAGGCTGGAGAAATCAGACATGATGAGCAAGGCCCGGTCGGTAGGTGGGTGAACCAGGATAATGCTTCCAGCACCATCAGGTCAGCTGCAGGAGGCGCCCCTGGGACACAGAGATGGCCAGGCGAGGAGAGGAGAGGGACGTTGGTTCACAGGAACTGCTCCAGTGCTACGAGCGCGCGGGCCGACCGGACATTGGACTCTGAATAATGGCGGCAATAATGGCGGTGCCTCCATTTGTAATAAGTGCAAAATAAATTTCACTGTGCAGTTGCATAAGACAAATAAAACTCTATGACTATTGAGGTCAGGCAGCATCTCTGGAGAACAAGGATAAGTGACAATTTAGGCCAGGACACCACTTCAAATTAGTTGGAGTAGTGGGGAGAGAGCTTGAATAGAGGTAGAGTGGGAAAAAGCCTAGTGAGTGATAGGTGGGTACAGGTAGGGGCGGATGGGAGGGGGAGGGGTTGATTTATATATTCCCAAATATTAAACATTCTGAATTGATATTTTTGGAAATATTTTGACACAATTGGAGGTAATCTCACGTGATGTCCTCTTCAGAGAAGTTTTTTCTCCTGGAAGTAATATTCCTGATTTTGTTTATGAATTTTGGTTCTAATATTTAGGTTAAATTTAAAATTGGTAGGAATTTTTTGAGAGGAAAAGAATATAACGTGCTGAAGTACCATTAATTTCTTGTAATCACTTAATTCAAATAAAGATCTATTACCACAGAATTATACATTTTCATCCGATTGTGTTTATGAGTTGAGTTTATCATTGCTTATTGAGTCTTGAGTTTATCATTGTGTTCTTGCACAACCACTGCTGATTCAGCCCTTTGTGCATGACAAATAAACAAAATATGAGGCACTGTTCCTCTAGTTTGCCTGTGGCCTCACTCTGGCAATGGAGAAGCCCCAGGACCAGAAAGGTGAATGTGGTATTGGGAAGGGGAGTTATAATGGGAGATCCAGCAGGTCCTGGCAGACTAAGTGTTTGAGCTTAGTTCACTCATCCCTTCCCAGCCACATTGCCGCCCCGCCTAGGTACTTCCCACCCCCCGTATCCACAGGAGATGTAACTCCTGTCAGATTGGTTGGACAAAGGCCAGAGATGAAAAGACAAAGAGTATGAAGGATAGGAGAGTCAAGAAATGTGAAGCCAGAGGAAGGGATATAGATGGAACGGGGACAGGGAGAAATGGGTACACATCCAGGTAGGGCAAAGGGAAGCCTGGAGTGGAGCGTGGAGTGGAGCCGGCTGCGATAGTGGAGAGGTCGGCCCAGCCGACGGATGGAAGTGAGGAATTGTGCCAACTTCTCTTGATCGGTTGGGCAAGTAGGCAGAGGAATGGTTAATGGTGTTTAACGCTGATAAATGTAAGGGGTTGTGTCTTGGGAAATCTACCAAGGGCAGGACCTTCACTGTAAATGGCAGGGGCCTGGGGAGTGTTGTAGAGCAGAGGGATCTAGGAGTGCAGGTATATGGTTCTTTGAAAGTGGAGTCACAGGTAGATAAGGTGGTCAAGAAGGCTTTCAGCACATTGGCCTTCATCAGTTAGGGTATTAAATATAGAAGTTACGTTAGAGCTGTACAAGAACGCATGTGGTGTGCTTGCCTTCGTCGGTCAGGGCATTGAATATAAGGGTCAGGAAATGATGTAACTTAATAGGACTTTGTTAAGCTGCACCTGAAGTACTTACAGACATCTTCAACCTCTCATTGCTGAGGTCTGAGATTCTCACCTGTTTTAAAAGGGCATGGTTGTCCAAGAATAGTAATGTGACGACTCCCAACCAAGAGGTTGGTTATGGCACACGTCAATCTCTGCCTCAGCAAGAGCCTGGACTCTCTACAATTTGCCTATCAGCATAATAGATCAACATGGACTGCGATCTCGCTGGCTCTCCACTCTGCACTGGACTACTTTATAATAAAAACACGTATGCCTAGCTGTTGCTCATGGACTACAGCTCCATGTTCAACAACATTGTCCCCTCCAAACATGTTTCCAAGCCCAGGGAACTGGGACTCCGTGCATCCCTCAGCAACCGGATCCACGACTTCCTCATCAACAGAATGCATTCGGCACAAATTGGAACTCAAACACCCAGGAACGAAGGAGATTACAAAAAGAGGGAATCCCCGCCTCAATAAAAAACCTTGGCCATGCTCTTATTTCACTCCTGCCATCGGGAAGAAGGTACAGGAGTCTGAAACCTGTGACATCCAGGTTCAGGAACAGCTTCTTCCCAACAATTGTCACGCTATTAAATGCTACGAACACGAACTGAACTATAAACTGCCTTGATTGTTTTGTCCTTGAGACTCTTGAAAGGCGCCCATAAATAAAATTTATTACTAGGGAGTTTGGACCGTTATGTTTTGCAATATATTGTTTTTTTAAAATTTATTGAACTTTTTTTAATTTGTTTATTGTTATCTCTTGAGATATGTGTTTACAATCCTGTGGTGCTGCTCCGAGAATTCATTGTTCTGTTTGTGCCAATAAAACACACTTGAGGTCGGTGGGGGTGCAGCAAGCCGGCGGCCTTTCCCAGAGACGCGCCCGGGGCTTCAGCTGCGTGTGCAGTGTGGACTCTCGTTGTGGAGCGGGCGAGCCCTCGCCGGGGCTCGCCAGAGGGGAGCGCTCCATTCGCTGGCCCGCAGCAGCCTGAAGCCGGGGCCTGCAGAGCTCCAGCCGGCGCAACGTCCTGGGCCTGGGATCCCTTGTTGGGGACCCCGGAGGAAAAGAGGTCCGACAGCCAGCCCGCAGCCAACTTCTACCATGGGAGCGGCGGGGACTTACCATCCGGAGTGGGGTCCCTCGTCGGGGACCCCTGCAGGGGAGCTCCGACTGCTGGACCCTGCAGTGCTTCTGGCTGCAGCACGGCGGGGACTTTAGATCTACGACCGCCGACCTGCGGCCTACACCAACCTGAAGCCGCTGTCTCCGGTGGGGAGGCACCGATTCAGGACTTTACCTTGTCTACTCATCTGTACGCCCGCAGCGATGAGGTCCCAACCACGGATGAAAATGGAGGACTGGCCAAATTTTGTGCCTTCCACCATAGTGATGAATGCTGTGGTGGATGTTTTTGTTAAATTTTTGTTGTGTTTTTGTGTGTTCTTTTTCATTGTACCGCTGCTGGCAAATTCATTTCACTTGCACTTTATGTGCAAGTGACGAATAAAACTGATTGATTGATTGACCTTTACTCTTGTGAAGGATATGGGTCGTGTCCAGCCAGGGAAGATTAGTTTAACTCGGCATCATGTTTGTCATGGACATTGTGGGCTTGAGGGCTTCTTCCTGTGCTGCCCTGTCCTATATTCTATGTAAAGATATTTGTGAATATAAAAGGTGATGAGACAGAAAGGGCATGAGAGGTAAGAGTGGTTCACACCGGATACATTTCCGCAGGGAACAGTAACAGTATTTTGGTATCCAAAGCATCATTAAAAGTGTCCCTGTCCTGGTTAGCATGCGGTAGAGCTGCTGCCTTACAGCAGCGGAGATTCTGGGTTCGATCCTGACTACAGGTGCTATCTGCACGGAGTTTGTACTTTTTCCCCGTGACTTGCGTGGGTTTTCTCAGAGATCTTCGGTTTCCTCCCACACGCCATAGACATACAGGTTTGTAAGTTAATTTGCTTGGTATAAGTGTAAATTGTCCCTAGTGTGTGTAGGATAGTGTTAATGTGCGGGGATTGCTGATTGGAGTGGACTCGATGGGCCAAAGGGTCTGTTCCACACTATCTCTAAATTAAACTAAACTAACTGTAGTAAATTCAAGGAATCTGTCTAATCAAAGGGGTCATTTTGAGGATCTTCCTGAAATAGCTCCCTGAAAGTAAGAAAGCACACACTGGTACATGCAAATTCTCCTTAGAATATGTTACTGAGCACACACTCACATATGCTTATCTTACATTGCACTTCCTATAACTGGTGTTTTTACATTATATATAACAAAATAGAAATAGTGATAAAATGAAATATTGATCAATGGTCAAACGGAACACAACACTCATTATCGACTTCACATCATCAATGAGTGAAATATAATTACGTTTACATCATTCTTTTTAAATATTTCCTTACAACAGGCATTCCTCGTTGTAGAAACAAAGAACTGCGATGCTGGTTAATACACTAAAGGACACAAAGTGCTGGAGTAATTCAGTGGGTCAGGCAACTGGGGGGGGGTGTGGGGGGGGAGAAGGGGGGGGGGGCAGCAGAAGGAGGGGTAGGGGGGGGGGGGAGGAGGGGTGTGGGATGGGGGGGGAGAAGGAGGGAAGAGGAGAGGACCAGGACCCAGCACATTCAGATCACCTGGTGCGGAGTCTGCATCGTGAAGACGGTGGGCCCGGTGCTGAGCCTGGGACTCAGGTAAGGCGACGGCCCGCTGGTGGGCGGTGGAGTGGCGAGGGTCGCTGGTGGAGGTGCGCGGGGGACTGTGGTCCGGGTCAGCGGCCGAAGCGTCGATAGTCTCGGTCAGCGGATGACCGGGGAGGTGGTGAGGGTCGACGGCGGCGGCAGCTTGGGTGGTCCGGGCGTGGGCTGGGCCAGGAAGGCGGTGAGTGTTAGTGCGGCTCCTCTTGCTGATGGCGGGCCTGGGCCTGGGCTGGGCCTGGTGGTGGCGGGCTGGCGGCGCGGGCCAGCGGCGGTAGAGCAGCCCTGGGCGGCCTGCGGGTGCGAGAGGAGCGTCTGTGGAGGGAGCAGTCTGTCTTGCAAATGAGTGGTGGGAATATGCATCAAAAGTCTTTGTAGTTATTCCTTTTTTCCCCATGAAGGATCAATTGCAGTAATGGAATGAGTGCATCAGACCGTCATGGGTTACCGGTGCACTATCAATGCCATATTGACTGTTCATTGCCC
This sequence comes from Leucoraja erinaceus, assembly GCF_028641065.1. Lineage (NCBI taxonomy): Eukaryota > Metazoa > Chordata > Chondrichthyes > Rajiformes > Rajidae > Leucoraja > Leucoraja erinaceus. Next base: position 40,313,599 of record NC_073393.1, read on the forward strand.
CACTTGCATGGAAACAGTCCCTCTGGTGCAACTTGGTGCCAACCAGGTTGCCTAACCAACTAATCTAACATGCCTGTGCCTGGCCTTTATCCCTCTAAACCTTTCCTATCCCATATACCTGTCCAAGTGTTTTTAACATGCCCTAATTGTTTCCGTTTTTACCACTGGCAGCTTGTTCTATATATGCACCATCCTCTGTGGAAAAAGTAGCTCCTCAGACTTCTACCCTCTAGTTTTAGAATCTCTGGGGAAAACCCTCATGATGGCTGTTCACCCTCATGATTTTGTAAACTTCAATTCCGCCTCCTATGCCCCAGGGGGAAAAGGCAAAGTCTATGCTTGCAGCTCAGAACTTCCAGACCAGGTAACATTCTTGTTAAAAAATGTTTGCACCCTTCCCAATTTCATGACATCCTTACTGCACCAGGATATCCAGAATAAACACAGTATTCCAAATATGGGTATGCCAACTCCTTATACATTGTAACATGATGCCTCAACTCATGTACTTAATAGGCATGAAAGTCATAAAAGAGACGAAGGGCGTGTGAGGTGTAGGTGTGGACATAGGTAGGTAGGGAGGGATTGGACTAGGGATAGGATGGAGTCGAGGTATGTGGAAATTCGGTGGGACATGAACAAGCAGAAACAATGGGTCTGCCAGGACAGTTCTGTATGTGGATTTTGGGCAGAAGATAAAATCGGACGTGTGGGGCTGGGGAATGATGAGGTTTTAGAAGGCAGAGAGCCAGAAGTAATGAAATCAGAAATGGTGTGTGATATTAAGGTTTGGTGCTCGTCTGTGGGGTCATGGTCCAAGGATAAGTAGGAGGAGGTGTCTGAGAGTTGCCGCCTGAAGGCAACATGCCAAATGTCTTCTTCACCACCCTGTCTCCATGTGTCGCCAAATTTCATGGAATCATTTACCTCCACCTCTAGATTTCCTATATTTTACTGTATAATTCCTGCCCGGGTTTGTCTTACCAAAATGCAAAACGACATTTCTCTAAATTATGCAATTTCATTGCCCATTGCCCAGTTGATCAAGATCACATTGTAATCCCAGATAACCTTCTTCACTGTATACACTAATTTTAGTGTCATTCACAAACTTACCAGCCACGCCATTTACATTCACATCCAAATTGTTAATAATGAACAACAGTGAACTCATCGCCGATCCCTGTGGCACACCACTCATTATAGACTGAGTTGGTGTTCCAGGCCAACCTACTATACAATACCTAGTCAACAGCTTTGCTAAAGTCTTTGCAAACAATGTCTACTGCATTGCTATCTTCAATCTCCTTGGTCACTTTTACAAAAGAAACTCGATTGAATTTGCAAGTCACAATTGAAGTTTGTGCAGGCCTTCAGGGCGGCACAGCGATAGAGTTGCTGCCTTACAGCGTCAGAGGCCCGGGTTCGATCCTGGTGACGGGTGCTGCCTGTACAGAGTTAGTACGTTCTCCCCATGACCATGTGGGTTTTCTCCGAGATCTTCAGTTTCCTACCACACTCCAAAGACGTACAGGTTTGCAGGTTAATTGGCTTAGTATAAATGTAAAATGTAAAAAAAAGCCCTCCCACTGCTGAAGCCACAAGGTTACACCATGTGCAAGTTCTGTGAAGTTTTCCCGCATAATTGTGTAAGTGCTGCTCGAGAGGATATTACACAATGTTGAATTTTTAACTTTATATTTTATATTCATGTATTTTTTTCAATACATTGCCATATTTTTGTTGGCAAGGGGCCTTTCAGTTAGCCATTGAATCATGCAGCACAGAGACAGGCTAACATAGCCATGCCAACCAACATGCCACATCTAAGCTAGTCCCATTTGCCTGCGTTTGACCCGTGTCCTTTCCGATCCAGTCAGTGATGAAATCAAAGATGTGCTTTGATGTTAAGCAATTGCAGGTTTTAAAATTCCTGCTTGGTTGCTTACAGGTCGGCATTTGCATGGGATTTTCAAATGCTGGACCAGGGGAATCTAAAGATATCTTGTAATGATGAAGGGGTTGTGTGGTATCCTGGCGGTAATATGTGCGGTCGCTGGTGAATTGATCACATCATATTCCATCTCCTCCTGGCTCTGTTATACTCCTCCTGCAAGCCCACCACTCATTGCAGTCAATGTGGTGCAGCTCACAGCATCCACAACCATTCTGAGGTCCCTGCCTGGTACACACTGACCCCTATGTTACGCACAATGTCCGCTTCCACCCGAGTACATTTGTTTGTCAGGTGGATTGAAACTAGGTTGACTTGTATTATCAAACCTTTATTTACATGAGTAGTAGGCCCCCTTCGGTCGTGATTGACCATGGGTGATGCATCCTAGTTTGCAGGTGATGTGTGGTCGGATGCAAGCCTGGGCGATGTCATATGGAGGACAGGCTGTTGCCCATGCAGCACGTCTCCCCTCTCTACGTCGCTGATCGATCCAAAGGAACAGCAGGGCCGTTACAGTTTGGCACCACCGCCGTCGCAGAAGCTGCCAGAGCGAGGTTGTAGACAACAACGAACTGCCTTAGGGGCTCTGACTCCGGATTTTCTTGAGGTTTAACCCAGGAGCCTTTTCCATGACTGGATATGGCCACAAGGCAGTGGAGGTTTTAAATCGTAGTTTTCCCTCTTCTAGATGGACCGCCTTCCCAGGCTGACGAGCCCCATCTGCCCGAGACTCATAGGCGCCTACCTTCCCGTGCAGGTCTATAGCACCTGCCCACTGCCCAGATTGGGCATTACATGAGTACTTAGTATTTATTATTTAACCCTTGCATCCCCGTCTCTCTCCATCCCTCCTCCACCCAAGTTGTACCAGCTTCAAGGTTGTCTTGATGATTCTCATAGTCTGTGACTCATTCTCACCTTGGCCACAGCTAATAATGCTTGCTTCCCTTATCATCATTACTTTTTTGTATATCTATCTTTCATTCATTTGTTCTATAATCTCTCTACATCACCGTCTATATCTCTCATTACCCTTTCCCTCGACCCAAAACGTCACCTAGTTGTTTTCTCCGGAGATGCTGTCTGTCCCGCTGAGTTACTCTAGCTCTTTGTGTTTCTCTTTGGTTTAAACCAGCACCTGCAGTTCCTACATACACATTTAGTATGGCTGCTTGCCAATGGATTCAGACATGGTGAATGATCACTACTCTGAGACATGTCTGCATCTGCATATATATTGTACACAAGCGACTCTAAATTAGGTGGTATCACAGATAGTGAAGATGGTTATTGAACATTATAATATGGTCTTGGTCAGCTGGGCAGGTGGGCTGAGGAATGGCTAATTAAGTTTAATGCAGAAAAGTGTGAGGTGTTGCATTTTTCTTTGTTTAGTTTATTGACACGTGTATCGAGGTGCAGTGAAAAGCATTTGTTGCGTGCTAACCAGTCTGCAGAAAGATAATACCTGATTACAATCGAGCCATTCACAGAGTATAGATACAGAATAAGGGAATAACGTTTAGTGCAAGGTAAAGCCAGCAAAGTCCAATCAAGGATAGTCTGAGGGTCACCAATGAGGTAGATAGTCGTTCAGGACTGCTCTCTGGTTGTAGTAAGATGATTCAGGATGCCTGATAACAGCTGGGAAGAAACTGTCCCAGAATCTGGAGGTGTGCGTTTTCACTCTTCTCTGCCTTTTGCCAGATGGGAGAAGGGAGAAGAGGGAGTGGTCAGGGTGTGATTTGTCCTTGGTTATGCTGCGGGCCTTGCCGAAGCAGCATGGGGTGTAAGAGGGAGTGGCCAGGGTAAAGTTAAACCAGAGCAAGTTAATGCTAGGGCTCTGGTAGTGTTGTGGAGCAATAGGAACTAGGAGTGAAGGTACATAGTTCCCTGAAAATGGCACCACAGGTAGCTAGAAAGCCTTTTACACATCGATCATCATCAGTCAGGGGACTGGGTAAAGTTTTGGACATTATGTTAAGACTTTACAAGCCATGTGTGAGGCTGTATTTGCAGTTTTGCAATCAGTTTTGGTCCTCCTGCCATAGGAATGGTGACATTAAGCTGGAGAGAGTGCAGCGGATATTTACAAGGTGTTGCCATGATTCGAAAGCCTGAGCTACAGGGACAGTTTGCACAAGCAAAGAATTTATTTGCATAACTTGTCAGACAAGGAGAATAGTCAAGCAACAGACGACTCTCGATTCAAAGCATGCAGAATTTAAATATAATTTTTGATAGCATAGAACCAAGATTGGTCACATACACTTGTTTGCAGGGTTAACTAGTGTGATCCAGCATTCAATAACTTTCCACTGAAAAACAGGCTTCATTTTCTATGTAGAAAGACTTGGGTGCCTTGGTTTATCCTTAAGTTTATAAGTTTGTTGTCCTAAACAGACTTGTAGCGTCAGATTCACCCTCAAACTGGAGGTGTGCGTTTTCCCACTTCTAAACCTTTTGCCCAATGGGAGAGGGGGAAGAGAGAGTGGCCAGGGTGCGACTCATCCTTTATTAAAATATGAAATAGCGGCACATTTGGAAAGCAGTAACAGGATTGGGCCGAGTCACCATGGATTTACGAAGGGGAAATCATGCTTGACTAATCTTCTGGAATATTTTGAGGATGTAACTAGGGAAATGGATAAGGGAGAGCCAGTGGATGTAGTGTCCCTTGACTTTCAGAAAGCATTTGATAAGGTCCCACATAGGAGATTAGTGGGCAAAATTAGGGCACATGGTATTGGGGGTAGAGTGCTGACAATTGGTTGGCAGAAAGGAAATAAATAGTAGGGATTAATGGGTCCCTTTCAGAATGGCACGCAGTGACTATTGGGGTGCCGCAGCTATTTACAATATACATCAATGATTTAGATGAAGGGATTCAAAGTAACATTAGCAAATTTGCAGATTACACAAAGCTGGGTGGCAGTGTGAACTGAGGAGGATGCTATGAGAATGCATATGACTTGGACATATGACTTGGACATATTAGGTGAGTGGGCAGATGCATGGCAGATGCAGTTTAATGTGGATAAATGTGAGGTTATCCACTTTGCTATCAAAAACAGGAAGGCAGATTACTATCTAAATGGTAACAAGCTGGGAAAGGGGGCAGTACAACGGGATCTGGAGGGTCCTTATTCATCAGGCTATGAAAGTAAAGGGCCTGTCCCACTGTACGAGGTAATTCAAGAGTTTTCCCCTGATTTGAACTCGGAGAATGTCCGTAGCAGGTCCGTAGGAGTTCGTGGATGTCTCGTAGCGGCTCGTACGAGTAACGGTAGGTACTCGGGAAATCCGGTAAACTCGTGACGTTTTTTCAACCTCTCAAAAATGTCCACGAGTAAAACAATACTTGTGATGAAAAAAATTGTTACGTTTTACTCGTACGAGTTGCTACGAGACATCCACGAACTCCTACCGACCCGCTTCGGACATTCTCCGAGTTCGAATCGGGGGAAAACCCGGGAGAACTCTTGAATTACCTCATACAGTGGGACAGGCTCTTAAGCATGCAGGTACAGCAGGCAGTGAAGAAAGTGAATAGCATGTTGGCCTTTATAACAATAGGATTTGAGTATAGAAGCAAAGAGGTCCTTCTGCAGTTATATAGGGCCCTGGTGAGACCACACCTGGAGTATTGTGTGTAGTTTTGGGCCCTTAATTTGAGGAAGGACATTCTTGCTATTGAGGGAGTGCAGCGTAGGTTTACAGGGTTAATTCTCGGGATGGCGGGACTGTCATATGCTGAGAGAATGGAGCGGCTGGGCTTGTATATTCTGGAGTTTAAAAGGATGAGAGAGGATCTTATTGAAACATATAAGATTATTAAGGGTTTGGGCACGCTAAAGGCAGGAAACATGGTCCCGATGTTGAGGGAGTCTAGAACCAGGCGCGACAGTTTAAGAATAAGGGGTAAGCCATTTAGAACGGAGATGAGGAAACACTTTTTCTCACAGAGAGTTGTGAGTCTGTGGAATTCTCTGCCTCAGAGGGCGGTGGAGGCAGGTTCTCTGGATAATTTCAAGAGAGAGCGAGATAGGGCTCTTAAGGTTAGCGGAGTCAGGGGATATGGAGAGAAGGCAGGAACAGGGTACTGATTGGGGAAGATCAGCCATGATCACATTAAATGGCGGTGCTGGCTCGAAGACCTATTGTCTATTGTCTATTATGCTGCTGGCCTTTCCGAGGCAGCATGAGGTATAAAGTCAATTAAAGAAGTCAATTAAAGAAAGGTTGGTTGGTCTGGGCTGCGTCCACAAATCGCTGCAATTTCTTACGGTCTTGGAGCTGTTCCCAAACCAAGCTTTTATGCATCTTGATAAAATGTTTCCTGGGCACATCCTGCAGTGGACCAGCAACCTGTGAACTGCAGTCAGTACTGTTTGTTAATAAATAGTGTTCCTTTTACTTCCAACACTGTGTACTGCTTGTACTTTACATTTTGAAATAGTTCATGGAGATTGTTTCTTGTTTATATTAATGGCTACTTTATCTTAAACATTATATTTTGACTATTGCTACTCTTCCCAGGCAAATCTTCCATCCTATATGGACCTAATTTTGTGTTTTGCCCCCTTCCCCACCTCTATTAACTTTGGGGTTTTCTGCTTGCTTTACCTTCCCTGCATTCTCTTATACTTCCCGCTTCTGATAACTTCAATAGACTTGGGGGTCAGTGTTGAAACTAAGATGCTCATTGATGGTCTTGAAGAAAGCTGTCCACAAAGACACAGTGCTGCAGGGGTGAGAATGTTTTCCCCTTCTCCGATGCCCTCTGTATGACACCAGGCAGGCTGGGGAGCAAAGATTTCTTGCAGACTGCACAGCAGAAGCAGAATGCGCAACTTTTAATTAATTAACTTTGTAAAACTCATGCATTAATAAAAATTGGAGCTTTTGATTAAATTAGTTGTAATATTAATATTTTCATTTTATCACTTTAAAATCTTTTATATTTTAGTTCAATTTAGTTTATGGTCATGTGTGACGAGGTACAGCGAAAAGCTTTTGTAGCGTGCTAACCAGTCAGTGGAAAGAAAATACATGATTACAATCGAACCACGGTGTACAGATACATGATAAAGAGAATAAAGTGAGTAATGTTCAGTGCAAGATAAAGCCAGTAAAATCCAATCAATGGTCGTCCAAGGTCACCAATGAGGTAGATAGTAGTTCAGGTCTGCTCTCTGGTTGTGGTAGGATGGATGGTTCAGTTGCCTGATAACAGCTGGGAAGAAACTGTCCCTGAATATGGAGATGTGCGTTTTCACACTTCTATATCTTTTGCCTGAATGGAGAAGGGAGGAGTGCGTCCACAATTGGCTGCAATGTCTTGCAGCTTTAGATGGAGCTGCACTCAACCAAGCTGTGATGCATCCCGATAAAATGCTTTCTACGGTGTATCAGTAGAAATTAGTGAGAGTTCTTCAGGGCATGCCAAACTTCCTAAGCCTAAGAAATTAGGGGCGTTGGAGTGCTTAAAATGTTTAAATGAGGGGATTAGAATATAGCACCATAGAATTCATTTTATTGGGAGCGCAGTAGTTTTTTTGCAATAATTATGATTTATTACACCATAGAAATGTCACAAAGCCTTGCATAAAAAACCCAATGATTTTGTTATACTTTACTCTGGGGTAACCTTCCACAGAAGGTGTAAATTTAAATCAAAATGATGTAATTCTGGAAATTGTGCAGTTTCCACTGGTGTCACAGTCTAAAAGTGCACAGTGTAGTGTAATCAAGAACCAGAGAAAAAAGGTTTACCTAGAGTGGTCATGCAATAAAAGCAGTGTTATCTGTGAATACTACTCGGATACGAATAAGACCTATGAGCTTTGCATGGGCTCAACCCTTAAGGTAGCTCAATTCTGGGACCATTGTATTTAGTGCTCTGGCAGTGTGAGCAGCTTGCTACCAGTCTCTTCAATCTTTTGATGTTGCAACAGTGCAATTGCTAAATCTCAGGGGAAGGAATTGAACCGTGAGTATGGCTTGTTTAATATTTTTGCATGTCACCTTTCTCTATGTCGTTAATGAATAGCTGTGTTTCTAGTTCCTGGGCCAAATTATAATGAATTTATAATGAACGCTGGAGGTTAAAGGTTAATGCAAAAGAGACTCAACCAGCTCGATAGGTATTTAACGCTCGAAAAACACATTGTCGTTTGGATACAGCAGATCTTGCAGAATTTCGATCAGAACTTGGTGCTTGGAGTAGAGGCTGTGGTGAGTAAGGGACCTTGGTGAGGTTGGTCTGGGGGAGTGATTCAACAGCAGATCCAAGGCCATCTCATGGGAACAGTGGCATCAACACAGGGGGACGGAACCAGCTGGCGAGAGGCTGCTACTTGGCCTTTATTCTATCCAGGTTAGGAATCACAGAGCCATAGAGCTATGCAGCATAGAACCATCTCACAAGTTCACAAATTATAGGATTAGAATTAGGCCATTCGGCCCATCAGGTCTACTCCTTCCATTCAACACTCTTGAATCATGGCTGATATCTGCCTCCTAATCCCATTTTCCTGCCTTCCCCCCACAACCCTTGACACCCATTCTCATCAAGAAATTGTCTATCTCTGCCTTAAAAATATCCACTGAATTGGCCTCTACAGCGGCCTGTGGCAATGAGTTCCACAGATTAACTACCCTCTGACAAAATAAATTCCTCCTCACCTCCTTTCTAAAAGAGCTTCCTTTAATTCTAAGGCTACGACCTCTGGTCCTAGACTCTCCCACCAGATGGGAGACTGTCCCCTCTCGTCCATGCTGACCAAGTTGTCTAACCAAACTATTGCCATTTACCTGCCCCCCGGCCGATATCCCTCCAAATATTTGCTAACCACGTACTTGTCTTTTAAATATGGAAATTATACCCACCTTTACCACTTCCTGTTCCATGCATGCACCACCCTCCGTATGAAAAGCTTGCAGCTCGGGTCCCCTTTAAAGCTTTAGTCTGTAAAGCAGCGTTATGGGTTGCGCATCCTGTGTCCAGATCCCATAGTTTGAATAACCAAATATGCAGCAAGTGCCTGCAAGTACCAGGTACAAGTGCCTGGTTATGGGGTAGGTGAGAGTGCTGCAGTCACTGCTGTGTTTCCGTGAGGCTGAGAGCCACAAAAATGTTGTCGACTCAAAGCTGACCGATGTATGGACAGTGAGGGAATGGATATCCACCGATGGAAGAAGGAGATGGGGTAGCTAGTGCTGGAGTCTCTCTAACGCATTTTGTTCTTGAAGCTGGAGAGAAGAGGGAGAGGGAAATTGGGAAGAGTATTAGTGGAAGAAGATGGGAGCGGGCAGGTAATACTGAGGTTGCACCATTTTTAGTTTAGAGATACAGCGCCCTTCAGCCCACTGAGTCCGCACCAATACTCTTCCCTATTACATCAACACTACCTTACACACACTAGGGACAATTTTACATTTATTTGTACATTTAAATCCAAACAAATTAACCTACAAACCTGTACGTCTTTGGAGTGTGGTAGGAAACCGAAGAACTCGGAGGAAAACCACGCAGGTCACGGGGAGAATGGACAAACTCCGTACAGACAGCACCCATAGTCAGGATCGAACCTGGGTCTATGGCGCTGTAAGGCAGTAGCTCTACCACTGCGCCACCGTGCTGCCCTTATTTCATCCAGGAACAAAGGTGTCATTGAATGGCTGCAGGACTACCCAAAGGAGCCTGTGAACAGCCAGGATTTGTGGGCTAACTTGGTATCACATGCTAGTGTGTGGATATGGAAAGGCAGAGCAGACAAAACGTGTGGCTGAAGAAATGGTGTCAGAAGGATGGCTTTAGGTTCCCTGAGGAATTGGGACAATTTGTATGAGAGGAGAGACCTCCAGAGCATGTCAACAGTAATGGGATCTCGATGCGCATGGTACCTTTGCCATTCCTGTTGAAGAGAATTTAAGCTCACTTGGCACAGAGGGATTGAGTGTGTAGAAAGGAACTGCAAATGCCGATTTACACCGAAGGCAGACACAAAATGCTGGAGCAACTCAGCGGGGCAGGCAGCATCTCTGGGGAGAAGGAATGAGTGATGTTTCGGGTCGAGACCCATCTTCAGACTGAGCATCAGGGGAAAGGAAAACGAGAGATATAGACGATGATGATGTAGTGAAATATAGAACAAATGAATGAAAGATATGCAAAAAAGCAACGATGATAAGGGAAACAGGCTTCTATCTAGCTGTTAGCTAGATAGAAGGTTGGCTGGATGGCAGACAGTAAAGAGTGGGAATATAGGGGGCTTTTTATGGTTGGCTGCCAGTGACCAGTGGTGTTTTGCAGGGGGTCGGTGCTGGGACCGCTACTCTTCATGTTGTATATCAATGATTTGGATGATGGAATTGATGGCTTTGTGGCCGGGTGGCACCAGCAATGACTGCCTCGCCAGCAGTCTGTCGGTCCCTTCCTTCTTTGTTGTTTGTATGTGTTAAATGTATGTTTTTAGTGTTCTTTAGCTTATTTTGGGTGGGGGGGGGGGGGGGGGGGGGGGGGGGGGGGGGGGGGGGGGGGGGGGGGGGGGGGGGGGGGGGGGGGGGGGGGAGAAACATTTTCTAATCTCTTACCTTGACAGAGATGCAATTTTTTTCCGTGTCGTATCTCCGTCCTCACTGCGACTAACATCGGAGAGTTGGTGGCCTCTGCTGGACACCGACTTCGGGAGATCCAACCATGGAAGCCTGTTGGGGATTGACTTTGGAGCACCAGCCTTGGGAGCCTGCGGTCTTTAACATCGTGGAGCTCGCGGTCTCTAGTTAGAGAGCGACTTCGGGAGCTCCACGCCGCAGGAGCTTTGACCGCCTCGACGCGGGAACTTCGACCGCCAGCTGCGGGAGCTTCGATCGTCCCCACTGAGGGTGGTTCAACTGCCCCGACCACGGGAGAATAAAGAGGAAGAAGATTAGACTTTATTGCCTTCCATCACAATGAGGCATGTGGGGAATCAGCTGTGGTGGAAGTTTATGTTAACTTATGTAGTTGTGTGTCTTGTTGCTTTTCTTTCCCCGTACGGCTGTATGGCAATTCACGTATCACTGTACTTAATTGGTACATGTGCCAATAAACTGACCTTGAACCTTGAAACAAATAGGTGGAGAGGCAGGTAGTGGTGGAAGCAGTCAGCAGAAGGACCTGGACAGACTGGGAGAGTGGGCAGATGGAATACAGCATCGTATATTTTGCAGTCATGCACTTTAGTTGTGGGGATAAAGGCCTGGACTATTTTCTAAATAGAGAGGTTTCAGACTTGGGTGTGCTGGTGTAGGATTCTCAAAAGAATAATTTACAGGTTGAATCAGTAGTAAAGAAGCCAAATGAAATGTTAGCTAAAATATATAAGCATGGATGTAATGCTGAGGAATTTTAGACCACATTTTGGAGCAATGTAAGCAATTTTGGGCCTGTACTCGCTGGAGTTTAGAAGGGTGAGGTGGGATCTCATTGAAAGTTACTGAATAATGACAGGCCTAGATAGATGGGATGTGGAGAGGATGGTTCCATTTGTTGGAGAGTCATGGACCAGAGGGCACAGCCACAATATAAAAGGACATACATTTAAAAAGGAGATGAAGAGGAATCTATGTAGCCAGACAGCTGTTAATCTGTGTAATTTATTGCTGGAGATGGCTGAGGAGGTCGAGTCTTTGGGTAGTTTTAAAGTGGATATTGATAGGTTCTTGATTAGTAAGGGTGTCAAATGTTATGGGGAGAAGGCAGGAGAATGGGTTGAGAGGGAAAGATAGATCAGCCATGATTGAATGGCAGAGCAGACTCTCTGGGTCGAGTGGCCTCATTCTGCGCCTATGTCTTATGTAATCACCTGTGTTGGGGATGGCCAGACTTTGGGGTGGGACTCTTCTTCAGATGATTTCAGCATCTACAGGTTCTTGAGTCCTGCTCTTGTTTATTATGTGTTTTATGTTATATCTCTGATATGAAGTGTGGGAAAAGAAGAAATTCACATCAATTTATATCTAATTCACAGAAATCAGTGATAAAGAAGATGTGGATTGCTCTCTTCCTGTTGTGTGTTTGTCAATGCTCTGCGGATCAGTTCAGACTTCGAGCAGAGGCATTAATGAAAGCAACTCCTCTTATAGATGGGTGAGTGAAACAGATTTCTAGGTGAAGTTACTAATCATCATGTCACTATCTCAAATGTCATCAAGCTGGGTTTCCATTAAATCACACTTGAATCTTCATTGCAGTTTATTTAGTGTCCTATAGTTTTTTAATTTAGAGATACAGAGGGGAAACAGGCCCTTCAGCCCACCGAGTCAGCACCGACCAGCGATCATCGCATGCAAACACTACCCTACACTCACTAGGGATGATTTACAATTATACCAAGCCAATTAACCTACAAACTTGTACGTCTTTGGAGTGTGGGAGGAAACTGGAGATCCCGGAGAAAACCCACGCAGGTCACCGGGAGAACGTACAAACTCCGTATAGACAGTGCCGGTAGTCAGGATCGAACCCGGGTATCTGGTGCTCTAAGGCAGCAAATCTACTGCTGCGTCACTGTGCCGCCCAGTGTAGGTAGCTTTCAAGAACATTCTTGGCAATGTTTGTCTCTTTTTCTTGATATACATCCTTACATCTCCACACATGTTAGGGCGGCATGGTGGCGCAGTGACTGAGTTGGTGCCTCACAGCGCTTGCAACGCCAGAGACCAGGGTTCCATCCTGACTACGGGTGCTGTCTGTACGGAGTTTGGACGTTCTCCCCGTGACTGCGTGGGTTTTCTCTGGGATCTTAGGTTTCCTCCCACGCTCCAAAGACGAAGAGATTTATAAGTTAATTGGCTTGGTTAAAGTGTAAAAGTAATTGTCCGTCGTCTGTGCAGGGTAGTGTTAATGTACAGGGATTGTTGGTCGGCACGGACTCGGTGAGCCGAAGGGCCTGTTTCCGGGCTGTGTCTCTAAACTAAACGAAACTAAACATAGTTTTTAATCTTGTCATAAAATGTATTGAAAGTTGATAAAAATAATTTCCTGTGGCACTGATTACATGACAGAATTTCCTAAATAGCAATGACAGACTGGTCTTTTCAGGTGGCAGAGATTGACTTGCACCTCCTCCAACCTCAAGTACTGTATCCGCTGTTCCAGGTGTGGACTCCAATATACGAGACCTAGTGCAGGCTCGGCGATCGTTTCGCTGAACATCCCCGCTCAGTCCACCTACACCCACATGATATCCCAGTTGCCAAACACTTTAACGCATCCTTCCATTCCCATTTTGACCTTTCTGTCCTGGGCCTCCTCCATTGTCAGAGTGAGGCCAAACGCAGATTGGAGGAACAGCACCGCATATTTCTCTTGAGCATGTTACAACCCAGTGCGATGAATATTGACCTCTAATTTCAAATAACCCTTGCTTTCCCTCTCTCTCTATCCCTCTCCCATCCTAATTCTCCGACTAGATTGACTGTCTTCCTGATTAAATTTTACCTTGAATGTCTCATCACCTTCCCCCACATTTTCCTTGATATACTTCCCCTTTGATGTCTCGTTTTCACACTTTATCTTTCCATAGCTCAATCTCTCTCCCTTGACTCTCAGTCTAAAGAAGGCTCTCGACCCGAAATATCACCCATTCTTTTTATCCAGAGACGCTGCCTATCTCGTTGAGTTACTCCAGCAATTGTGTCAATCTTCAGTGTAAACCAGCATCTGCAGTTCCTTCCTACACATGAAGTTTGTACTTGCACTAGGATTTTGCCCTGGATGAGACAAGTGCCTGGTGTCAGAAGAGATCTTGGCCATGTGGGGGATTTGCTGTCCAAGATAACTGGAGCACTTATGCAGTTTAAAATAATTCTGAAGGGATTCGGCAGGCTAGATGCAGGAAAAATGTTCCCGAATTTGGGGGAGTGCAGAACCAGGGGTCACAGTTTAAGAGTAAGGAGTAGGCCCAGAGAGTTGTGAATCTGTAGAATTCTCTGCCACAGAAGGCAGTGGAGGCCAATTCACTTTTTTCAAGGGAGAGTTAGATTTAGCTCTTAAGGCTAAGGGAATCAAGATATGGGGGAAAAAGCAGGAACAAGGTACTGATTTTAGATGATCAGCCATGGTCATATTGAATGGCGGTGCTGGCTCGAAGGGCCGAATGGCCTGCTCCTGCACCTTTTTTCTATGTTTCTATGTTTTGGTCACTATGCTAAAGGAGGGGTTTTGTTAAGATGGAAACATAGAAACATAGACAGTAGGTGCGAGAGCAGACCACCAGGTCCGTCGAGCCTGCACCGCCATTCGCTCATGGCTGAACACTAAACAGACACACTTACCCACAAACAGTAGACACAAGACACAGAACACAAGACACTACCCTCCCCCTTATACCGCTATCACCCCTCTCCACCCCAAGAACCTCGTGATCTCCTGGGGGAGGCAAAAAACCGGATAAAAACCCAGGTCCAATTCGGGAAAAAAAATCCGGGAAATTCCTCTCCGACCCCAATCCAGGCGATCGACACTTGTCCAGGAGATCACTCAGGTCTTACTATACTAACCATACCTAGGTCCATATCCCTGCCCTCTCCCCGTAGCCCCTTATCCCCTTGGCAGCTAAAAAACCATCTATTTTAGTCTTAAATATATTTAAAGTTTCTGCTTCCACTGCTCCCTGGGGCAGTGAATTCCATAAATTAACCACCCTCTGGGTGAAGAAGTTCTTCCTCATCTCAGTTTTAAAAGAGCCCCCCCTTATTCTGCAACTATGTCCCCTAGTTCTAGTTTCCCCGATCATTGGGAACATCCTCGGTGCATCCACCCGATCAAGGCCCCTCACGATCTTATATGTTTCAATGAGATCGCCTCTCATTCTTCTAAACTCCAAAGAGTAGAGTTCCAGCCTACTTAACCTTTCCTCATATGTCAATCCCCTCATTGCAGGAATTAATCTTGTAAACCTTCGCTGCACTGCCTCCAGGGCTAGTACATCCTTTCTTAAGTATGGACCCCCAGAACGGAAAGAGTGCGTAAAAGATTTACAAGGATGTTGCCAGGACTTGAGGGCCTGAGCTTTAAGGGCTAGGATGAGGACTTTGTTGGGCAAGCTAGGACTTTATTCCTTGCAGAACAGGAGACTGTAAGGTGATCTTATATAGCTCTGTAAAATCAAGGAGGGGGGGGATAAATAGGTCTTTTATCCAGAATAAGGGAATCATAAACCGGAGGAAACCTTTTCATACAGAGGGTGGTGGGTATATGGAATGAGATGCCAAAGAAGGTGGTTGAGGCAGGTACTATAACAACATTTGCAAGCCATCCCAACAGGTACATAGATAGGGAAGGTTTAGAGGGATATGCGGCCAGGTGGGACTAGTGTAGATGGGGCATCTTGATTAGCATGGACATGTTGGGCTGAAGGGTCTATTTCTATGCTCTATGAATCTATAAGGCTCTATCTATCTAAGTCCATCCACTCTTGAGATTGTTGGCTAGACTCATTAGAGACTTGCAGTGCATGTGGGGTTTGTAGCCTCTGGGTTGGGGTTGGTTTCAGTGTCCTAGGGTTATGGGTTGGCCACTTCATGCAGGTGCTTGATATCAAGATGCAGTAATCATCATCCAGCAGAGTTTGTGTGCCTTGACATCAGCTTCCCAGTGCTATAAATATTTTTTTTAATTTTATTTTTTATTTTTATTTATTAGAACTACAATAAGTTACAGTAGTACAAGCCAGATATATCTTTGTTGTACCCCTTCATTTTTTGAGCTTTAAGAAATATAGAAATAAAGGAAGGAAAGAAAGTGAGAGAGAGTCGTGATAGTGCGAGAGAGTGTTGGAAAAAAAAAGCCCATTAGAGAAAGAGTTAGAGAAGAAAGTTAAGAAATAGACCCTAGAAAAGAGAGAAAGAAAGAGAAACAATTGCTCTATTATAAAAAACCACGCAAAAAGGGATATACCAACTTCATATTTTTCATCCCCCATTACCAGATCCTGGCACCATTTATTTTTCAGTGCTATAAATATGATGTCACTTCTTGCCTTTGTCTCAACTTGCAGGCCTTCAAAATACCCATGAAATGTCAGCGAGGTGAATGGTCATAGCAACATATTCTGTACAAGCAGAGATCTGGGCTTATCCGCAGCAAATGTCCTTCAGGTTTTTTAATTTCCAGGAGACTCACTTTGCTGCAGTTTCAATCGAGTTTACGTAATCTGAGAGTGTCCTGAAATGTTCATAAATTCATAAGTGATAGGAGCAGAATTAGGCCATTCGACCCGTCATGTCTACTCTCCCATTCAATCATGGCAGATCTATCTTAACCCTCTTAACCCCATTCTCCTGCCTTCCCCCCATAACCCCTGACACCCGTACTAATCAAGAATGTACCTATCTCTGCCTTAAAAATATCCATTGACGACCTCCACGGCCTTCTGTGGCAAAGAAGTCCACAGATTCACCACCCTCTGACTAAACAAATTCCTTCCCATCTCCTTTCTAAAAGAACGTCGTTTAATTCTGAGGCTATGGCCTCCGGTCCAAGACTCTCCCACTTAGTGGAAACAGCCTCTCCACGTCCACTCTATCCAGACCTTTCACTATTCGTTAAGTTGCAATGTAGTCCCCCTCATCCTTCTAAACTCTAGCAGGGACAGGCCCAGTGCCGTCAAACGCTCATCATATGTTAACCCAATCATTCCTGAGATCATTCTCTGGGATCATTTCAATGCTAGCATATTAGCAGTGCAGATGCTGGAGAAGTTTATCACCAGCTGAGATTGGAACCATGATATAGTTTCTTGTAGTTTATAAGATTATAATGTTTCTTCTTCAGATAGATAAAGAATTTATAATTTTTTCCATTAAAAAATGACTCATTTGTTCCAGTGCTTTTGGTCTTTTGATTGTGTTTTGTTATTGAGTTAGGTGAGAGCAAGCACAGAAGTAATAGTTCCTCCATAACATTGGCAAGCACTTCCCCCATGTTACCATTTCCCATTTTATTGGAATGCAAAGGCCAATGGAAAAAAGTTTTTGAAAACACAAGAAACGTCATTCATTCTCAACGTACTAAAGTGGTTTTTCAAAATAAATTGGTAATTACATAGCTTGTACATTTCCCAATTTATGAAGAATTTCAACAGAATATATGCTGGTTAACGTATCGGAACCCATCCTGTTGTTTGACATTTGAAGGTTTTTCTTTCCAAAATTAGACACAATGACTTCCCTTACCAACTTCTACTGCGTTACCACAACCAACTAGGCAAAGTGGATCTGAATAATGTGAATGAAACCCACACTAACATCAATAAGCTGAAAGCTGGGCTTGTGGGAGCACAGGTATTTGATTTGCTTATTCATTGTGCATTCATTTTCCAGTTTAGTTTAATTTAGTGATGCAGCATGGAAACAGGCCCTTCGGCCCACCAATTCTGTACTGACCAACGATCCCCGCACATTAACACTATCCTACACACATCAGGGACAATTTTTTCACTAATACCACGCCAATTAATCTACAAACCTGTACGTCTTTGGAGTGTGGGAGGAAACCGAAGATCTAAGAGAAAGTCCACGCGGTCACGGGGAGAACGTACAAACTCCGTACAGATAGCACCCGTAGTCAGAATCGAACCTGGGTCTCTGCCGCTGCAAGCGCTGTAAGACAGCAACTCTACTGCTGCACCACCGTGCCACCCTATTCAAGTATTCAAATTCAGATTGTATTGGTGGATAAAGAAAAGTAAATTGAAAGATATAAACTGGGTAAGTTTAATCAAGCACATGGACTAAGAGAAGTAAATTGCTATTTCTAAGGTAATTTATTTTATTGAAGCATTGAATCTCTGTTAGGCAGGGAGAATGGTGGACAGCCTTATACAAATCCATCAGGGAAACATTGAGTATGAGCGTCATCTTATCATAATGTCTACCATTTTAGGGAAACGTGCAATATTGCCGTTTACAGTCTGGACTTTATTCATGTCAGAGTCTTTATTACATTTCTATTATTATCATTGTCAAACAAATATGTTAATCTGTTCTCATGAAATAATTTAATTGAACCAGAATTGCCCCATCTGTTTAATATGAGTCTGCCTTTGCCACTAATTTCAAAAGTTGGACTTTTATAACATTCCAATATGGAAAAACATCTTTTAATAGGAATCTGAGGGGTACCTTTTTTACACAAAAGGTGTTGGGGGTATGGAACAAGCTGCCAGAGGAGGAAGTTGAGGCAGGGACTATCCCAACTTTTAAGAACCAGTTAGACAGGTACATGGTTTGGAAGAATACAAATTTGGAGGGATACGGGCCAAAAGTGGGACTAGTGTAGCTGTGACATGTTGGCTGGTTTGGGCAGGTTGGGCTGAAGGGCCTGTTTCCATGTTGTATCACTCTATGACTATCTCACAATGTATGGGTAAAAATAATACATGTCATTGGCCAATGTGAATAAGCAAATAGAAACACAGAACGTGGCCAAAATCCAAATGTTCCAAATCAGCAGAGTACTAACTTGCTGTACAGGTCAACAAGCCATCTATAACACCAACAATATGACTTTCATCTCCCTCTGGATCTGCCTAAAATTTATAGTAATGGTATTTGATTTTGGATATACCGATTTGGAGATAGTCTACTATAAAAGCTTTTGGTTTCATAGAAAGTAATTAGAAAGCTAAATCAATGGAGTGTCACCTGAATTGGAGTGTAGTTTGCTAAATTAATCTCCAAATCTTTTAGTTTAAGAGAAGGAAACCCTGTAAAATAGTGGAATGTGTGCAGTGAAGGAAGACTTTCTATCTTGCATGATCCAGCACAAAGATTTGATGTCCCAAGTCTCATGTTCTTGTGCCACTCTACCTTTGTGCCAGAGTAGACTACATGAGCCAAATGGCCTAATTCTACTCCTATCACCTAAGACCTCTCTATTAAAAGTGTTAGAAGGTGACTCGCCTCAAAATCGTCCATAATAAATCTCTGAATATTCAATGGGTGCAAGTAAGCATTGTGACATACTGCCATGTAACTCGCCCACCACAAACTATCAACTCAATGGATATTTCTAAGGCAGAGATAGATCGATTCTTGATTAGTACTGGGGTCAGGGGTTATGGGGAGAAGGCAAGAGAATAGGGTTAGGAGGGAGAGATAGATCAGCCATGATTGAATGGTGGAGTATCGATGGGCTGAATGGCCTAATTCTGTACCCTATCACCTATGAACTTCTGAACCTATAGTCTACTACCCCAGAGCCTGACAAAATGTGAGTGTCTAAAAAAAAAAATCCAATCTAATCCATTCTTGAATGCAATATCACCATAGTCTATATACAAATATCTGGGTGTAGTTAATAATTAGATTCCAAGCTGTTTTTTCCTTTTGCTGGCAATAAAAAAAGGTTGCCCACAATCAGCGTGAGGGTTGTCCATTGTTGAGCCGATCAGCTATCAACAAAGAGTTAAGATCGGGACTGGATCAAATCTTTAGCAAGGTGACTTTTTACTTGCCAGGCCTCATGTTGACAATTCTACCATTGTAAACTCTACGATGTAAGACATTGTGACTGATATAAAGAGAGGATGTGTTTAGAGGGCTATGTGCCAAAAATGAGTAAATGGGCCTAGCCTTGAATGCCAATTTGGTTGTTATGGTTAAGATGGGCGAAGGGCTTGTTTTTGAGTTGTCTCGTTCGAAGTTTCTAAGCCACTAATAGAGCAAGGAATGTCCTTATAGCTCAGCTCCCCATGTTTTCCTCCTGTTTATCAGGAACAATACCCCTAAAACAAGTTTAATACCCATGATGATATTCTTGACACTATTCTGCAACTACCAAGCGATTAGATTGATTCTCGTGCATTTACTTTTATTTAATTTAGTATGTACAATTTCAAAATTGGAAAATAACATACAACCTGTTGTTGCAGTTTTGGGTCGCATATGCACCGTGTAGCGCCCAGTATAAGGATGCTGTGAGACTAACGCTGGAGCAAATTGACGTCATACAAAGAATGGATTCGCTGTATTCTCAAACTTTCCGTAGTGCACGTACAAGCAATAGTAAGTTATCACATTTGCTACTAGCAGTTGCAATTAATCTATGAACATATGCAATGATGTTGCTGGCCTTGTAACCTACTTAAACCTAAAACTATTCTTCACCACATCCTCTGATGACTACCATTGGTATGAGCAGAAATTGATATCTTTCCCTTTCATGCAAGAGTCTTTTGCATATTAATTTGTGTGACTCCTTGTCAGGAGGCTGTTCAGAGGTCCATGATCCCGTAGTGGATCCTAAGCAATGGAAACATCGATGCTGAAGATCGACAGTATCTTCCATCATTGACCCAGAGTACTACAAAGATACAAAGGATACAAAGTACTGAGCACTTCATCACTGTGTAAGAAGGAGCTTCACCGAAGATAGACTCAAAAAGCTGGAGTAACTCATTGATTTCATCTAGCCCCCAACTAACAATGGCCTGTTTCCTTTATCATTGTTACTTTTTTGCATATCATTCGAATTTCAAACTTTACCCGTGCCCTATATCTGACTTTACTCAGATGGCACTGACATAAAATAAAACAGCTCATAGATCAATATCAAACAAGTCGTTTTATCAGCCACATGCATCGGGAAGCAGTGTGAGCAAGCCCAAACTGCTTCACCAAGTCAAAGTAACTACAATTTTTATACCCTCATGACACAATGGTTACTTGTGGAGTTGACATGAACCATCATTAATCAATGTCTCTGTAACCTTCCATCTTTGTCGTTCCCCAGAGTTAACTTTAATCTTAAGTTTCTTGTTGTTTAGCAATCCTCCCATATATTTAACATGTGGCTACCATAAATGTCCAGATTCTACTCGTCAAATGGAGTCCCCTCGTAAAAGAGGTTGTTAGTTAACCTTTTGAAGACGTGCCTGCTAAACACAGTGACCAAGAGGCCAAAGGACATTTATTGTCACATACACCAATTGGTGCAGTGAAAGTTGCGTTACCATGCAGCACACAAATAAGACAAAGACAACACTATAGAATTGAACATAAAACATAACCCCCCCCCCCCCCCACAGCGGAATCAACGTTTCCCACGGAGAGGGAAGGCAACAAAGTTCAGTCCTCTTCCTCTTGTTCACCTGTGGTCGGGGCCTATTCAAGAGCAACCGTAGTACAAGTAATATCATTGCTGAGGTGACCCATTGTCTTGGCAAAAACATTTCATTGTACCGTTGACCCTACGTTAACCTACATATGACAAATAAAACTGAACTGAACTGAAGATTGCAACGTATAAGAATTTAGACAGAACTGTGAAGGTCTATCCTGCACCCCTAATAGATAAGGAAGTCTGCTTCTCAGCAGAATGTTTCAGCTTTAGCAATTCTGACTACATTCTTGGCCATTTTTCCCATCATGCTCCCCAGTATCTGAGTTCTAGGGTTAACCAAACTATAACCTGCTCATCTTCTTTATAATACTCAAAATTCCCAATAACACCCACCTCCTTCATTCTTACCCTCTCCTGCCTGGTGCCTCTGCGATTGAAACAGTCAGACATGGCCGTCAGTAGTTGAGTGACAAGGGGTCCTAGCTATGTAACTTTGATTTGTCTCAGGTCGATGATCACAGATAGTTTGCCTTGACACGGCTGGGTTGTGATCATCACAAGTCCATTGGTAAGTCTCTCTGATCTCTCTACAGGGGCAATAGGTATTTGAATGTCTACCATGATGACACTATTTGACGTAATATCTTGTTGCTACCTGGCCCCATCACAGGAAAGGCCCCACCACATTTGATAGGAAGGAATTGCAGTTGCTGGTTTACACCGAAGATAGACACAAAATGCTGGATTAACTCAGCGGGACAAGCAGCATCACTGGAGAGACGGAAAGGGTGACGTTTTGGGTTGAGGCCCTTCTTCAGACTGAGAGTCAGTGGAGCGGGAGACACAGAGATAAGGAAGTGTAAGGTGTGAATGGCGTCAAGTTCGGAAAAGGGGAAGTACAACAGGATCTGGGGGTCCTTGTTCATCAGTCTATGAAAGTAAGCATGCAGGTACAGCAGGCAGTGAAGAAAGCAAATGGCATGTTGGCCTTTATAACAAGAGTAGTTGAGTATAGGAGCAAAGAGGTCCTTCTGCAGTTTCAGTGCCCTAGTGAGACCACACCTGGAGTATTGTGTGTAGTTTTGGTCCCCTAATTTGAGGAAGGACATTCTTGCTATTGAGGGAGTGCAGCGTAGGTTTACAAGGTTAATTCCCAGGATGGTGGGACTGCCATATGCTGAGAGAATGGAGCGGCGGGCTTGTACACTCTGGAGTTTAGAAGGATGAGAAGAGATCTCATTGAAACATATAAGATTGTTAAGGGTTTGGACACGCTAGAGGCAGGAAACATGTTCCCGATGTTGGGGGAGTCCAAAACCAGGGGCCACAGTGTAAGAATAAGGGGTAAGCCATTTAGAACGGAGACGAGGGAACTCTTTTTCTCATAGATAGTTGTGAGTGTGTGGAATTCTCTGCCTCAGAGGGTGGTGGAGGCCGGTTCTCTGGATACTTTCAAGAGAGAGCTAGATAGGGCTCTTTAAGATAGTGGAGTCAGGGGATATGGGGAGAAGGCAGGAACAGGGTACTGATTGGGGATGATCAGCCATGATCACATTGAATGGCGGTGCTGGCTCGAAGGGCCGAATGGCCTACTCCTGCACCTATTGTCTATTGGTGGAAAGATTGGGCTGCGACATGAATACTCTTTCCTTGACCCCATCAAAAGAGATGCATATCAAGGAAAATGTAGAATAGATCATTGTTAGCTCGGAAAAGGTGACAACAAAACAGTTGAAATGTAATCGGGAACTTTTCACTAGGGCAGCTTACAACCCAGCAGTATGAATATTGACCAAGTAATCCTTGCTTCCCCTCTCTTCCTTCCCTCCCCCTTCCCAGTTCTCTGACCAGTCAGACTGTCCTCGATTACATTTTATCTCTGTATACTTTGTTGTCAGCTTCTCCGAGCTAACAATAATCTATTCTACATTTTCTTTGAACTTCATCCAGCATTAAAACTGTCTCCAATAACCTGATCCAATCTTGTCTACTGCAGTCAGTGTTCTCGATGTGACTCCATCTACATTGGCCAGACTGAGCGCAGACTGGGTGCTTTGCTGAATGCCTGCACTCTGTCTGCAATCATCACCTTCATCTCCCAGTTGCATTTCTTTGTAGTGAACGGTCTCCCTGCCCAACAATGGCCCGTTTCCTTTATCATTGTTACTTTTTTGCATATCTTTCATTCCTTTGTTCTATATCTCTCTACATCACCATCTATATCTCTCGTTTCCCTTTCCTCTGACTCTCAGTCTGAAGAAGGGTCTCAAACCCGAAATGCCACCCATTCCTTCTCTCCAGAGATGCTGTCCGCCCCGCTGAGTTACGCCAGCATTTTGTGTCTATCTCCAGCACATTTGGTGTTCACTTCCATCCAGGCTTGTTTGACAGGCTTCTGCCATTCACTGATAACGGCTGCATTACAATTACAGTTTAACTGGAGTTGGTTGGTATTATACATGTACCACATCTTACATGTGCTTAAGAGAATGAACTCGACTTGACCAATGTTTCAACACCAAGTCTGCTGATGATACAAAACTAGGCAGGGTTGAGAATAGTGAAAATTTACAGATGAGCTGAATGGAAAGGTATGTACTTGATAGATACAATATAATGTGAGAAAAATAAAGTTGCTTACACTACCAATCAAAAAAGAAAGTTATTTTATTAATTGGGTAGTGTTGATATTCAAAAGTATCTGTGTAGGAAGGAACTGCAGATGCTGGTTTAAACTGAAGATAGACACAAAAAGCTGGAATAACTCAGCGGGACAGACAGCATCTCTGGAGAAAAGAAATAGGTGACGTTTCGGGTTGAGAGTCTTCTTCAGAATGCGTGTCAGGAGAAAGGGAAACGAGAGATATAGACGGTGATATAGGGAGATAATGAACAAATCAATGGAAACAGGAAACAGGCCAATGTTAGCTGTGAGCTTGGTGAGAACGAGTACAGACAATGAGACTCAACAAGACAACGTTGAAGCTGGTACGACTTGGATGGGGGAGGGATGGAGAGAGAGGGGATGCTGGGGCTACTTGAACTTGGAGAAATTAATGCTCGTAATCAGTGTTGTAAGATGCCCAAGCGAAATATGAGATGCTGTTCCTCCAATTTGCATTTGGCCTCGCTCTGACAATGGAGGAGGCCTAGGACAGAGTGATCAGTGTGGGAATGGGAAGGGGAATTAGTGTTTGGCAACTGGGAGATCAGGTAGGTCCAGGCGAACAAAATGATCTGGATGTCCTTGCATTCGAGTTACCGAGCAAACTGTTCGGAATGAAAAATGGTAAGATGGCCTCTGTTGCAAGATGATTTTTGTATGAGTGTAAATGTATTGCACTAAAATGACTTAGGACGTCAGTGAGACAACATGTGGAGAATTGTGCACAACTTTGGCCTCTACATCCTTAAAGTTTAAACTTTCCTTGAACTCACCAGACTGATTCCAGTGATAACAGGTTTTGTGTACAGGAGAGGCTGCGCACACTGGGCCTGTATTCTCTGGATTTTAGAAGTATGAGAGGAGATCTTATTGAAACTTACGAAGTCCTCCCATGGCTGGATATAGGGTGGATGGTTCACTTTGCTGAAGGGTCTAGAGCCAGAGACTGCAGTCTCAGGCAAAGACTGGGACTGAGATGACATGTTCAATGTCTTCACATAAGTGCTGGTAAGTCTTTGTCATTCTCCAGTCTGGTGCACTGAGGAAGCCCGGATGTTAACTTTGTGCAGGATAGAGATTGATAGATTTCTGGATGTTACGAGAAATGAGGGATACGGGGATCATGCGGGATAAAGAAGCCCACGTTGAAGATTAGCTCTGAACCACGCGGGCGGCATGGTGATGCAGCGGTAGAGCTGCTGCCTTACAGCGCTAGAGACCCGGGTTCCATCCTGACAACAGGTGCTTGTCTGTACAGAGTTTATATGTTTTCCCCGTGACTTGCATGGGTTTTCTCCGAGATCTTCGGTTTCCTCCTGCGCTCCAAAGACGTACTGGTTTATAGGTTAATTAGCTTGGTATAAATGTAAAATTGTCCCTAGTGTGTGTGTAGGATAGTGTTAATGTGTGGGGCACGCTGGTCGGTGCGGACTCAGTGGGCCGAAGGGCCTGTTTCTGCACTGCATCTTTAATCTAAACTAAACCAAACTTGATGAAATATACAATAGTTCCGGGCTTGTCCCATCTCCAATTGCTTTTCAGGTAAAATTCAAGGTAACGTTTTCTGTGGAACATTCATTTATTGCACAAAATTGATGTCTTTGTTCAGCTCACATACTGGAATTTTCGAAAGAGCCATGCCTCTGTGAAGCTGTGATCATGTGAGGTGATTAATGGGGAATCTCAGGTGCTTTCCACACCTACACGTCACAGGGTGGAAGTTAGGACTGATCAAGAAATCAGATGCCGACCACAATGGACAGAAAATCTGCCCAAAATCTCCCTGTAAACCAACCTCTCCATTTTAAAGCCCCATTAGATCCCACAATAAACATCACTTCTGAAAAGAAATAAAATGTCCTAGGGTTATTAAAGATCCAACTTTGGAAGTTTCTCTCTGGTAGTATTTATTTGAAAGGAATACGTGCGGCAGGGCGGTAGAGTTGCAGCCTTACGGCGCCAGAGACTCGGGTTCAAACCTGACTACGGGTGCTGTCTGTACGGAGATTGTACATCCTCTCCGTGTCCTGTCTGGGTTTTCCTTGGGAGCTCCAGTTTCCTCCCACATTCCAAAGACATTTGTAGGTTATTTCGTTTCGGTAAAAATTGTAAATTGTCCCTAGTGTGTGTAGGATAGTGCTAATGTAGGGATATCCATGGTCGGTGCGGACTCGAAGGGCCAAAGGGCCTGTCTCCGCGCTGTATTTCTAAATTAAACTAAACTAAAATAAGAAAGTTGGGAGAAGTATTAAACAGTGACATATAGTCCAGCTGGCATTTTCACTCATAGTTAATTCTCTCCATCAAATGGAGTAAAATAATTGAAGTGTAGTTATTAGAGAAGATATGCTCTAACTGTACAATTAATTTAACAATTATCCAGAGATTATGCCTGACCTGTTGTTACTCCTACACTTTGTATCTTTTTTTTACAATTAATGTGTATTTTTCAAATGCTCATTTTAATGTTTTATATTAAATGAACAGTCAAATATTCAATTGCATGAAATAGATTGCACATAATATCTGTACATAACCTCTAATACCTTCCTAATACAGGCATTACCACAGCTTTCCAGGGTAAGCAAGTGGCCAGTTTAATTGGTGTCGAGGGTGGACACTCTATAGACAGCAGCATGGCTACACTACGCCTCTTCTACAAAATGGGAGTTCGTTACATGACCATCACGCATAGCTGTAACACACCATGGTAAGGTAAAATGAGGACAATTTTCCCTATCGAACATAGAACAGCACAGCACAACAACATCCTAGGACGCACAATGTCTGTGCCTATGAACATGATGCTAAGACCAACTTTGATCTGCCTGCATAGAATCCATATCGCTCCATTCCCTGCATATCAATGTGCCGATCCAAAAGCCTCTTACATGCCACTATCATAATAATAATAATAATAATAATAATAAATGTTATTTATTGGGCGCCTTTCAGACATCTCAAGGACACCTTACATAGGTTAACAGGAATATAAACATATAATCAGAGTAAAATAAATAATAAAGACATCACAGAGACACAAACTAAAAACAGAATTCAGTCCAAAAACAGAAAATCAAAAACACAATGTGAAGAGAGAGCAGCGGCGGCCAAAGCACGCCAGCGTCCACTCTCTCTTCACGGCAGCCATCTTGAACAAGGACTAACAGGATTACATTACAGACAAAAAAAATCATCCCCCCACAATGGATACCACTGTGGGGGAGGCACAATGTCCAGTCCCCAACCCAAGTTCACCCCAAAGTCAGGCCTATTGAGGCCACCGCAATTGCCTCTACGGAGGCCC
Organism: Leucoraja erinaceus; assembly: GCF_028641065.1. NCBI lineage: Eukaryota > Metazoa > Chordata > Chondrichthyes > Rajiformes > Rajidae > Leucoraja > Leucoraja erinaceus. Next base: position 40,340,642 of record NC_073393.1, read on the forward strand.
GATGTTCCTGGCCGTTCTCACCGGGTGGTGTTGACCCGGCGTCGGGATAGTCCTCATATCTGCCTCCACTGTCAACCTCACAGCAAATTGTCCTATACATATCCTTCAAATTTAGCCTCGGTTGCCATAAAGCTAATAATATTTAATATTTTCAATATGGGAAAAAAGTTCTGACTGTCTACCCTGTCTATGCCTCATACGTTTATATAGTTCTATCAGCTGTCCCCTTAATCGCCCGTGCTCCAGAGAAAATAATCCAGCCAGTCCAACCTCTCCTTTTAACTAATCCAAGCACCATTCTATAACCCTCCCCTGTACCCTTCCAAAGCTTCCACATCTTTCCTGTATTGGGGTGACCAGAACTGCATTCAATACTCCAACTGCAACCGAACCAAGGGCCAATAAAGCTGCATCATGACTTCCTGCTTCTTATACTGAATGCCCCGACCAACAAAGGCTAGCACAGCAGATGTAATTTCTAGCACTCTACATATGTTTCCGCTTTCAGGGAGTTATGGGTTTGGACTCCAAGATCCCTCTGTACAGCAATGTTGTTCAGGGTTTTGCCAGTAATTGCATATATTCCCCTTTCATGGTTTCAAGGTGAGTTTATTGTCACATGCACCAATTAAGGTAACAGTGAAATTCAGATGATCATAGCAATAAAGAGCAACAAGACACCCAAATAAATGTTTAACATGAACATCTACCACAGCTACTCCCCCACATTCCTCACTGTGATGGAAGGCAAAAAAAGTTCAATCTTCTTCCCTTCTTTGTCCTCCCACGGTCGGGGCATTCAAACCTTCCATTGTCCTTGCGATCTTGACCCCAACAACCGGTGGTTGTGCCCTCCGCAACGGGGGCGATCAAACTCCCGCATTGGGGTGATTTCAGCTCCCCCGCGCCGAGCGATCAGACTCCCGATCCGGGGCTGGTTGGACCTCCTGCGGCTTGGAGCTTCCCGACATCAGTCTCTACCCAACACTGCAAGCTCCTCGATGTTGAAATCTGCATGTCGCGGTTGGGAGCGTCGATCCCAGGCAAGGGATCGCATGCTCCGATGGTATGTCATGGTGCTCAAAGTCAGTCTCGAGCAAGGCCGCCAGCTCCATGATGTTAGGCCACAGAGTGACCGGAGATACGATCCGGAAAACAGTCGTATCTCCGGCAAGGTAAGAGACTGAAAATCTTTCACACCCCCAGCCTCTGCATCCAATACATCATATTCTGATATTTTTGTCACCTCAAACATGATGCCACCACCAATCACATCTTCCCATCTCCACCCCTTTCCGTCTTCCACAGAGACCATTCCCTTCACAACTCCTTGGTGTACTAATGCATTCCCACCCAAACTAGCCCATTCCCGGGTACCTCTCCCTGAAACCGCAGGAGATGTAACACCTGTCCCTATACCTCCTCCTTCAACTCCATCCAGGGACCCCAGCAGTCCTTCCAGGTGAGACAAAGGTTCATGTGCACCCCCTCCGGCCTCATCAACTGCATTGGTATGAAGAATCATTTCACAAGCATCAATGTGCCTGATTTTAACCCATATCTAAGTATTTATAGCACCTTTACAATTTTCAGGGCTGATAATTGGCGCGTGGATGCTGGGGAAGATAAAGCTCAAAGTAATGGCCTATCTCAGTTTGGAAAGGTCAGTGCCTGCCATCAATGTCCAATGATATTTATTTTGAAAGCTGTTATCTAATATAAACCTTATGTAACTACAAGTCTTCTAGAATCGAATCCAGTTTATACTTTAATGGCATTTACCCCAAATATGAAAGGCAAAGTCAGCAATAGAAACTGGCATATTCATTTATCATTTCCTGCAAGCACTCATCCCCATATTTAAATCTAATGACATAGTGAAGACCAAGGTGAGATTTTTTTTATTCAGCTTCCTTTATCTGCAATACCGGAGATTTCTGTCAAACATGTAGAGGCATCTGTTTATAGTGTCATAAAACTGCACTTGTACTCCAAATGGATAGCAGTAACAGGATCGGTCCGAGTCAGCATGGATTTACAAAGGGGAAATCATGCTTGAATAATCTTCTGTAATTTTTTGAGGATGTAACTAGGAAAATGGACAAGGGAGAGCCAGTGGATATAGTGTACCTGGACTTTTAGAAAGCATTTGATAAGGTCCCACATAGGAGATTAGTGGGCAGAATTAGAGCACATGGTATTGGGGGTAGGGTACTGACATGGATAGAAAATTGGTTGGCAGACAGGAAACAAAGAGTATGGTTTAACTGGTCCCTTTCAGAATGGCAGGTAGTGACCAGTGGGGTACCGCAAGGCTCGATGCGGGGACCGCACCTATTTACAATATACATCAATGATTTAGATGAAGGAATTAAAAGTAACATTAGCAATTTGTTGATGACACAAAGCTGGGTGGCAGTGTGAACTGTGAGGAGGATGCTGTGAGGATGCAGGGTGACTTGGACAGGTTGGGGGAGTGGGCAGATGCAGGTTAATGTGATTATTATCTAAATGGTGTCAAGTTGGGAAAAGGAAGTACAGCGGGATCTGGGGGTCCTTGTTCATCAGTCACTGAAAGTAAGCATGCAGGTACAGCAGGCCGTGAAGAAAGCGAATGGCATATTGGCCTTATAACAAGAGAAGTTGAGTATAGGAGCAAAGAGGTCCTTCTGCAGTTGTACAGGGCTAGTGAGACCACACCTGGAGTATTGTGTGCAATTTTGGTCTCCAAATTTGAGGAAGGACATTCTTGCTATTGAAGGAGTGCAGCGTAGGTTCACGAGGTTAATTCCTGGGATGGCGGGACTGTCATATGTTGATAGAATGGAGCGGCTGAGCTTGTATACTCTGGAATTTAGAAGGATGAGAGGGTATCTTATTGAAACATATAAGATTATTAAGGGTTTGGCAGGAAACATGTTCCTGATGTTGGGGAGTCCAGAACCAGAGGCCACAGTTTAAGAATAAGAGGTAAGCCATTTAGAACGGAGATGAGGAAACATCTTTTCACACAGATGGTTGTGAATCTGGGGAATTCTCTGCCTCAGAAGGTGGTGGAGGCCAATTCTCTGGATGCTTTCAAGAGAGAGTTAGACAGAGCTCTTAAAGATAGAGGAGTCAGGGGATATGGGGAGAAGGCAGGAACGGGGTACTGATTGTGGATGATCAGCCATATTCACAATGCATTTTCTGTACCTTTAAATGTGAGAGGAATGATAATACTCTAACTTCATGACATTCCTACATACTGTAGGTTTTCAACAGTAGTATCCCACAGATGCTTAAACAGTGCAACATTACTCTGTTTTCATATTCACTGGAAGAAAAGTCATTATGTGGATTTGCAAACAACACTTAATCGTTTGCAGAAAAAATATTTTGTGGAAATATTTTTACTTAATTCCTGAAATTATAAATGACCCTTCAAAGTTATAAATCTTCATTTTCTAAAATGTATGTTGGGAATATAGATGATACCACATCCATTACGTCTTCTTATTTGTCCAAAGTTGTCGATGATGGCAGATTTAATCCTTGAAATTCTGATCAAAACTGTTGGAGGAACTGATCTTCACTTGACTGAAGAAGGGTCCCGACCCAAAATATTGTCTGTCTATTGCCCTCTATAAGTATTGCCTGACCCGCTGAGCTCCTCCAGCACTTTATTCTTTCTCAAGATTCTATCATCTACAGACTGTTATGGGCCAGTCCCACTTAGACGATTTTTTAGGTGACTGCCGGCGACTGTCATAATCGTAGCAGGTCGCTGCAAAACCGGCGACTGGGTCCCCCCCTACAACAATGTCTGCGACAACCTTCCACCTAGTCTACGTCCAGCTACGACAACCGGCGACCCAATCGTCGCTGCTTAGGACGTCCACCAACGACCACACCTACGACAACCTACGACAACCAAAGTCAACCTACTTATACTCACGACAAGCTACGACCCTGCCGGCGTCAACTGAAGACAACTGAAGACTTCTCTTGACGCCGGTACCGTCCTGTCGCCGGTTGATGTAGGTAGTCACCAATGTAATACACAGATGTCAGCACTGGCGATAGGCCCATTAGTTAGTTAGTTGGTTTAGTTAGTTAGTTTGTTACAGTTTATTGTCACGTGTACCAAAGTACAGTGAAAAGCTTTTGTTGCGTGCTAACCAGCCAGCGGAAAGACAATACATGGTTACAATCGAACCACTCACAGTGTACAGATACATGATAAAGGGAGTAAAGCAAGAAATGTTGCTGCAGGAGTAGAGATTTAAAAGTGAGGAGCAATTATAATATGTGATTGTCGATCAGCTTCTGCGGCTAGCACGCAAATAGTCGCCTGGGTTGGCCAACATTTTGTCTTCCTTGACGTTCTATTTATTTGTGAGTTAACATCCTTCTTAATTCAGGTTATTTAAAACAAATTATATAATTATCTGCATTGTTTTGGTGGTAATTGGGGCAGCAAAGTTCACAGAGGTTATTGAGCTAAAAATAAGTTATTCATCAGAATAAGCATTAAACTGAACCAGAAATTCCTTTCAGAGCAAACATGAAATTAGTGAAGCATTGCAAGTACTGTACTCGGAATAAAATAAGACCGTGAAATAATTTTATGAATATTTTGCCAGGTTTTGAGTATGATTAACTAATTTGTTTCCATTATATCCAAGAAAGTTATTTTAGAAATGAATCGACTAGGAATGATTATTGACTTAGCACACACTTCTGTCAAGACGATGAATGATGTATTGGACATTTCAAAGGCTCCTGTCATGTTTAGCCACTCAAGTGCCTACACCCTGTGTAACCATAATCGCAATGTACCAGATGCCATTCTGAAAAAAGTGGTAAGATTTTGACGAAACTTTATATCAATTTTGAAGCATCTTGTCCTGCATTTATCAAGTTGCATTTGTAAAATTGTTGTAAAAACTTCATGGAATCCCCATCCCACTACCTTCAATGGCAGATGCAAGTGCACGGAAGATTTTGCAAGGATTTTTTTTAACATATGACTATTTGGGGTATTTGAATGTTGGAATTCTAAATCTGCAGGAGTTGTACATTAGTTGTACTATGAGCACATAGTTGGTGCAATGATGGCAGTTGTTGAAAAAGCACTTAAGTGGATGTCTCGTTCACACTCTGTACACTTCCTAATCTCTGTGTCTCCCTCTCCCCTCACTCAATCTGGAGAAGGGTCTCAACCCGAAACATCACCCATTCCTTCTCTCCAGATGCTGCCTGAGTTACTCCAGCATTTTGTGTTTATCTTTAATGTTATTGTGATTTAAGCTTTCTTTTTATTTAAATGATAGGCCTTTTGTCTTTGACTAAACCAAAATGTTGAATAGCTGAGTGATAATGCTATGAATAGTTATCTTATTCTTCAAAGTGCTGAATAACACTGTAACTTTGGGCAAGTGTGAAGCGGAAATTGGGTACTTCCTCACAGAAAGGACATGAAACCTAGAGTGAACTTTGCTGCAGAATGCAACGACACAGCTGCCACCCTGAGTTTCAAGAAGTGTCTCGACCTCAAAAGTCATGTATTCCTTCTCTCCAGAGATGCTGTATGACCCGCTGAGTTACTCCAGCTTTTTGTGTCTCTGCATCTCTGAGTTTTACAGATGCAGTAAAACACAATCTCATCAGGTAGAGACTGCCAACATGTAACATGCTGTGCTGCTTTAATGATGTGGCTTGCAATAACTAAAGATTGTACAATAAGTACAATCTGTTCAGTAATTTAGAATTCTTTTTACTTCCAATATATCAAAGGGTAATATCGGCGAGACCAAACATAGACTGTGCGATCGTTTCACTGAACACCTTCTCTCGGTCTGCCTGGGCCTACCTGATCTCCTGGTTGCCAAACACTTTAATTCCCCTTCCCATTCCCACACTGACCTTTCTGTCCTAGGCCTCCTCCATTGTCAGAGTGAGGCCCAACGCAAATTGGACGAACAGCACCTCATATTCGCTTGGGTAGATTACACCCCAGCGGTATCAATGTTGATTTCTCTAACTTCAATTAGCCCTTGCAGGCCCTCTCTCTCCGTCCCACCCCGATCCAAGTTGTTGTTCTAGCTTCAGTTGTCTTGTTGAGTCTCATTGTCTGTAACTCGTTTTTACCTAGCCCATAGCTAACAATGGCTTGTTTCCTTCACCATTGTTACTTTTTTACATATCTTACATTCATTTGTTCTATACATCTCTATATCACGGTCTATATCTCTTGTTTTCCTATCCCCTGACTCTCAGTCTGAAGAAGGGTCTCGACCCGAAACGTCACCTGTTCCTCGTCTCCAGAAATGCTGACCCGCTGAGTTACTCCAGCTTTTTGTGTCTATCAAAGGGTGAGACAGTTCTATTTCAGGATTAAACATTGACTCCGTTTGTGACTAATATTTAATGTAGATATGAAGCAATTTTAAAATGTGTTTAGAGATCTCCTTAAGAATATTACCTGTCCTGAATGTACTGGTCAATGCGGTCAATCATTTCAATAAATCCATTCCTTTCACAGCGTCAGAAGAATGGTATTGTGATGGTGAACTTCTTCAACGGCTTTGTTACATGCAAGGTTAATGCTACACTCTCAGATGTGGCGGGTCAGTATCTGCATTGTTCTCATTGTTGCATCTCATGTGAAGGAATATTTTCAAAAACATGGTGGACTATTTGGTGGGAAGTGTACCCTCTTCCATTCCATCCTCCGATTCAATGCCCACGTTCTTCTACCATAACACCATGTTTAAACAACACATGTAAGGCCAATCTGGACAGTAGAATATCAAGTTCAAGTTCACATTCATTGTCACATGCACCAACTGGTACAGTGATATTTGAGTTACCATACAAATAAAAAGAACACAATACATGATAGAGTTTAATATTAACAGCTACCACAGTGGAATCAGTGTTTCCCACTGTGATGGAAGGCAATAAAGTTCAGTCATCTTCCTCATTGTTCACCCATGGGAGGGGCGTTTGAACCCTCCGCAGTCGCCGCTACGGACAGCCCGATGTACAGGCCTGCGATCTCACAGCAGATCTTTTATACAACTATATATACCCTATATCTTCCCACGATAGACGCAAAATGCTGGAGTAATTCTCTGGGGAGAAGGAATCTCTGGGGAGAAGGAATGGATGACATTTCGGGTTGAGACCTTTCTTCGGACTGAAGAAGGGTTTCGACCCAAAAACATCACCCATTCCTTCTCTCCAGAGACGCTGCCTGTCCTGCTGAGTTACTCCAACATTTTGGTTCTACCTTTGGTGTAAATCAGCATCTGTAGTTCCCTTCTATATTATATCTTTCCATCCTGTCTCTTGCAAAGATGCTATCCCCTACTCTCAAGTCGTCCGTCCCTGCCGCATCTGCTCTGAAGATGAGGCTTTCCATTCAAGGACATCTGAGATGTCCGCAATGTTTAGTGAATGTAGCTTCCACCTGACTGCCATAGATGGATCTCTCACCCAAGTCTCTTCTTTCACAACCCCTCCCCCCCCAGATGCAACAAGGACAGAGTTCCCTTGACCCTCACCTTTCACCCCACCAGCCTCCATATCCAACACATCATCCTCTGACATATCATCATCTCCAACGTGATCCCACCACTAGTCACATCTTCCCATCTCCACCCCTTTCCGCCTTCCACGGAGATCGCTCTCTCCGCAACTCGTTGGATCACTCATGACTTCCCACCCAAACCATCCACTCTCCAGGTACTTTCACCTGCAGCTACCGGAGATGTAACATCAGTCCCTTTATCATAATCTGTCCCTCAACATAATCTAAAAATAGATTATTTATTCTCAAGCCTTTTCTACTATTTAACGACATCATTGCTACATTGTATCCAAATTCCACTCGTCATCCTTCACCCCATATCTATTGATAAACTGGGTAACCTGCATCCTGCAGTGTCAGGATTTAATTAGTAATTGTGCCAGGATCTCTATTCCTTGCTGAGAACATATTCCACACTTCTGCAAGTCACAAAGTGCTTCTTAACTTCATTCCTAACTGACCTGACTCTGAGTCTCTTTGTACAAGACATTTCTAACAGTATCTCCTCCATTGATTGCTTTCAAAATCCAGAAAAGCTCAAATCAAATCTCTCCTTAAACTCTTATACCCCCCAAAAAATAAGATTTGTAAGCACTCTTGTAATCCAATCTTTGGACCCTAGCAACCTTTGGTAAATCGCATCTTTTCAAGGCTTTTGTAACTTCTCTAAGATGTAATTCCCAAGACTTACCCACAGATGTTAACTTCCCATGAGATTTCTATTCACTTCCAATCTTTAACTGGGATTGTGTTGTTGATTGAGTTTGCGAATTAGTTAGCACTTTAGTTTAGTTTAGAGATAGTTGAGTTTAAACAGGCCCTTCAGCCCACCGAGTCCGTGCCGACCAGCAATCCCTGCACAATAACACCATCCTACACACACTAGGGACAATTTACATTTATACCAAGCCAATTCATCTACAAACCTGCACGTCTTTGGAGTGTGGGAGGAAACCAAAGATCTCAGAGAAAAACCTTGCAGGACATGAGGAACACGTACAAACTAATTAAGGATAGACGGACAAATACCCTGTGACCATGCTTGATGCATCAAATGACAAATAGGACCGGCCTGGAAGCTACCTTCACATCCATCAGTTAAGCTGAAGTTTTCTGATTGATAGTGACAAAACTCAGCGGGACTGCCAGCATCTCTGGATAGAAAGAATGGGTGACCTTTCCTTCTCTTCAGAGATGCCGCCTGTCCCGCTGACTTACTCCAGCATTTTGTGTCTACCTTCGATGTAAACCAGCATCCGCAGTTCCCTCCTACACATTTCTGATTTGATGTAGGCCAATTAACGTACCCCATTGTCTTACACGCATACAAGATAGGTCATGGTCATTTAGTAGGCAGCCTGTCCGTTTGCAAAACTGTATTTTTAACTTCAAACCAATGACTGTTTCCACTGTACAATGGAACAGATATTCTGAAGGCTGGTTCATGTTTTATATTAATGTCTGATTCCTCCACATCATTTCATCACCTCTAAATAATACCTAACATATCCTCATCTTGGCACTTGGACAGACTTGTCCCAGGGAGGCCAAAAGTTAATGCAGTTAAAAGTAGGGCTGCAAAAATGTCCTCTACTAAAGATCCCCTCCCAATGACTAAATTACAACGTCCCGAGGTCGATATCCATCTGAACTATCTGTCATCCTGAATGGGCTGTTTATATGAATCTAGCAGCAATTGTTCTTCCAGCCACCTGATCTCATCCACTTCCTGGATACATTTACCCTCTCAATGATTTCAGCAAATTTCATCGGAGTGGTCGAATGTGAAGCAAGATGCTGGTGTTCATCAGTTACTTCCCTGAAATGAGATTAGGTTGTTAGTGGGTGGACTTGGTCCCTTGGTCCGCATGTGTGGGCGGGAGGAAGGTAAGTCATGACATTTAACCTGAGTCAATGGTTCCAGCGGCTGTCTCGCCAGGTCTGTATACAGACACGGGTGCCACTTGTCAGTAGCACTGCCCACCTATCCATCCAGGAGTGAACCCAACCTTTTCAGGCAACTCCCTTACCATGACGGCATGGTGGCACAGCGGTAGAATTGCTGCACTTACAGTGCCCTCAGCACCAGAGATGCAGGTTCGAACCTGACTACAGATGTTTGTACGCTCTCCCTGTGACCGCATGGATTTTCTCCAAAATCTTTGGTTTCCTCCCACACTCCAAAGTCGTACCGGTTTGTAAATTAATTGGCTTGGTATAAATGTAATTTGCCCCTAGTGTGTGTAGGGTAGTGTTAATGTGCGGGGATCGCTGGTCGGCATGGACATGGTGGGCCGAAGGGCCTGTTTCCCCGCTGTATCTCTAAACTAAACTAAATGACCAGGTCACCTGACTGCGGGAATATCTGCCTTTGGCACTTTCTGATCAGTGTTGTGCTGATGCTGTCGATTTGATGCCGCAACATTTGAAGCTGGTTACAGAAGTGTTTCACCTCTGGGCAAAGGTTACCACCGTTACTCCAGCTTTCACATGGGTCCGGCGACTATTTGCTTCCTCTTCTGCGCTTCCTCTTCTGCTCCCTCTTTTCTCCACTTCTCTTTCTCCTCCGCCCCCACCCCGCCATGTACTTTTTCTAAATTGGCTTTGGTATCTTCTTCCTCTCCAGTAGCATCTTCTGTCTCTCCTGTTCTTCTGCTGCTCTTTCTGCCCTGACATCCACCCACTCATTTCCCTTCTGCTTCTAACGTTCCACTTTCATTTTTACTCGGTCTTTCGTTACCTGCCCACAGTTGTGTTTGTGTGCAGCCCCCAGGTGGGAACTGCTGACAAAGTAACTCGTACACATCGGCCTTGCTCCAGTTGCTGATGACTGAGGCTGCTGTGCCTATACTGGCTCTGTTGTCTACTCCATTGCCTCTTCCCTCTCCCTAACTTATCCATATTAGTCCCCTCTTTCCTGAGTCTACCACGGCTCATGCTTCCCTTACTGTACCTGTTCCTAGGTTAGTACCATCATTATTTTAACAGGCCCAGAAATATAATGGGAGGTGCATTCTCTCAATTTCAAGTATCTGTGCTTTGCTGAGAATATGAGTAACCTCTCCCGTCATTGGCACAGGTAGATCAGTTATCAATACTTATGCCACTTTGCTTGCTAATACCTAGGCTCTTATGTTCAGTACTGGCAATGGGGGCTGCCTCCGACTGCTTATCTGACTTGGCTGCTGTGGTCACAAGTTCCATGGTGTGAGAAGGTGCCACTGTGGTTTTGGCCTGTTTTGGTGGGCGACTCTCACACCTTCCACACTTGTCGGGACACCGCCTCCAACCATGGCGTGGGTGGCCACATCATCTCCTTTACCCTTCCACGTCTAGTGCGGCAGTCCCTCGCTACTTTAAAATGATGAGAGGGATAGACAGAGTTGACGTGGATAAGCTTTTCCCACTGAGAGTTGGGAAGATTCAAACAAGGGGACACGACTTGAGAATTAAGGGACTGAAGTTTAGGGGTAATATGAGGGGGGACTTCGTCACTCAGAGAGTGGTGGCTGTGTGGAATGAGCTTCCAGTGAAGGTGGTGGAGGCAGGTTCGTTTTTATCATTTAAAAATAAATTGGATAGTTATATGGACGGGAAAGGAATGGAGGGTTATGGTCTGAGCACAGGTATATGGGACTAGGGGTGAATATGTGTTCGGCACGGACTAGAAGGGTCGAGATGGCCTGTTTCCGTGCTGTAATTGTTATATGGTTATACTCCCTGGGGTGAAGGGCTTATGCCTGGCGGAACTCAGTGTAAAGAGCTGCCGCGTAAAGCAAGTCCTCTCTGTCCTCACAGCAACTATGTTCATTCCACCCACCTTGCGACCTCTCGTTCCGCTCCACCAGTCTATCTCGCCGGCCTCTGATACTATTGTAGGATAGGTGGATCCCACAGCTAGTCCCATGTCCAAAACCTCCTGGAGAGCTCAGCTCCCCCCTTCCTTCGCTATTTTCAGGAAGACTGGATCATCCTGACCAAAATTGTTCACATCGGAGTATTCTCCATATACCCAAGGCCTGATGGTCTGCATCCCAGGGTACTTAAGGAAGTGGCTCTAGAAATCGTGGATGCATTGGTGATAATTTTCCAATGTTCTATAGACTCAGGATCAGTTCCTGTGGATTGGAGGGTAGCCAATGTTATCCCACTTTTTAAGAAAGGCGGGAGACAGAAAACAGGGAATTATAGACAAGTTAGCCTGACAACGGTGGCGTGGAAGATGCTGGAGACAATTATAAAAGATGAAATAGCCGCACATTTGGATAGCAGTAACAGGATCGGTCCGAGTCAGCATGGATTTATGAAGGGGAAATCATGCTTGACTAATCTTCTGGAATTTGGTACCGATTGGGGATGATCAGCCATGATCACACTGAATGGTGGTGCTGGCTCGAAGGGCCAAATGGCCTACTCCTGCACCTATTGTCTATTGTTTATTATCTATTGTCTATTGTCCAATATTTACATCATCTATGGTGGACTCATCACCTTTGTGAACCACTGATATGATCATTCACCAATGACTCTCATCTCCCAGTCACTGCCTCGCATCCCCCCCCGAAAAGTTGCAATACCTGTCCTCATTACTGGCACCCCCACGCCAGTGTACGATCCTACAGCTCCTGGGCCATCCTCTCCATCCTACATATTCCTTGGGCATTTAGCTTTAATCAACACATTCATATCTCTGAGGTGCATCTGGTCAATTTCAATCATTTCTTCTAATATGAGCTAACATTCTGCATTCTCACAGGCAGCCCAGACATAATGGTGTGCTTCTCCCTGGGGTGACTGGCTTATGCCCGGTGGAACTCAGTGTAAAGAGCTGGCTGGGATCATCAGGATACTCCCAGGCCAGCACATCCCAATCTATCTTCACCTTCATCTTTGGCCATTCCCATGACTGCTACCTAGTGTGTACGGAGTGGGTGAGAAAGTGGGAGAACATGGAACGCTTGGGACCTGCCCCATTTATCACTCAAACTATCCAGGTCCTTAACTAATTGGTCCTTTATATTGTTCTAATTCCTCTATCCCTTTCTTGTCCATATCTCTCCCTCCCTCTCTACTTGAATCCCAACTCTACACAGTACTTGGCCCTATCCTTCTCCAGCGTTTGTGTGCCATGTGCCCTTTCCTCTTATCTGACCTCGATAGGTGCCATCCTGCCACGTATGTTAGGGCATAACCTCTCCCTCAAATACTTCTATCCTAATTTCCATATTCAACAAAAGACAAGGGAAGGACAAAAGTAAAAGAGAATGTACTTAAAACCCAAGAGTACATTGGGCGGCGCGATGGCGCAGCAGTAGAATTGTTGCCGTACAGCGCTTGTAGCGCCAGAGACCCGAGTTCGATCCCAACTACGGGTGCTGTCTGTACGGAGTTTGTACATTCTCCCCATTACCGCGTATGTTTTCTCCAAGATCATCAGTTTCCTCCCACACTTCAAAGACGTACAGGTTTGCAGGTTAAATTGGCTTGGTATTAAAAAAAATTAATTGTCCCCAGTGTGTGTAGGATAGTGTTAATGTGTGGGGCATACCTTGTCTTTAACTCAGAATTTCACTGCTACAGTATATATCTTTTTAAGAAGCACTTCTTCGAAAATATAGTAACCTCAAGATGAAACATTCTGAATGGCAGGAAGTAACAGCTTTTTTTGTTTGAGAACACAAATATGTTGGTGTGAAGCATTCAATTCAGAGGCGGAATTGGGCCCTGTTATGTTCACTCATCAGATATATGGGGGTGGGTGGGGGAGGGGGGGTATATGCCACTTTGTGGACTGCACCCGACCATACTCAGAGTATACACAACACTAAAAGCAGTAGATAAGCACATTTGAAAAAGTTGGTAAACTCTATACATATTTCTGGTACTAGTAAGAAATTTGGACAGACATGTTTGGGTCACCCTGTGCGTAGCCAACTTGAAATGGTTTCTGCAGCCACCAACTAAGTGTAACATTGTAAATCTATACTCCCAGAGAGTGTCCAAATTCCCCTCCACAATGTCAGGAAACTATTTACTGAAGTACATTAAATATTGTAAAACTGTGCAATGAAACTTAAGCATTTGTTTGAAATTATGTTTTCAAATCATTCCGTAGATCATTTTGACTACATAAAAAAAGTTGCTGGTTATCAGTCTGTGGGATTTGGTGGAGATTATGATGGCGTTCCCAGGTAATATTCTATATCTATCATTTGCACAATCCTATAATTTATTTGCATTAACTATGATTAGTATGGTTGTCAGTGGTTATGGGGAGAAGGCAGGAGAATGAAGGGCCTGTCCCACTTACACAATTTGTTTTGGTGACTTGCCGGCACCCGTCATAGTCGCAGCAGGTCGCCCAAAATTTTCAACATATTGAAAATCCAGCGGCAACTAGAAAAAGGTACGACTCTTAGGGCAACCACTCACAACCATACAGGAGTCTCCCTGTGACATGTCGCCTGTGTGACACCTGTATGGTCGTGAATAGTTGCCCAAAGAGTCGTACCTTTTTCTGGTCGCCGCTGGATTTTCAACATGTTGAAGATTTTCAGCGACCTGCTGCGGCTATGACGGGTGCCGGCAAGTCGCCAAAAGAATTGCGTAAGTGGGACAGGCCCTTGAAGTTAAGAGCGAATGGCAATGGCAGAGTAGACTTGATGGGCTGAATGGCCTAATCCTGCTCCTATCACTTCTGAACTTATAAGAGAAATCTTATCCTGTGCCTTTGGAGAAACAATGCAGAATTGCTTAATAGCTGCCTGAAAACTAAACCTTCTCCAAAAGAGATCTGCACAGTTGTGTACAAAACCACAGAGGAAATCCTGGCTATTCTACTTCAAGAAGAGTCATGTCGTAGTTTTTTTTTAAATAGAATGTTAAGTGGTGTGATATTTGTACAGAGACCACAAAATAAAAGACTAAAGAACTGAAATGCATAGAGGATAAAAATGCAGTAGGTTGAGATCCTTCTTTAATAACATTTTTACACTTTCCTCAGATTATTTCACACCACAATGTTGTTTTTTTAACATTTTATTCAAAGGCTATTTGTCAAGAAATTGAATGACTCCTAAGTAATAATGTATTCCCATGTCTATTCATGTTGAAGGAGCCAGGATATGAGGATCAACAATGACCCAACTGAATGCGTAGCTATGTTTGGAGTGCCTGAGCCTGAGTGAGGGATGGAATTCAGTCCCTTGCGAGGGAAGACATAGGGACTGACGAGGTAGAGTCACTGTGGATTGTTGAGGAATTGTAAAGGCAAGAAGACACTAATTGGTGTTATCTACAGACCCCCAAATAGTAGCCCGGATGTAGGATGTAAGTTGCAGCAGGAGTTAAAACTGGCATGTAATAAAGGTAATGCCACTGTGGTGATGGGGGATTTCAATATGCAGGTAGACTAGGAAAATCAGGTTGGTTCAGGACCCCAAGAAAGAGAGTTTGTAGAATGCCTCCGAGATGGATTCTTGGAGCAACTTGTAATGGAGCCGACCAGAGAAAAGGCAATTCTGGATTTAGTGTTGTCCAATGAACCAGATATGATAAGAGAACTCGAGGTAAAGGAACCGTTTGGAGATAGTGATCATAACATGATTAGTTTTAATCTGCAATTTGAGATGGAGAACGTTAAATCGGAAGTGTCAGTGATGCAGTTGAACAAAGGGGACTATGAAGGCATAAGAGGGGAGCTGGCCAAGGTAGACTGGAAAGGGATCCTAGCAGGAATGACGGTGGAACAGCAATGGCAGGAATTTCTGGGCATAATCCGGAAGACGCAGGGTCATTTCATTCCAAAAAGGAAGAAAGTTCCAAGGGGAGTACTTCGGATCTGTCTTCACTAAGGAAGACACAAACAATCTCCCAAATGTACTGGAGGACAGAGGATCTAAGGGGATAGAGGAACTGAAAGAAATTTTCATTAGGCAAGAAATAGTATTGGGTATGCTAATGGAACTGAAGGATGATAAATCCCCTGGACCTGATGGTCTGCATCACAGGGTCCTCAGGGAGGTGGCTCTAGAAATAGTGGACACATTGGTGATCATTTTCCAATGTTCAATAGAATCAGGATCAGTTCCTGTGGATTGAAATGACAGTTTGCGGATGACACAAAGCTGGGTGGCAGTGTGAACTGTGAAGAGGATGTTAGGAAGTTGCAGGGTGACCTGGACAGGTTGAGTGAATGGGCCGATGCGTGGCAGATGCAGTATAATATAGATAAATGTGGGGTTATTGACTTTGGTGGCAAAAACAAGGTGGCAGATTATTATCTCAATTGGGGCTAGGTTAGGTAAGGGGGAAGGTGAAACGAGACCTGGACGTTCTTGTACACCGGTCACTGAAAGTTGGCTTGCAGGTGCAGCAGGCAGTGAAGAAAGCTAATGGAATGTTGGCCTTCATAACAAGAGGATTTCAGTATAGGAGTAAAGAGGTTCTATCTGCAGTTGTATAGGGCACTGGTGAGACCACATCTGATAGCTTCCCAAGCAATTCTGGAGAGAGCGCCACATTTCCAGCGCTCCCCAGCCGTGACTTCCCACACAAACATGCTGCAAGAACCAGCCAGCTCCACTAGGGCCAGAGCTGCTTGAGCTCGTCAGTCACAGCTTTACGCAGCTCCTTATCTGAATCTTTGGAGGGTTGTTGAGACTCAGACACAGAATGCACTCAAGACAAAGCTGGATAGATTTTTGAGAAGAGAGAGTCAAAGTATATGGCGGTTGGAACAAGAATATGACTGAGGTGATAGATCCAGCATGATCTTATTCTTATTAAGGGCAGCACAGTGGCGCAGTAGCGGTAGAGTAGATGCCTTACAGCGCCTGAGACCCGGTTTCGATCCTGACTACGTGTGTTGTCTGTACGGAGTTTATACATTCTCCGTGGTTTTTCTCCAGGTGCTCTGGTTTCCTCCCACATTCCAAAGACGTACAGGTTTGTAGGTTAATTGGCTTCAGGTAATTTTGCAATTTGTTCATAGTGTGTAGGATAGTGCTAATCCGAAGGGCCTGTTTCTGTGCTGTATCTCTGAAGTATAAAGTCAATAAGGGACCGAGTGGTGTTCTCCTATTTTATTTCTGTCATTACGGTGCAAAATATTCCTGAGATAAAGGCAATAAATCCTGTTCTGTTTGCAAAGGAAACAAGGAAACACTGATGCCAAGCAAAACATGGGCAGGTTTCTGCAAACCTGCTCCTGGTGTTATTGTAGGTGAGGGTTAATGCCTCCTGAACTGATTGCAGATGACCTTTAGGCAGATGAAAGGTAGATAACAACTGCTCACCCATGATAGACAGTCTGAAGAAGGGTCTCCACCTGAAACATCACCCATTCCTTCTATCCAGAGATGCTGCCTGTCCTGCTGTGTTACTCCAGCATTTTGTTTCTATCTTTGGTGTAAACCAGCATCAGCAGTTCCTTCCTACACATTTCATCTTCTCACCCATGACCTTGGCAATTGGACATGAAAGGAAATTGGTGTGCCTATTTCATGCATTACCTTCCAAACCTGTGCAGTGAATTCTCACGAACCTCTGGGCAATTGAAATGGTTCCTACAATGCATTCAGAGAGATCATCCTTTCATTACCTTCTACCAAGATCCTCCTGCTCTGAATATCTCTTCGCCTGCTCCTCCTGAATTGGCTTTGGCAAGGCCTTTGACAAAATCCATGCGCAGAGGATTTTACTGCAGGAGGCAGTAAACTGACAAAGTCTTATCGCTTTCCAAGGTGTTCCTGAGAGTGATGTGGGGAACAGAATGTCCTCTTGATGCTGAAGACATTCTCTTGGTAATAATGGAGTCCTGTGGGATGGATTATGTAAATAAACCAGATAGGAATCTTATAGAGGTGCATATGATCTTATAGAGGTGTATAAAGTCATGAGAGGAATAGGTCGGGTAGATGCACAGAGTCTCTTGTCCAGAGGAGATGAATCGAGGACCAGAGGACATAGGTTTAAGGTGAAGGGGAAAATATTTAATAGTAATCTGAGGGGTAACTTTTTCACACAAATGGGTGTATGGACTGAGCTGCCAGAGAAAGTAGTTGAGGCAGGGACTATCCAAATGTTTAAGAAACAGTTAAGCAGGTACATGAATAGGACAGGTTTGGAGGGATATAGGCCAAACGCAGGCGTGGGACTTGTGTAGCTGGGACATGTTGGCCGTTGTGGGCAAGTTGGCAGAAGGGCCTTTTTCCATGCTGTATGACTCTAGGAATGCTTTTCTCAAGATAGTAAAAACTTGATGGGCTGAATAGCCTCCAGCCCTGTAAAAATTCTTGTGATATTATAATGTTTTGGTTATGGATAATAGAGGGGGAAGCATTTGAAACATCTCATCATCAAACAGACAACTTACAGTTTCCATTTTTTCTCTTTAAAGAGTTCCTACAGGTTTGGAAGATGTGTCCTTCTATCCTGATTTAGTAGCTGAACTACTGCGGAGAAAGTGGACTGACATAGAAGTAAAAGCAGCCCTTGGAGAAAACTTTCTCAGAGTCTTTCAGGGAGTAGAAAAGGTAAGGATTAGCTGGGAAAGCGATTACCTGGCTCATTGTCTGAGAAATATATCTTTACAATAGCAACACAAAGTGCTGGAGTCATTCAGCGGGTCGGGCCGCATCTCTGGAGAGCATGGATGGGTGACTTTTTGGTCCGAGACCCTTCTGCAGACAAATTGTGGGGGTGGGGAGAAGAAAGCTGGAAGAGAGAATGGGCAGGACAAAACCTAGTGATACAGGTTGTGATAGACAGATGGTTGGACAAAGGCCAGGAAAGCAGAAGGTGTGAGACAAAAGGATTGATGAGTTGTGAAGCTAGAGGAATGTTTGTTGGCGGAAGGGGAGAAATTGGTGCGAGTCTAGGTGGGGTACTGGGATGGGGAGGGGGCAGTGAAGAACAGGAGGGGGGAATGTGGGGCAAGAAGGGTGAGGGAGTGGGTTATATAGTAACCTAAACTTAGAGAATTCAATGTTCATACTATTGGGTTGTAGGCTAGCCTAACAAAATATGAACAGTTGTTCTTGACGTTTGTGTGGCCTCAAGCTTGCAATGATAGAGCCTCAGGACAGAAAGGTAAGTATGCGAATTGGAAGAGGAGGTAAAATGGTTAGTAACAGGGTGATCCCGCAGGCCTTAGTGAACTGAGTGCAAGTGTGTAGTGGAACTGGCACCAAGGGGTCGCTTGGTCTTGCCGATGTACAGGAGGCCACATTAGGAACACCTGATACAATGGATGAGGCTAGACGAGGTGCAGGTGGACCTCTGTTCTCGCCTGGGAGTTCTGCAGGCCTTTGACCAAACATCTGTCTATCAAAAAAACTCTACTCACCTGTTCCCCCCCCCCCCCCCCCTCCCCCCACTCACCTACAACCTATGTGAAGAAGGCTCCCAACCCGAATGTCATCTATCCATGTTCTCCAGAAATGCTGCCTGACCCGTTGAGTTAGTCCAACATTTTGTGTCGATTTTTGCAAACCAGCATCGGCAGTTCCTTCAAATAGCTTCAAGTTAGCCAGCTGTAACCGAACATCAGGCTTCTCCTGCTGGTTATGCTGACTTCCACGTAAATTTAGAAACTTTGCAATTGTTTTTACAGCCATCTTTGACAAAGTAATTATAAATTGAGACTCATGATCATTTCAGTTCAGTTTTCAGTTCAGAAGGCGGTGGGTATATTTTCATATGTCATATGTAGAATTAGGCCATTCAGCCCATCAAATCTACTACACTATTCAATCATGGCCTCCTAATCCCATATTCCTGCCTTCTCCCCATAACCCTTGACACCTGTTCTAATCAAGAATTTGTCTATCTCTGCTTTCAAAATCTCCACTGACTTGGCCTCCACAGCCCTCTGGCAATGAGTCACAGATTAACTACCCTCACACTAAAGAATGGCTAAATGATTAAATATGGCTAAATATGATGAAATATAGATTCATAACAGATGGGTATATAGAATGAGCTGCCAGATGAGATGGTTGAGGCAGAAACTAAGTTAAAAGACATTTAGACAGGTACATGGATAGGAAAGGGTCAGAGTGATATTGGAAAACATGACAGGTGTGGTTAGCATAGATGAGACAATGGTCGGCCTGGACAAGCTGGGACGAAGAGCCTGTTCATGTGCTGTATGAGTCTATGAATCTGAGGTGAGTGGTAAATCTCTCCCACAATCTCACAGGAAACATCTCCTCAGTTGCTATTATACAGATAGATTTGTTCAAAACAGCAGTAGAACAGGAAGTGTCACATTCTGTGTTCACACAATGAAAACAATTGAAGTTGTCGACCAAGTCGTCAGGTCAGAGGTCGCAAGGAGAAACATCATGCAGGAATGAATAGCACAAAGGCCCATGCTGATTCCATAGTTCCAAGTTGAAACTTTGGAAATATCTGAAATGAAATAATCCATGTGATTGTGAAGACAGATGGGAAATACTGTAAGTTTATTCAATTAAAGCTGAGGGCATAGAATCAGAGAGTTGTCTGGTGAGGAATCAGACTCTTTGGCCCAACTAATATTTGCCAATCAAGATGCCTTCCTAAGCTAGTCCCATTTGTCTGTTTTATTTAACCTACTCATTCTAAACCTTTCCTATCTATGAACCTGTGGAAATACCTTTTAAACACTGTCATTGTCAAACCTCTACCACTTCCTCTGGCAGCTCGTTCCGCATAACCACTACTCTCTGTGCCCCTCTAAGACTTTCCACCTCTTAATACTCTTGAACTTTAAACTTCTCAACCCTGGGGGAACAAGGACAGTGACCATCCACCTTATCTATGGCGCTCATGGCTTTACAAAACTCTCAGCCTCCTTTACACCAGGGAAAGCAATCCCAACCCATCAAGACTCTCCTTAGAACTCAAGCCCTCCAGTCCTGACAAGATCATTGTAGGAACTCAGTGGGTTAGGCAGCATCGGTGGAGGGAATGGACCACGGTGGTTAGGGTTGGGACCCTTCAGATTGATCAGTCTGAGGAAGGGTCCCGTCCTGAAATGTTGCTGTCCATTTCCTTCCACAGATGCAGCCTGACCTGCTGAGTTGCTGCAACACTTTTTTTTGCTGATGACTCCAGCATCTGTAGTCTCATGTGTCAATATGCAGGGGAATATTTGCTGCACCTTCTCCAGCTTAATCACATCCTTCCTATGGTGTGGCAACACAAAAATGCCTTTGATAACCGTAACATTATGTCGCAACTTCTGCACTATTTGCAGAGGATCGACCAAACACCATTAATCGTAACAAGGTCGTTATTCACGTTACAATCCTGATGTTGGACAGAAAGGCTACAATCATCCCAATTTGGGGAACTTTTCAGCTGGTTTACCTTATCCACCTCTTGCTGGTTTTCCTATGGTCTTCTCATTTCTTTAGTTGAAGATTAAAATATTGCTGTTTTCATTTACTTTGAACCCTCTTGCCATCACCCCTTGACCCAAAACTTGTTTATTATGTCCATCTTCACAAGGACACCTTTGCGACGGGGTCATGTATGAGACGGGTATCTTCTCACTTGGCCTTGGTCCTTGGAAACTCACTCTTTCCATAAATCCCTGCGACACACACACTCATTCAATTGCCCCAATTACTTGGTCTCCAACTGCTTATTTATTTTCATGTCATAAATGATAGGAGCAGAATTAGGCCATTCGGCCCATCACGTCTACTCCGCCATTCTATGGTGGCTGATCTATCTCTCCCACCCAACCCCATTCTCCTGCCTTCTCCCCATAACCCCTGACACCCGTACTAAGGGCAGCACAGTGGCGCAGCGCTAGAGTTGCTGCCTTATAGTGCTTGCAGTGCTGGAGACCTGAGTTCGAACCCTACTACGGGTGCTGTCGATACGGAGTTTGCACGTTCTCCCCGTGACCGCGTGGGTTTTCTCTGAGATCTTCCATTTCCTCCCACACTCCAAAGACGTACAGGTTTGTAGGTTAATTGGCTTGGAATAAGTGTAAATTGTTCCTGGTGTGTGTAGGATAGTGTTAATGTGCGGGAATCGCTGGTCGTTGCGGACTCAGTGGGCCAAAGGGCCTGCTTCCTTGCTGTATCTCTAAACTAAACTAAGCAAGAATCTCTCTATCTCTGCCTATAATGATTCAGACGTTAATATTTTAGATTTATGTGTTCATCTTGCAGCAAATTTGCAGATAGGCCACATCAGATTGTGAGGTGTACCAACTGATAATATCAGTTTGATTACCTCTTTATATAGTGTATATAGGTTCTTTATTGTCATTATAACATGTAAACATGTACAACAAAATTAAAAATGGCAGCCAGTCAGTGCACCATTCACACATTATCTAAAAGCTAACGATACGTAAAAGAGAAATATCTGAAATAAACAACTAAAATAAATAACATGAAAAAAAACAAGCATAAACACACAACCATACATTCTTCTGTCGATTGCACAATCCCTTTGGTATGTAGCCCACCTGCGCTCATTTGGTGGCTATATTAAGTGTAGTTATTGCTGTGGGATAAAAACTGTTTTTGAGTCTGTTTGTCCTTGTCCTCATTGATCTGTACCGTCTGCCTGACGGCAACAGTTCAAACAGGGAGTGTCCAGGGTGGGAAATGTCCTTTATAATGTTCTGGGATTTCTTGAGACAGTGGGAACTGTGTAAGTCCTCCAAGGTGAGGAGAGGGCAGCCGACAATCTTCTGGGCATTGTCAATAGCCCTCTGGAGCGCTTTTCTCTTAGCCGCTGTGCTACTGGTGTACCACACGCATACACAGTATGTTAGGATGCTCTCTATGGAGCACCGATAAAAGGACAGCAGCAGTCTCTGGGTGATGTTGTTCTTCCTGAGCACCCTCAGGAAGTGCAGTCTCTGCTGGACCTTTTTGATTTGATTCGATTTGATTCAACTTTATTGTCATTGCACAAATACGAGTCCAGGTACAACAAAATGCAGTTTAGCATCTGATCAGAGTGCAAGATATTAGAAATAACAATACTGGTTAAACAATATGTGCAATGTGGATGAATTAAACTGGTACATAGGCAAATAAATGTATACAGATGAGAGAGTATAAAAGATAGACAGTTCACAGGTTTTTAACTTTGCTCATGTATTTTCAGTAATGACACATTGCACGATTTAACCCCTTCCCTTACAAATGCTTCTGGCAAGTTCAGAGTGCATGTGTGTACATTATATATACAGATACATATTTTTGGATCAGTCCAAGGAT
Organism: Leucoraja erinaceus; assembly: GCF_028641065.1. Lineage (NCBI taxonomy): Eukaryota > Metazoa > Chordata > Chondrichthyes > Rajiformes > Rajidae > Leucoraja > Leucoraja erinaceus. Next base: position 40,363,454 of record NC_073393.1, read on the forward strand.
GGAGTTAATTTATTCAAGTTATTTCTTATGGTGAAAATGTGTGCAATATTTGCCCCATTGGGCTGACCTGTACCACATCACTCACTATTCTTTCTAAACAATGTGTTACACTTTTGCAAAGCATCCAATAGTCAATTACTTTAGTTCTGAGATGTTTAGTTCTGAGATGAGAGGAGATTTCCTCATCCAAAGCGTGCTAAACCTGTGGGCTTCTCTGTCACAGAAAACAGTTGAAGTCGAAACATATTAAAATATAAAAATATATTCAAGAAGATAGCACAGGTGAGAGCAGGTGTTTCAGTGGTCAATAGTGTTTTATTTGTCACCTATGCAACTGCACAGTGAATTTCATTTTGCACATATCACACATGCGGCCGTCACCATGTTTCGGCGCCGTTATTCAAAGCTCAATGGCCGGTCGTCCCACGCGCTCGATGTACTGGAGCAACGTCTCTCTCCTCTCCTCTCCTCTCCTCTCCTCGCCCGGCTATCTTTGTGTCCCGGGGGTGCCTCCTGCAGCCGACCTGAAGGTGCTGGAGGCATTACTCCAATTCACCCTCTTACCGGCCCGTGCTCCTTGCGTCTAACTTCTCCAGCTCCCACCTGGTCCTACGAGCGGGTTCCTGGTGCCGTCAGTACAGAAGTCAGTACAGAAACACTTGAAAGGAAGGTCAGTAGACAGGGTATGTGTACGAAGAAAGTGCAGATAGAAACAAAAAAATAGTGCAAGAGTAGGCCATTCGGCCCTTCGAGCCAGCACCGACATTCAATAGATGCTGGTTTAAACCGAAGATAGACACAAAATGCTGGAGTAACTCGGGGGGACAGGCAGCATCTCTGGAGAGAAGAAATGGGTGATGTTTCGGGTTGAGACCCTTATTCCGTCTGAAGAAGTGTTCACTGGCTATAGGCATGTGTCAGAGTTCACTGACATTGGGGAAGGATTAGGTTGACGGACTATGGAAAGGGGCCGCGGTTCACACAGACGGTCTTCTTCTTATCGAGTCCTCACACAAGATTAGATGTTGTTCAGCCAGAGCTCAACACACTTCTCGGCATCTGCATACAATGGTGTCTGTCTTGTTGCTTCTTGTGCGTGGTGGTAGAAAGATTGGTGGAAACAGGGCCCCGACATGAACACTCTTTCCTTGACCCCACATTGCTGGTGAAAGGTCAGGATTCCCAATTCATGAGGAACGGGTTGGGGATCATTGACTATGAGGAGAGGTCAGGGATCACAGGTCACGGTGAGAGGTCAGGGATCACATCACATCTAGTCATCGGGGAAGGATTTGATTTACGGACATTGGGAAGGGTCTGGGATTTACATTGAAGGGGAGAAGTCAGGGTTCACAGGTCACGGTGAGGGGTCAGGTTTACATGTGAGGGGGGAGAGGTTGGGTGTACAGACAATCAGAAGGAGTTGTGTTGAACCGAACAAGCGGCCAAGGGGTGAGATCTCGGCAGGATGAGAGAGCTAAGATGGAAATGATTGGAGGAAAATGGTTGTCTCAATTTCAATAGAAGTAGAATTAATGTATAAATAGGCCTCTATATTCTGACTATGAACTACTTTAGTGTTCTCACAGGCCTTTGTTCCATACACCCACCAGCCTTTGTGTTGTTAATGATATCCTGCACTTCTCAGCTGTGTTGCAGACATAAAATGCTGGAGTAACTCAGGGGACAGGCAGCATCTTAGGTGAGGAATGGGTCGAGACCCTTCTTCAGACGCTAGTTATTGTTAATGATGGCTCTATATCTTGATTATTGTTGGTTAACAACATACATTTTGAACAACGATTTTACAATTACGGTCTCAATAATATCAAATATTATGTTAACATTTGTTTTAATTTTTGTTGAATGAGATTCAAGCCTTGTTTTGTAATCCCATAGGTATGCGCTAGTCTTCATGCCACTTCTGTACATGTGAATTGCACTTTGATTCCTGCTTTGTGTGTCTGAGAATTCCCCAACTGTCTGGCTAGTGTATTGCTTCATTACTGGATGTCATAGATCCTTCATAGATGGTGGCAAAGTTCAATTAATATCAGAACCAAGATTATTTCCACTAAATTAGGTCCACTAAAGTGTTATGCAAAGTTTATCTCAAAGTCAGAAAGTTAATGTATCCTTTCAAAAATCATTGCAATTGTGATGAGTCCCATCTGTAACTCAGGAATATCAACTTAAAATGATTAACAAAACTGAAGGTCCCCGATGTGTTAAACATTAAATTTCATTGCACCTGGTGCGTGTATGACAATAAACTAACTTGAATCTTGAATCTAATTTTTATACAATGTGCAACACTTTCATGTGTTTAGATGGACACACAATGCAGGAGTAGCTCAGTGGGACAGGCAGCGTCTCTGGAGAGAAGGAATGGGTGACGTCTCGGATCGAGACCTTTCTTCAGACTGAATTCCATGAATGTGGTATATAGTTATGTGCCTTCTCAGTTCAGAACCAATGTGGAGTGGATCATAAATACCAGTATTGACAAAATTCTATGAATTAATACATTTAAAAAACATTGAATTATTCAGAAACCACAATTTGAAAATGTTATTATCTGAATGGTGGCCGATTTGGAAAAGGGGAGATGCAACGAGATTTGGGTGTCATGGTACACCAGTCATTGAAAGTAGACATGCAGGTGCAGCAGGCAGTGAAGAAAACAAATGGTATGTTATCATTCATAGCAAAAGGATTTGAGTATAGGAGCAGGGAGGTTCTACTGCAGTTGTACAGGGTCTTGGTGAGACTACACCTGGAGTATTGCGTACAGTTTTGGTCTCCTAATCTGAGGAAAGACATTCTTGCCATAGAGGGAGGACAGAGAATGTTCACCAGACTGATTCCTGGGATGTCAGGACTTTCATATGAAGAATAGACACGGCTTGTACTCGCTAGAATTTAGAAGATTGAGGGAGGATCTTAAAGAAACTTACCAAATTCTTAAGGGGTTGGACAGGCTAGATGCAGGAAGATTGTTCCCGATGTTGGGGAAGTCCAGAACAAGGGGTCACAGTTTAAGGATAAGGGGGAAATCCTTTAGGACAGAGATGAGAAAATCATTTTTCACACAGAGAGTGGTGAATCTCTGGAATTCTCTGCCACAGAACGTAGGTGAGGCCAGTTGATTGGCTATATTTAAGAAGGAGTTAGATGTGGCCCTTGTGGCTAAAGGTATCAGGGGGTATGGAGAGAAGGCAGGTACAGGATACTGAGTTGGATGATCAGCCATGATCATATTGAATGGTGGTGCAGGCTCGAAGGGCCGAATGGCCTACTCCTGCACCTATTTTCTATGTTTCGATGTTTTTCTATTAGTATTTTAGGTTGGAGTTGAACTTTCTACAAGATGTTAGTTTATTGTGTTTATTGTCACATGTACTGAGGTACAGTGAAACACTTTGTTTGTGTGCTAACTAGACAGGAGAAAAACAACACATGATTACAATCAATCAATTTACAGTCTATAGATACATGATAAAGAAATAACATTTAGTGCAAGGTAAAGCCAGCAAAGTCCAATCAAGGATAGTTCGAGGGTAAGAAGATCATTAAAGTAAGGAATATTGTTGTAGGAATAAATACTTAAGAGTGTGGAGCGATTGTAATAGGAGTTTAACAATCTGCTTTTGTGGTTAGCACACAAATAGTCACCCGGGTTGGGTGCCTTCTTGGAAAAAACTCAGGTCTACGTGTTAATAGACTGGAGGAGTGAAAATATATTATTTCTGTTCCTTTTCTAGGTTAGAAACTTCAATCCAGGAGATGATGAGCCCATTCCATATGAGCAGGTTAAGAATTCGTGCAGGACGAGCTTTGGTTATGAGGATCAAGCTGATACTAACAATGGAAATCCACTGGTTTTCATGCCTGCAGTGGTCACATCTGTTTACCTAGCACACCATTTATTAGTGTAAGAGATAATGGGGCAGCAGCCCCAGAAAATATCACTCATTCTCAAAAGGCAACTTGAATAAAAGGAAAAATGGAGCAGTATAATGTCTACAGGGTTTCTTCTGATCTTTCAGCACAACCGACAACAATGTTGTGGATCGAGGCATTAGTGGCTATTTATGTCCTTTTCACAGAATTCCTAGGTTTAAACTATCTGCCCATGAACACACAGATAGAGGTTTGGAGAATTGGAGAGTCATACAGCACGAACATAGGCTGTTTGTCCAACGCGTCCATGCCCATCAAGCTGCCCCATTTAAGCTGCACCCATTTTCTCACACCTCGCTCATTTCCCTCCAAACTTCTCCTTATTGTTTAGTTTAGTTTAGAGATACAGCGTGGAAACAGGCCCTTCGGCCCACCGAGTCTGCACTGACCAGAGATCCGCGAACATTTGTGCTATCACAGTAGGGACAATTTACAATTATACCAAGCCAATTAACCTACAAACCTGTAGCCACTGGGAATCTGGGAGGAAACCGGAGCACTCAGAGCACCCACTCATTCCTTCTCTCCAGAGATGCTGCCTCTCCTGCTGAGTTACTCCAGCATTTTGTGTCTCCCTTTGAAGCAGGATTATTTCACGACAGAATCATGAAAATATAGAAGATACAAATAGACCATTCAACTCAATAATTATTGTTAATATCCTTCCACTCATCTTTCCTCCAACTATCAATCTGATCAAGTCTCAAAAGTTAGCTTGGACGCCTCATTGATCACTAACTCCAGTAATTGGAAGGGGTTTTGTAAAATACTGCCTCTTCTCTGTTCTTTAACCTTATATCTCTGTGTCCCCATTGTAGATCTCTCATTACCATAAGTCATGTCAAGTCAAGTTTATTTGTCACATACACATACGAGATGTGCAGTGAAATGAAAGTGGCAATGCTTGCGGACTTTTGTGCAAAAGACAAACAACAAAACAACCAAACAAATTATAAACACAATCATAACACACATATGATTGTGTTCTGTTTCTATCTACTATCTTAAATCCTTTCATTATATCTTCACTTTACTTGGGGTACAAAAAGAAGGCATATGTTTCATGCCATTCTTTTATTTTTCTTGTTAGGAATCACTATAGTGAGTCTTCTTTTTACTTTCCCCATTGCCTCAACATTCTTCCCTTCTTGTGGCCACAACTATTCATAGTTTTCCTTTGAGTCTTAAAGATGCTTTCGTATAGATCTACTATTTTATCTAACCTACAACCTTCTATTCCTCTTGGCATATGACATACATGACATCACCTCCTTGGCGCACTAAAAAAAACAATCTCAACTTCTCCGAAGAGCCTTTTTTAATTTCCTTCAAGTCTTATGCATCTGATAGAAATAGCCGCTCCTTCCTTGTTGCTTATAAGAATATCTTCAGTACAGCGGTTCAATATGACAGCTCAACATCGCCTTCTAAAGGCAGTTTAGATCTAGGCAATACATCTACCAGACATCTACAGGTGTCAGGGGTTATGGGGAGAAGGCAGGAGAATGAGATTAGGGGGAGCGATAGATCAGCCATGATTGAATGTTGCAGTAGACTTGATGGGCCGAATGGCCCAATTCTGCTCCTATCATTTATGACATATTGTTGGAGATAAAGCATATAATTAAAAAATCATATTCTGATTATTACACATGTGTTGAACCAAGATGGACCACCTTAAATATGCTGCAAGGTACATATGTATCCATGCTCCAATAAGGATCCTGTCTGCTGTCAGGGCAGGGTGTCGTCTTGATGATGATCATTTAATACATCCTTTCATTCTGACCATGGGATGTGGTCTGAAACCTGTGGACTCTCAAAAAAAAAGAGCACTGCCTGATACCTCATAAATTCATGTGATAGTTGCAGAATTTGGCCATTCACCTCAACAAGTCTGTTCCGACCTACAATCATGGCTGATCTATCTCTCCCTCTTAACCCCATTCTCCTGCCTTCTCCCCATAACCCTTGACACCCGTACTAATCTACATTCTATCTATCTCTACCGTAAAAATGTCTATTGACTTGGCCTCGATAACCTTCTGTTGCAAAGAATAGTAAGATTAAACGAGAACTTACCAGTTTGAAGTTTGATCTGTATTTTATGAGGAGGAACGTTGAGGGAATACATGAAGAAGCCCGCGTACGACGCATGCGTGTCATCCTTCAAAGCAGCGGTGTGAGGTCACAGATACACTATAATGACCTAAAATAGTAAGATTATTAAAGAGATACCAGTTTAAGATATGACCCTATGAGGGTGGGAGCGTAGGGCATGTATTCCCTCAACGTTCCTCCTCATAAAATACAGATCAAACTTCAAACTGGTAAGTTCTCGTTTAATCTTACTATTTTACTTCGGAGTCACGTGAGGGACTCCATGAAGATTTCAAAGCTCTGTGACCTCACGCCGTGGAAAACGAGTCCATGCTTCACAACTGCCTTGGTAGTTAGAGAGAAATTGTTAATTATATTCAAAACATTCATACCAATTATTTAATGGAAATGATAAATAATATCGAATTAATTCAAATCATAACCCTGTATTCTTCAGGGATAAATTATCATACAGAACTTAAAATTGTTCCCCGAAAAACGTTCCCATACTGCTAACTGGTTTGTTATAACATTTCTGAAACGTTTTCTCCGACAACCATCCTGCAATCCTGAGGATTTGGTCCATGGATACATCAAGGCGTTTTGCTGCAGATGTAGCTGCAGCCCTGGTGGAGTGATAATCAAATATGTTATTGTCCACTCCCGCCTATCATAACCCATATTTCAGCCACCGCGAAATGGTCTGAGTTACACTATGGTACAGTATCTTATAGCTGATTAAACGCCAATTCCTTGCCTCTGATAGCCTTTTTACTTTCACTGTATAACAAGCCCGTACTTTACTATACAGAGGCGTTTGTCCTCCGGGTAGGCCATCAATTCTATGACCTGCCCCGCTGATCCTGGCCTATTTTGTTTAATAATACGGTCCTGGATCACAAACCCCAAACTTCGTGCCGCAATAGCGAAGCCATCCAGTCTTACTTTTAGCAATAACTGGAGCTTATGCACTGTGACTAGCGCTATCAGCATTACCATTTCTAGTTAGTTATCCAGATTAATGCTGTAGCCGGCGACCAATTCCTTAGCAAGATCAAAGCCACACTTATATTCCAAATATAGTTGTATCTTATTTTTTGGTGGCTTGGTGTTAACCTATCCTCTAAAATTTTTAACTGCCAGAGGATGTGATCCCACAGACTGTCTTACTGTTTCTTGCCATCAATAACTTGCCAATACACTTTTGGCACTATTCACAGTGCTGAAACTCAGTCCTCCATATTGCAGGCTGGTGAGCAACTGTAGCACCGCCGGAACATCCTTATTTCTGTGGTCCAGAAAGTTATCATGGCAGTAATTAGTCCATTTTAATATGACCTAAATACTGTTATTGAGTAGACCTTCTTCGTGCTGCTGTGATCATGTCCACAGTTCTTTTGATAGCCCCATGTCCCGTAGCGGTGTTTTAGAGTCTACAACCTACTAAATCAATATTTTCTATGACATGGATAGCTATCCTCAGTTACTGGATGCACCAGCAACTTAGGACTACGTCTTACCGTTATACATGGTTCCAGCACCATGTCCTGTACCCCCGAAAACCATAGTTGGGTAAGCCAATCAGGTACCAAGACATCCCCTATGCCGATTCCTGTTGAATGTCCCTTAGTACCCCAAATTTATAAAGTAGAAAAAGGAGGTAATACATAAATAAAAACTCTCCCCTAGTGCAGTGAAACAGCATCTGTAGCTTCTGCCTCAGGATCTGGTACCAATGATACATACCTCGGTAACTGGTGATTTAACCCCGGATGCAATTCTAATATCCGGCCTTACATACTTTACTGATTTTAGCAAATACCGTCTATCCAACATCCATTCAGTACTTCCAATAATTTTTCGTGGCCTGGTGTCTGCCACTGAATTAGTATCCCTGGTAGATACGTAGCCCATAACCAAATATTCCTTTGGACACACCATTGCCAAGTTTAATTTGCCAATTCATCACAAGCTGGTGATATCTTTCCACCCATATGACTTATATATGCCATCACCGAGGTATTATCTATCTACCATCTACCATGCTGCAGTTTCATTCCTGAGCAATAAGATTTTAGCCCATGAAATGCACTTAACATTTCTAACCCTTAGTGTTATGTAGGTTAGCTTCTTATATATTCCATCTCCCCCATAGCTCGAGATGGTATCAGTTGTACCGTAACCAATTGCACTGGCATCTGTTTGTAATAGCACAGCCGGGTTGACCTCTGTGGCTTTCCATATTAGTAAGTCATTAACATATTAAATGTGTTAATGGTGTCCATTTTGACTTAAGTGGATGGACAATGAATCCCAGCTGTTCAAACAATTGATTAGTGGCAACCACTGCCTAACATGCCGATTCCTAAATTATTCCCACAATAAGGATATCATCCAACTATACCATTATTCTATGATTTTGGTGTTGCAGCAGTCCCAACACTGGTTTAAAATTTTTCCCCTGTTGGATATTGAATAGCAAGGATCTTAAATTAATACTTGCCATAGACTAGCCTGCTGCACACTAAGTCTTTAGCACTGCTAAACATATCCATTTTTTAAAATGAATATATTGCACAACATTGTGAAGTATTGATAATCCATAATAATACGGCATCCCCCATCTTTCTTATTTCTAATAAAGATGTTTGAGACAAATCCTGGTGTTCAGGTTTGGTTTATTCCATTACCAGCATGTATATCTGTCCGGTTTATGTACTGGAGGGTTTGTTCGTGTAGAACTCTATCAGATATCCCTTAAACTGCTAAGGATATATCTGTCCATAGATATATTACACCAAGCTTCAACATAAAGTTGCAATGTCCCCCCCAACTTCCGTGCTCCCTATTAATGCTGGAGCCCCAAATTCACCTACCTCCATGGTTATTGGTGGTAACCAAGTTATTTTTCTTGGTTTCATATGCGGTTGTGGAGAGCCTAAAGGTTAATGTTACTTTGCATCTCCACAGTGGTCGTCCCGGCCAAACCCTAAACAGGACGCTGCTGCTGGGTACCTCTGCCCAATTCTTTGTAGTATAATTACAAAAAACACACTACCTCTCTTAGGATGCACATGAGGTTAATGTCTTCCCCAGAAATCCTTTGGATGCTTTAATCAGCCCCAAAGTCAAGCCTCCACGCCAATTCTTTACCTGTTTAGACAGGTCTCCCCCCCCCCCAAATAACGGGGTCTATAGCCCTTTGCTTACATAGTATAGCGAACTAGGGTCTAGAGCTGGCTGAATGGCCCTTCAAACTGCACATTTCAAAAAATAGTGCTAATGGCATCCTTATGGTCACTAATTTTGTACACCTTTTTTAACATGCGGGCCAAAGCTGTTATGCCCGCCATGAGACCTTTCAGAGTATTACGGATTTTCCCAACTCCTAACGGCCTTCCCAACACGTCTGCAAATGCACCTGTAACAATGGCTACATTAAGAGCACCACAATATTCCCGGGGTATAGAACCCTTGCCAACACTTCAGCAAAATATTAGCTTGAAGTTAATGGGTGGACTCACAGTCCTACAATACTCACAGCCATCCTTCTCGAGATCATTCTCCGTGAGTTCTGCTGGCAGTACTGCTCATCATGTTCAGCAGGTTGTTTTTCCCCCCCTTCAATAGGGGACAGTGGCTCCATCACCTGCTCAGGTTTTACCCCGTCAGACCTTCCATACCCTCCTCAGAGGCGTCTGACATTTCATGCAGCCCATATGGGAAACTGCTGTGGGACTTATATTTATTTGCCCACTGTGGCTATCCTCCAATCCCGGAGCCTGCCACTGTGGAGAAATTTACTCCAGCAAACCGCTCCAGCCGACTTACATGCTCTCGGGCACTAGTCGTCGCGGGTGCTTAATATATGGGACCGCTCCTGCCGACCTTGGTGCTCTCGGGCACTAGTCGCACGCGGTATTTCCCACAGCCCGTCCCCATGCCTACGGGCACTGGTCGTTCCCCATGGTCCTGGTACTCACGGGCACCTCTACCCATTTAGGGTGAAGTTTGGCACTCGCTCCCCTCTGGGAGATGCTGGTGCCGACATTTATTGCTGCCTGCTGCTTGTCATTAAACAACAGCAAACCCTGTGTTGGCAGCCCTTCAGCTCTATACTGACATCAGTAGCTGGTTGCCTGCTGTTCAGCAACACACCAGTAACGACCTGTGGCTGTGCCCTGACGTCCTTAGCTGGCCGCCTGCTGCTCTTCAAAATACAACAGCCACGTCTGGAAAAAAGCACCAAAAAAGGTAAGGGAAATTTGTTCTTACCTGTACTGGTTTTCAGCCTGCCGTTTGGGAGGAAACGTCCTTCCTCCCGCAGCCCCACGGACCCCGTAGCGCAGGTCCATGGGCTGCTGTCCCCGATGTCAGCTCTCTCTCTCTTCCGGGTGGTGCAGCCGCTTCATTCGGCTCCGGAGCCCCTAGCGACTGCATCTAAAAATAGACCCGACTTGGTCTGGAAACCCCCCCCCCCCCGGGACGTGTAGCTTTGCTTCCCGCCCGGCAGCAGTCAATCTTGCCGGTGCGGGGAGCGACGTCGGGCACAGCTGTTCTGTGCTAAAAATAGCCGCTTAGGAATCCTCTCCGGAGGATTCGCGCTTCTTGTATTTCCTACCTGCAAGGTAAGTGAAAACATTTTTGCAGTCTCTTACCTGCTTCTTTGCATTTCCCTCTAGGGAGACGTCGTCTCCCACGTCTGACTCGTTGAATGCGTGTATGCGATATGACACGCATGCGTCGTACGCGGGCTTCTTCATGGAGTCCCTCACGTGACTCCGAAGTAAAATTCCACATTTTCGTCACCCTCTGATTAAAGAAATTCCTCATCTCCTTCCTAAAGGAGCATCCTTTAATTCTGAGGCTATGACCTCTAGTCCTAGACGTTCCCAATAGTGGAAACATCCTCTCCACATCCACTCTATCCAAGCCTTTCATTATTCGGTAAGTTTCAATGAGGTCCACCCCTCATCCTTCAGCCAGTACAGGCCCAGTGTCGTCAAACGCTCATCATATGCTAACCCACTAATTCCTGGGATCATTCTTGTAAACCTCCTCTGGAGATCCTCTAGGACTCTCTCCAGAGCCAGCACATCCCTCCTAAGATATGGTGTGTACATTTATTTGTTTAAGAAAGAACTGCAGGTGCTGGAAAAATCAAAGGTAGACAATGCTGGAGAAACTCAGCAGGTGAGGCAGCATCTATGGAGAGAAGGGATAGGCGGCGTTTCGGGTCGAGACCCTTCAGACTGATGTGGAGGGGGGGGGGGGGGGAAAAAGAAAGGAAGAGGCAGAGACAGTAGGCTTGTGGGAGAAATCAATGTTCATACTGCTGGGGTGTAAACTACCCAAGCGAAATATGAGGTGCTGTTCCTCCAATTTGCACTGGGCCTCACTCTTGCAATGGAGGAGACCCAGGACAGAAAGGTCAGATTCGGAATGGGAGGAGGGGACTTGAAGAGCTGAGCCACAGAGAGATCAGTTTGGTTATTGCGAACCGAGTGGAGGTGTTGGGCGAAGAGATCACCAAGCCTGCACTTGGTCTCGCCGATGTAGAGGAGTTGACACCTGGAACAGTGGATGCAGTAGATGAGGTTGGAGGAGGTGCAGGTGAACCTTTGCCTCACCTGGAAAGACTGCTTGCGTCCTTCGATGGAGTTGTGGGGGGAGGTAAAGCGACAAGTGTAGCATTTCCTGCGGTTGCAAGGTGAAGTAACCGGGGAGGGGGTGGTTTCGATGGAAAGGGACGAATTGACCAGGGAATTACAGAGGGAACGGCCTCTGCAGAAAACAGAAAGGGGAGGAGATGGGAAGATGTGGCCAGTGGTGGGACCCCATTGGAGGTGGCGAAATTGTCAGAGGATTATATGTTGTATGCGATGGCTGATGGGGTGGTTGGTGAGGAGTGTTTAGAGGGTTTACAGGGGTTTAGAGATGATTACAGGGGTTTACAGGAGTTTAGAGGGGTTTACAGTGGTTTACCGGGAGTTAGAGGGGTTTAGAAGGGTATTGAGGGGTATACAGGGGTTTAGAGGCGTTTGGAGTGGTATAGACGGGTTTACAGGGGTTTTGAGGGGTTTACATGGGGTTTAGAGGAGTTTACAGGTGTTTACATGTATTTAGAGAAGTTTAGCGGGGTTTACATGGGGTGTTTACAGGGGTTTTCATGTGTTTAGAGGGGTTTAAAAGTGTTTAGAGGGGTCCGGAGGGGTTTAGACGAGTGTGGAGGGGTTTACAACAGTTTAGAGAGGTTTACAGCGGTTTAGATGGGTTCAGAGGTGTTTTGAGGGGTTTACAGGCGTTTACAAGGGATTAGGGGGTTTCGAGGGGTTTAGAGGGGTCTGGAGGGGTTTGCAGGAGGTTTAGAGGGGTCCACATTCTCCCTGTTCCTACCTTCTCCCCATATCCCTGGGCTCTGCTATCTTTAAGACCTCTAGCTAACTCTCTCTTGAAAGCCTCCAGAGATTTGGCCTCCACTGCCTTCTGAGGCAGAGAATTCCACAGATTCACAAGTCTGTGTGAAAACGTTTTTCCTCATCTCCGTTCTGAATGCTTTACCACTTATTCCTAAACTGTGGCCCCTGGTTCTGGACTCTCCCAACATCGGGAACATGTTTCTTGCCCCGAGCGTGTTCAAACCCTTAATAATCTTAAGGGCCTGTCCCACTTGGACGACTTTAGAAGACCCTAGACAAATTGATAAAAATGTCAAGATTGTGTTGATTCGCTGAAGTAAAAGACCTCCTACGACTATGAGTACGACATCCTACGACCCCTCCTCGACCTCAGTATTCCACACCTAAGACCAACTACCACTAGCTACATTGGAAAATGATCTCCGGTCGGTGGGGGCGCTGCAAGCCGGCAGCCCTGCCAGCAGCGTGTCAGTTCTTTCTACTTTTTTTGTTTTTTTTTTAGTATGTCCTAATGTGGGTTTTTAATGTTCCTCTGTGTGTCTTGTGTGGGGGGGGGGTAAGGGGGAAACCGCTTTGGTCGCCTCCTCCACGGAGAGGCGACTTTTTCCATGTCGCCTCCCCAGTGGCCTAACATCGAGGATCGGTGCGGCCTTTCCCCGGAGACGCTTCAGCTGCGGGCGCAGCGCGGACTTTCGGCGTGGAGCGGGCGTGCCCTCGCTGGGGCTCGCCGGAGGGGAGCGCTCCGTTTGCTGGCCCGCGGCAGCCTGAAGCCGGGGTCTGCAGAGCTCCAGCTGTGAAAGGCAGTGAAGAAAGCGAATGGTATGTTAGCTTTCATAGCAAAAGGATTTGAGTATAGGAGCAGGGAGGTTCTACTGCAGTTGTACAGGGTCTTGATGAGACCACACCTGCAGTATTGCGTACAGTTTTGGTCTCCAAATCTGAGGCAGGACATTATTGCCATAGAGGGAGTGCAGAGAAGGTTCACCAGACTGATTCCTGGGATGTCAGGACTGTCTTATGAAGACAGACTGGATAGACTTGGTTTATACTCTCTAGAATTTAGGAGATTGAGAGGGGATCTTATAGAAACTTACAAAATTCTTAAGGGGTTGGACAGGCTAGGTGCAGGAAGATTGTTCCCGATGTTGGGGAAGTCCAGGACAAGGGGTCACAGCTTAAGGATAAGGGGGAAATCCTCTAAAACCGAGATGAGAAGAACTTTTTTCACACAGAGAGTGGTGAATCTCTGGAACTCTCCGCCACAGAGGGTAGTTGAGGCCAGTTAATTGGCTATATTTAAGAGGGAGTTAGATGTGGCCCTTGTGGCTAAAGGGATCAGGGGGTATGGAGAGAAGGCAGGTACGGGATACTGAGTTGGATGATCAGCCATGATCATATTGAATGGTGGTGCAGGCTCGAAGGGCCGAATGGCCTACTCCTGCACCTAATTTCTATGTTTCTATGGCACGGCGTCCGCAGCCTGGGATCCCTCGCTGGGGACCCGGGAGAAGAAGAAGCTCCGACTCCGACTGCCGGCCCGGGGATCCCTGGAGGGGAACTTCGACCGCCGGCCCTGTGGACTGCACCAAACGCGGTCTCCGGTGGGGAGGCACCGAATCAGCTTACCTGGACTTTTTAACCTGTCTGCACATCTGGATGCCCGCAGCAACGGCTGCAGAGGGTTGAGGTCCCGACCACGGGGGGAAATGGAGGAGGACTGACCAGATTTTGTGCCTTCCACCACAGTGATAAATGCTGTGGTGGATGTTTGTGTTAAATTTTTATTGTGTATTGTGTGTTCTTTATCATTGTACCGCTGCTGACAAATTCATTTCACTCAGTGACGAATAAAACATATTGTATTGATTGATCACATGATAAAATTATGTCATGTCTGCATTTTTTTTCTCGGGCCAGTTACCGACCTATCACTATCTACGACTACCATCAGGACCTTCTTACGACCTGCCTACGTGTAAAATTTATCAATTTTTTCCATGCCGACCTTTTTTTTTACTTGTGGGCATTTTTTATCAGGCCTGTAAAAACGCAGCAACCTACTTGAGGCCACGAGTATGCGGAGACCACTCACGAGCATGAGGAAGAGTTACAAAGACCTCCTACGACCTAGTGGCGACCATGCTGCGAGTATGAGTCAAGGGCAAACTCAGCAGAGGTCGCCAATTAGGTTGTGAAAGTGGGACAGGGATATGTTTCAATAAGATCCCCTCTCATTCTTCTAAATTCCAGAGTATGCAAGCCCAGATGCTCCATTCTATCAACATATGCTATCCCAGGAATTAACCTGGTGACCCTACGCTGCACTCTCTCAATAGCAAGGATGTCCTTACTCAAATTTGGAGACCAAAACTGCACACAATTCTCCAGGTCTGTGCTATATAAATAAAACTTACTAACTTACTAGGTATGGTCTCACTAGTAAGTTAATAAGTTTGCTGCAGAAGGACCTCTTTGCTCCTATACTCAACTTCTCTTGTTATGAAGGCTATCATGCAATTCACTTTCTTCACTGCCTGCTCTACCAATATACTTACTTTCAGTGACTGATGAACAAAGACCCCCAGGTCTCATCGTACTTCCCCTTTTCCCAACTTGACACCATTTAGATAATAATCTTCCTTTCTGTTTTTGCTACCAAAGTGGATAACCTCTCATTTATCCACATTAAACTGCATCTGCCCACTCACCCAACCTGTCCAAGTCCACCCTGCATTCTCATAGCATCCTCCTCACAGTTCACACTGCCACCCAGCTTTCTGTCATCTGTAAATTTGCTAATGTTACTTTTAATCCCTTCATCTGAATCATTAATGCATATAGTAAATAGCTGCAGTCCCAGCACCGAGCCTTGCGGTATCCCACTAGTTATCCCTACTCTTTGTTTCCTGTCTGCCAACCAATTTTCTATCCATGTCAGTACCCTACCCCCAATACCATGCGCTCTAATTTTGCCCCCTAATCTCCTATGTGGGACCTTATCAAATACTTTCTGAAAGTCCAGGTACACTCCATCCACTGGCTCTCCCTTGTCCATTTTCCTAGTTACATCCTCAAAGAACTCTGACCGATCCTGCTACTGCTACCCAAATGTGTCACTATTTCATCTTTTATAGTCAGAGTGAGGCTATTGTGTGGAGGTGGGTATCAGGGAGGGTGGTGCTGGTTGGAACGTGGGGGTGATGGTGCCGCAGTTGTCACGGTTCCTGTCCCCACCCCCCGGTGGGGTGGAGCCGCGACACAAACTAACACTCTAGAATGTAGCATTTTGAACGATGCAGACAATGGGCAGCGGCACCGGGGGCGGGACATAGACACAGACACAGACAGACGGCGTTGGAGGAGGTCGTGTCTGGTGTCTGCTCTGCTCAGCTCAGCTATACTCTACCCTACCATCATCTACTATACTATATTATACTCTAGGTGCGGCGGGGACGGGTGGTGACCAGAAGGGGAGTGGGTGAAGTGGCCACGCTCCCGCTCCTTGTTCCCGGCGCCGCGGCGAAGCTTCTGCTGCTCGGACCCCGCAGGGATCATCACTCGGTGAGTCTGTGTCTGTGTCTGTCGTGTCGGTCCCTGGCCCCGCACAGGTGACCGCTCCTCCCGGCGCCGGGGGCCCTGCGGACGGGGGCGGCTCCCAGCCTCACCCCCTTGACTGCCTCCCCTTAAACACCGACCCACGGCAGCGCTGTCAGAGCCCAGGGGCGCCGCACCGCTGAATGAACCAACCGCACACTTTAAAGACGTATTGTACAAGTTATTGCCATTTGTAACTTTACAAAAACGACTTTTAAAGCCGCTTCCACTTGCCCTGCCTGTCAATGACATCACGATGGAATCCCGAATCTCATTGACATCAAATGCCAAAATCTGTTTCATGCGACTAATTCTGACATCACGATGGAATCCACAGGGAATCCGAATCTCATTGACATTAAACATCGTGGGGGGTGGGATAGGGTAGAGGTGAGGAATGGGGGAAGCAGGCAGTCATGGAGAAGGGTTATGGAGGGAGGAAGGTGACGTTTCTGGTTGAGGAGGGAGGACAGATATCAGGGGGGGTGGGAGGTGATAGATGAGGGAGGAGACATGGAGAGGGGAAAGAAGAGGGAAGGTGAAGGAAGATGCCTGGTGTGGGCCGAGCCTCGGGGCTGTAGCCGGGCCCGGGCTTTGGTCGCTGAGGAGCGGACACAGACACGGACTGGGCCCTGAGTGCGGCTCCGGGCCCTGGGCTGGGGTTCGAGCCGGTGTGGGGTCCGGGGGCTGCTGCTCCGAGCCCGTGGGCAGGGAGAGGAGCGGGACCTGGGGCAAGAACCTCCCCCAGACCGCAGCCTCAGCCTCTCCCTCCCATGGCTCCAGACCTGTCGACACGTGACGCCTGTATGGTCGTGAATAGTCGACCAAAGAGTCGTACCTTTTTCTGGTCACCGCTGGATTTTCAACATGTTGAAAATTTTCGGCGACCTGCTGCGACTATGACGGGTGCCGGCAGTCGCCGAAAAAAATCGCGTAAGTGGGACAGGCCCTTTAGACTGTTGAGGAAGCCTTGTTTATGGGCTCACAGTCAGGTGGGGGCTGTAAAGCTCCACTTGGTTCCAGTTGGATTGTCTGGTCCCTGTATTGTCTTAGATAGACACAAAATGCTGGAGTAACTCTACAGGACAGGCAGCATCTCTGGAGAGAAGGAATGGGTGACGTTTCTGGTCTAGGCGCTTCTTCAGACAGATATCAGGGGAGTGGGAGGTACATAGATAAGGAAGTGTATAGACAAGGAGATCTATAAGTGTATAGATAAGGATATCTCCCACTCCCCTGACATCAGTCTGAAGAAGGATCTCGACAGGAAATGTCACCCATTCCTTCGCTCCAGTGATGATGCCTGTCCTGCTGAGTTTCTCCAGCATTTTGTGTCCATCTTTGGTGTAAAGCAGCATCTGCAGTTCCTTCCTACACAAGCCATGTGGACAGGCCGGTGGGGGTGAGTAGGAGGGGTTGGGGGAGACGTGTAAAATCACAAAGGATAGTGAGTGAGGAGAAGTCATGAGTAAGGACGACAAGGTCACTGTGTTGACGGTGCAGGTTTAAAAGGGTGGCACGGTGGCGCAGTGTAGAGTTGCTGCCTTACAGCGCTTGCAGCGTCAGAGACCAGGGTTCGATCCCGACTACAGGTGCTGTATTTACAGAGTTTGTATGTTCTCCTCGAGACCGCATGGGTTTTCTCCATTCCCACATTTATTTAGCTTTAAGAGGGAACTAAACCTGACTGGAGAATCGAAGGTTACAAAAAAAGGATTAGAAACTAACCACTTGCAGCAGCATTATTGCTCCAGGCAAAGTTTTTACAGACGTTGCCTATTTCCTTCGCTCCATTAATTATATCCAGCTTTGTATAAATGTAACATTTAGCTGTTTTGTAGTAAATGCCTACTATTTTCTGTGTGCTTAAGCAAAGCAAGAATTTCATTGTCCTATACAGGGACACATGACAATAAACTCACGAACTTGAACTTGAGCTCCAAAGACATACAGACTTGTTGGTTAATTAGCTTTGTATAAATGTAAAATTGTCCCTAGTGTGTGTAGGGTAGAGTTAATGTGCGGGGATTGCTGGTCGGTGTGGACTCGGTGGGTCGAAGGCTTGTTTCCGCGCTGTACCTAAACTCTCAAGTGATAGGAAACAACCAGCGCTGCCTCTGGGTTTCTTGGTTTTTGGTCACATTTGTTCTGAAACAGAGAAGGAAGCAGATCCGGTGAAACTTCTCAAAGAAACTGGAGAAATGATGGAAATGGAATGGGTTTACTGGCCAGTGGGGGAAGAGCGAGGGGCAGGGGGATTGGTGATTGTTCAAGCATTTGTGACTATCTTCCGTTCAGGCAGCGGGCGCAGGCAGCCATGTGTTAGACACTTGATACAGCTAGTTATAACTAGTCCCAAGGACGTGTGGATTTGTAGCTTTATTGGCCTCTGTAAATTGTCCCTAGTGTGTAAGGGAGTGGATGTGAAAATGAGGTCGCTTTGGGGTTATGGGGAGAAGGCGGGAGAATGGAGCTGATGGGGAAAGATAGATCAGCCATGATTCAACGGTGTAGTAAATGATGGGCCGAATGGCAATTCTGCTCCTCGAACATATGAACTTATGAACATAGAACTAGTATAAAAGGGAGATTGATGGTCAGCATGGACTCGATGGGCCAAGGCTCCTGGATCCTTTCTGTACCTCAGGTTTCACTTTAGTATTGTTACATGTGCTGGCGTACAGTGAAAAGCTTTGTTTTGTAAGCTATCCAATCAAATCAGATACAAAATATTCATCAATACAATCAAGCCAAATCAAGTTCAATAGTTCGAGCAAAGGGGAAGATACAGAGTGCAGAATATAGTTCTCAGCATTGTAGTGCATCAGTTCCAGAGTGTCCAATGTGCGCAATGGGGTGGAGGTGAATTGGACAGTACCCCAGTTTCATTAGTTCATAAGTGATTGGAGAAGAATTAGGCCATTCGGCCCATCAAGTCTACTTCGCCATTCAATCATGGCTGATCTATCTCTTTCTCTGAACCCCATTTCCTCCCCATAACTCCTTACACCCGTACCAATCAAGAATCTACCTATCTCTGCCTTAATAATATCCATTGACGGCCTCCACAGCCTTCTGTGGCAATGAGTTCCACAAATTCACCCCCCCTCTGACTGAAGAAATACCTCCTTATCTCCTTCCTAAAGGAGCGTCTTTTAATTCCGAGGCTATGACCTCGGGTCCTAGACTCTCCCACTAGTGGAAACATCGTCTCCACATCACAGTTGATGATCGTTCTATTAATCAGACAATTGGCCTACCACATGCTGTATCCAGAGACTTGCTGTGTGTGTGGTTACTCTCCCATCCCTTATGATGATGCCCATTTTTGATGATTGCTGCCCACAAAATGCTCTGCCCCGTCATCAGATGCCAGGAAGCCAGGGCAATGGTGAGCTGGAGGGAACAGTGCTCTGAAACGAAGCTCTGCCGTGTATATTTCTGTGAACGGTGGCACAGCGGTAGAGTTGCTGCCTTACAGTGCCAGAGACCCGGGTTCCATCCCGACTACGCATGGGTTTTCTCCCGAGATCTTTGGTTTCCTCCCACACTACAAAGACGTAGGGGTTTGTAGATTAATTGGCTTGGTATACGTGTAAATTGACCCTAGCCTGTGTGGGGTAGTGTTAATGTGTGGGGAACAGCTTTTTCAATTTGCCCATGTACCAGTTTAATTCATCCACAGTCCACACATTGTTAACCAGTATTTTTATTTCTACTGTCTTGCACTCTGACCAGACTCTAAACTGCATTTCGTTTTACCTGTACTCGTATTTGTGCAATGACAATAAAGTTGAATTGAATTGAATTGAATTATCGTTTCAGGTTGCACAAGAAAAGGTCAAACAGCAAGAGGCCGGGACCTGTGCCTGGTGTCAAACGTTCACCGTCCAACAGTTCAGTCAACAGTCTGAGTAGCTACATCAGCAACTCCTCCAAGCGCTCTCAGCGAACACCCCATTGCTGCGGCAGGGTGAGGTTGAGTGGGCTATTACTAGACGTGGGTGTCGGGACATTGGGTGGGTGTATGTGCTGTTACTGGGAAGGGGGTGAGGGACATGTAAGTCACACCCACACACACACACACTATCTCCCTCTCCTCCCTCTCCCTCTCCCTCTCACCCTCTCTCCCTCCCCAGTGCTCTGTTGTTCGTGCAGCCTAAGGGCCACAGTCAGTGCGGGAGGAAGCCACCTTCCAGCTTGGTACTCCAGTGTGTTCCCTCAGCCTGACTGGGTCACTCACTGAGATGAGTGGTGAGTTGCCCAGAGGACCATAGAGTCAAGAGACGACTGACTGTCAATGCTCGGTTACTCGATCCCGACTGAAGTCATGTTGTAACACCTAAGGGAGGCCTGGTTTGTGCTCCAGGATCACTGGGGTGATGAAAGAATAGGATCCCCTTTAGATTTCCCCAGCTGTGTGGCACCGAGGATGCTTTTGAAATGTAGTGTAAGGTGGTGGACCGTGGCCAAGCTCGCACACAGCATTGTGATCAGCAGACGCCCATGTTCAATAAATCTAGATCTCTCTAACTTCAAGTAACCCTCTCTCTCCGTCCCTCCCCCTCCTTTGTCATTGTACTAGTTTCACTGTCGTCCTGGTGAGTTTCATTGTCTGTATCATTCGTTAACACCGAGCCCACAGCCAACCAACAATGGACCCTTTCCTTCATCATCGTTACTTTTTTGCACATCGTTCATTCATTTGTTCCATGTCTCTCTACATCACCGTCTATATCGCTTGTTTCCCTTTCCCCTGACTCTCAGTCTGAAGAAGGGTCTCGACCCGAAACGTCACCTATTCCTTTTCTCCAGAGATGCTGCCTGTCCAGCTGAGTTACTCCAGCTTTTTGTGTCTATCTTTGCCCATGGTGGTTGTGGGATAAGATTGATTGGGACAGAGGGGGCTGCTATCCATCCAGAACCAGGCAATCTCTGTGTGTTGAAATGTGATACTCCCTGCTCGGTGGAAGTGTCATTGACAATCTCCCGTTTATTTAGTCTGGACACAAAAGGAGGCCATTCGGCCCGTCGTGGCCTCTGGAATACCCCCATCAGTGCTGTTGTCCCGTTGATATCCCTGCAACCTATTTTTTCTTAGGTTCCCTAAAGCTCCCCTGGGTTCTCCTGCCACCAGCTTGCGGTGGACTTTCTGTGGTGGTCCCTGCAGGGGAGAAGGTCTCTCAGCCTGACGTGGTTCCACAGTATCAGTGCGTTCCGTGTTGGAGAGTCTGAGCTCTCTCCGCTTCCACTGATGTGAAGCATCGGGGCCCAACGTTGTCTAATATTGTGTTGCTGTCTCTTTCAGAAAAAGCTCTGCCCCTGGTGTACTGGTGGTTGGGCACAGCCTGGTACCAGTTAACAACGGCCATCTCCTTGATCGATGTCTTTACTCTGTCCAGGTACGTGCTCCGGGGATCCACAGACTCCCTTCCTCCACCTGGTCACACCCATCCCCACTGCCCTCCTCCATCTCCTCCCCACCTCTGTACTGAACACACCCTCCCACAGGACACCCAGTCACACTGAACCACCGATAAATAGACAATAGACCATAGGTGCAGGAGTGGGCCATTCAGCCCTTCAAGCCAGCAATGTGATCATGGCTGATCATCCACAATCAGTACCCCGTTCCTGCCTCCTGTTCAGGAGAGTTTTCTTAAACAGTATGTGGAGGCCCCCACACGTGAGAGGGCAACACTGGATCTAGTATTGGGAAATTGGGAAAGGCAAGTTAATGTAGTGTGTGTGGAGGGGCCATTTGGGTCCAGTGACTACAGTTCGATTAGGTTTAAGATAGTTATGGTAGGGACGGCGAGGGTCCACGTGTTAAAATGCTCAACTGGGGTAAGGCCAACTTTGAGGCAATGAGAGAAAGTCTCGTTCAAGTTGACTGGAGCAGGTTATTAGAGGGGAAAGGAACATGGGCTAAGTGGGATGTTTTTAAGTGTGCTGACGAAAGCTCAGCATATGTACGTCCCCGTTAGAGTGAAGGGCAAAGCAGGCAAACGTAAGGAAGCTTGGCTGACGAGGGAAATTGAGGCGTTGGTCAAAAACAAGAAGGATGCATGGGACAGGTATAGGCAACTGGGATCAAGTGCATCCCTGGAGGAGTTTTGGGAACTAAGGGGAAACTGAAAAAGGTGATCAGTAGGGCAAAAAGGGGCCGGGAGATAGCTCTGGTGGGTAGCAACAATCCCCAAAATGTTATAAATACATAAAGGGGAATTATTTTGCTATAATGTTAAGAATATGCGACTGATTACTGGACTGATTGACTGAAGGACGTTTAAATTGAGTGAATAGTTGTTTAAGCTAATTAAGTAAGAAATGAGCTTATTGTGAGCCTTTGCATATTTCAGATAAATTAAAATGAGGCGATTCATCCTGCTATGCATCCTGATGCTACTACAGATGGAGGGAAATGAAGGAAGAATTTGACGATGTGTCCCGGGACAAACAAGCAGAGTCTTTCACCTCTGCAAAAGAGATGTGGTACAGTGCAATGGCCCAGATGCCTTTGGATCCTGGGATGTCACCAAGATTGACTATTGCAATGGGATACAGCGTCGGCCCGATTGGCAGGTAGACTTAGATAACCGACACCTACGGGAATTAGGTTGGTCTCTGGAGTGCAAATTTGACTTTTCTGCAAACGGTATTCTTTGGAAGACAACTCGGCAAAGGAACATTTGTATGATGGACTATGCTATCGAGAAGCATTAGAGGGCTACCCTTGTTTACAGGAGAAAGAACATGAGAAAAATATGGGGAAAATGGGCATTGGAAGAAACAGACTCTAACATGCCCATAATGAACAAGCCCATAATGAACTATTTGGTAAAGGACAAATTGTGTGTTACCTTGCTACTATCAGAAATACGTCTGTTCTCTTTACAGGATAGATATGCCATATACTATCTGTTGGCACGTGAGGGAGGGACATGTGCTATTGTGAAAAAGACAGATGTATGATGGGAATTCAGGACAGAACAGTAACATCACAAACATCAAAATGACATTATTACACTGCTCGATGGGATACAGGAGGGTATTGAATGGGGAGACTGGGGATTTGGGGGGGATTTTATAATTGGATCATTAGTACTACTTTGGTTCTGTCTTCACCAAGGAAGACATAAATAATCTGCTGGAAATAGCAGGGGACCGGGGGTCAAATGAGATGGAGGAACTGAGTGAAATCCAGGTTAGCCGGGAAGTGGTGTTAGGTAAATTGAATGGATTATCTGAATGGTGGCCGATTAGGAAAAGGGGAGATGCAATGAGACCTGGGTGTCATGGTGCACCAGTCATTGAAAGTAGGCATGCAGGTGCAGCAGGCAGTGAAGAAAGTGAATGGTATGTTAGCATTCATAGCAAAAGGATTTGAGTATAGGAGCAGGGAGGTTCTACTGCAGTTGTACAGGGTCTTGGTGAGACCACACCTGGAGTATTGCGTACAGTTTTGGTCTCCCAATCTGAGGAAAGACATTCTTGCCATAGAGGGAGTACAGAGAAGAATCACCAGACTGATTCCTGGGATGTCAGGACTTTCATATGAAGGGGTTGGACAGGCTAGATGCAGGGAGATTTTTTCCGATGTTGGGGAAGTCCAGAACAAGGGATCACAGTTTATGGATAAGGGGGAAATCTTTTAGGACCGAGATGTTGAAAACATTTTTCACACAGAGAGTGGTGAATCTGTGGAATTCTCTGCCACAGAAGGTAGTTGAGGCCAGTTCATTGGCTATATTTAAGAGGGAGTTAGATGTGGCCCTTGTGGCTAAAGGGATCAGGGGGTATGGAGAGAAGGCAGGTACAGGATACTGAGCTGAATGATCAGCCATGATCATATTGAATGGCGGTGCAAGCTCGAAGGGCTGAATGGCCTACTCCTGCACCTATTTTCTATGTTTCTATATATGCAGCAATAGTGGTTTTGTGTTTGTTCGTGGGAATTGCTTTTGTTAAATGTATTATTTCTAGACTAATGACAGCCTTGGGTAATGTGGAAACTGGTGAGAAGATATTGCAACATCTAGAAGAAGACATTCTAATGTTGAATGATGAAGTAGTTGAAAGGATGGTAAATGCGCAGGTTGAGAATGAATTATTAGAAGATGAATGTATTAGAATGAATAAAATGGAGATAGATCAGTGGTATGGAACCCAGAATAGCTGAGCACCCTAAGGGCTAGGGTTTTAAGCACAACAGAGAAGTAGGGAACAGCATTGGTGTCAACAAGCCAGCCTGCTGACCTACGTGGTACAGGTTTTGGGGGCTATAAAGCATCTCAAGGTTAGGTATAAACTTGGATGACTAATAAGCCAATGCTGATGAATCTCTGCCTTGTGTTATTATCCTATTAGTGGTCATAGAATGACCAGAGTGGGGAATGAGGAAATATTATACAAATAGAACCGCTTGGATAGTGACTTTTATATAAGCTAGGTAAATTGCAAAAGAAAAGTTTAAAGTTTTCCTGAACCAAAATAAACTGCAAACAGACACATATACACAGGCAAAGATGAATCAAAACATGAAGGCCTGAACTTAGGTTATTGTTTGGGGCAATTATAGCACTGGAGGAAATTGTATTTGATATGGCTTTGTGTTGAAGAATGGGAAGCTGAATAAGGGGCCTCTTCTTAGGCTATCTGCTCTGTCTCTATGGCACATTTCTAAGCTCTAAATGTGACGTAAAGGTGAAGAGTTATGGCTTGTTTTGCTAGGTTTGAGACAGAATTCAAGGCTGAGAGATGATAGACTGCAGTTAGCCTTGGCTGTGTACAATTATAATGTGTGATAAGGAATAAGATGTAAGTGAAGGAATAGTTGCTTTGAGAAATAATTAGATTGAGGGAGTAGTTTATAGAAGGTTGAAGCAGATGGAATTCTGACGTAATGGTCTGAGATGTAGTCTCTTGTGTTCTGCCTGGTACATGAGATTGGAAATCCTACTTCCCGATAACAGGAAAGGCACCAAACTTAATTGGATCATTAGTACTACTATTAAGTAAATTGACAGATTTACGACCCATGTATGCTTGGTTGGGATGTGAATGGGTTTTGAACTTAGAAACTGTTATTCAGCAAACTTATATAATTAATGTTTTAAAGACATAGGTAAAAGTATTTCAAACTGTGAAATTATAGTGAAACAATTTATGAAATGTATTGGCTTAATAGAAAGGTACACTTTAGACTTATAGAAATTGTTTAGATTTATAGAAATATATTTTCTCTTGGTATAGAAAGTGTGTAGGACTTGTGTGATCATTGTGTTATATACGTATCTTGTATTTTGAGGAGTGGTCTTTCATAAGAGCCTACTGGGGTTTTGCTGTGTTGAAATAAAATAATTCTAAAACAGTATAAAGCACAGACAAACGAAGGCTGTAATGAGGCCAGGGAAGGGGGATCATGTGACTGACGTAAATCACCAGAAGGACTCAGATGATTGGTTACCAGCTTGTCATACCCTCTGTATCTGAAATGTCTAATACCTATATAAATGCCATGAGTTTGTATCAGAGTTACTCCTCTCTGGACCCGCCCCAGAGCATCAGCTCTGTGTTGGAAGGTTCAAGAGACTAGTCTCAGCTGAATAAAGAATTGATTTTAACAGCAACAAGTGTTTGAGTCAAGTTGACTTTTGATTGAAAGAACTCAGTTTAACACTTTCATAGGACAACAGAAGGAAACAAAACGGGCAATACAGGCTGAAAAGATGAAGTACGAAGGGAAGCTGGCCAGGAATATAAAGAAGGACAGTAAAAGCTTCTTTAGATATGTTAAGGGAAAAAGAGTAGCAAAGTCAAATGTTGGTCCCTTGATGGCAGACACGGGTGAAATTATTATGGGCAACAAGGAATTGGCAGAAGAGTTGAATAGGTACTTCGGATCTGGCTGGATGTCTCAGATGTACTGGAGGACAGAGGATCTAAGTGGGTAGAGGAACTGAAAGAAATTTTCATTAGGCGAGAAATAGTATTGGGTAGGCTAATGGGACTGAAGGATGATAAATCCCCTGGGCCTGATGGTCTGCATCCCAGGGTCCTCAGGGAGGTGGATCTTGAAATAGTGGACGCATTGGTGATCATTTTACAATGTTCAATAGATTCAGGATCAGTTCCTGTGGATTGGATGTTATGACACTTTTCAAGAAAGGAGCGAGGGAGAAAACGGGGAATTACAGACCCGTTAACCTGACTTCGGTGGTGGGAAAGATGCTGGAGTCAATTATTAAAAAGGTAATAATGGGGCCTTTGGATAACAGTAAAAGGATTAGTCCAAGTCAACATGGATTTATTAAAGGGAAATCATGCTTGACTAACCTGGAATTTTTTGAGGATGTGACAAGTAAAATGGATGAAGGGGTGCCAGTGGATGTTGTGTATCTTTCCTCAATGACAGTCCCGCCATTCCAGGGATCAATCTCGTGAACCTACGCTGCACTGCCTGAATCACAAGGATGTCCTTCCTCAAATTAGGAGACCAAAACTGTACACAATGGTGAATTCAGATTACGTCCTTTCCCCCCTCCCCCCCCCCCCCCTTTCCCTCTCCCCCTCTCAAAGCACGAGTCCCCCCCCCCCCTGTACCCCCCAGGATTTCTGCCCCTGCACCAAGGGATCAGATGGACTGTCAGTAAGTTCTCTCACAAGGACAAGGACAAAAAGACTTTAAAACATTTTTTACCCCACTGCTATAAAGGCACTAAATGTAGCTCCCAAGGAACGCAGGGGCGATACATACTAAGGGACTGTGGTACACTGTGAAATCAACAGAAGGATGTAGGGTTGGGTGTTTATGCGTGCTATTTTCATGATATTTATTTTAGTTGTTTATCTTTTTTTAAATATTTTACCTTGTATGTATCGTTAGCTTTTAGAAATGTTTGAATGGTGCACTGACTGGCTGACATTTTTAAATTTTGTTGAACATGGTTCATGTTACAATGACAATAAAGAAACTATTCTATTCTATGTGTCTTTTGCTGAAGATTAAATATGTTTGGCAAGTATGTCAGGAGTTTGTGATTTGCAAATAGCGCATTGTGTAAGAAGGAAATGTTGATGCTGCAGATGCTTTATGCCGCAGATGAACACAAAATGCAGGAGTAACTCAGTGGGACAGGCAGCATCTTTGGAGAGAAGGAATGGGAGGAGTTTCGGTTTGAGACCCTTCTTCAGACTCGTATTATCGCAAATATCGTATTGACTGGAACAAATGACAAGTTACAAATAGAAAATTGCATATCTGCAGGTGATGGAGGACTGAAACACAATGCTAGAAATACTCAGGTCGGGCAGCAGGTGCGCAGAGATACTTTTTCAAATTGACCATTCATGCAATCTGGTCAAGGATAAACATGTTTTCAGATGCAAAGATAGAGAAACCGAGGAGAGCTGGATCAGTGGCTGATCTACTTGAAGCATCTACATCAAAACTTGCTGAACCAATCCAGATTACAGATTGTAGAAACAAGAATCTGCAGATGCTGGTTTACCGAGGAAAGACACAACATGCTGGAGTAACTCAGCAGGTCAGGCAGGTCCAGGAATGCTGCCGACCCACTGAGTTACTCCAGCATTTTATCTTTCCAGAATAGAAGTTTATTTTTCATGGCCACTTTATTCACAATTTGTCAGTTGCCACAAAGCAAGCCTGTGTAAGTAAGCATGTTCTCTCCCCATCCACGATGCTACATGCAGTAAAGCTGTTGCTCCCAGTATTTAGCTGCTGTCATTTGAGATCCATGTTCTTCTCATACCTCTAAAGCATCGACCTTTTCCATGATAAAATGCTTGTTATCAATGCTGTATGTAATTGAATAGAATGTTCTGAAATCCATGATCAGTAGGATGTTTTAAGTCTGGTTTGAAGCTAATCCATCTTCTCTCCTGCCTGCAGTACTTTCATACTGAAGCACAGGTTCCCCGATCTGTCATCATTTTTTTTTGCTTTGTAGAATAAAGATGCTGCAGCAGTCAAACTAATTGAACTGCGGGTGCATAACAACTGGGGCCATCCAGAATACACTTGCCTCTACTGGTTCCGTGTCCACGGAGAAGCAGCGATGTGATTCTGGAGGTCAGCTACCCCGCGCTGTGCAACACTAACAACCTCGACGTAATCTCAATTCAAAGTTGATTTCCTGCAACAATGTCAATTTCTGTCATCCATGTTAATAATGTTTTAAATTATTGATAATCATGTTATTAAATATATTTAGAATGATCCTTAATTTGAATGTTTTTCATTTACGGGTGGGGGGGGGGGGGGGTGGGTGGGGGTGGTGGGGAAAGGGTGTGTGTGGGGAGGGGTGGTGGGGGGAAGGGGTGTGTGGAGGAGGGGGTGTGCATGGGGAATGGGGGTGTGCGTGGGGAATGTGGGTGGTGGGGGAAAGGAGGGGTGTGGGGAGGGATTTTGTGTGGGGGGTGTAGGGGACCTCCAGAATCACATGGGGTGTGTGGGGAGGGGGGGTGTGGACTTACCGGTTCCTGGCCCCGGCAGGAAGACCAATCTGCTGATCTCACAATTTTTAAAAGCTTCATAACTTTTGTCATCTTCCATCGATCGGAACAAAACTTGGTGCTTGGAGCAGAGGAGAACGGTGAGTAAAGTGGCAAAAACATCCTAGCGATATTGGGTACTGTTTTTGCACAAATTAAACAGAACGGAAATGGTCAAGATGAGAGTTTTATTAATAGTAGAGATAGATAGAGATAGAGATAGATAGATAGATAGATAGTTTTATAGATAGAGATAGATAGAGATAGAGATAGATAGATAGATAGATAGATAGATAGATAGATAGATAGATAGATAGATAGATAGATAGATAGATAGATAGATAGATAGATAGATAGATAGATAGATAGTCGCAGTCAATCATTACTCCTAAGGAGTTATTTTTACTTTAAGCTCCTGAATTAAATCTGCTTCATTGAACAACACCTAAATACCTTCCCTCTCATAGGGTCGACCACAAGCTGCTCTAATAAGCCACACTACAAATTCCTTCTCTTTGGATCCAGGACCAACCTGATTTTCTCAATCTACGTACATATTGAGATCCCCATATGCACATTGAAGTCACGTTTCCTTGCTCACATGCCCATTATATCTCTTGATGTAACTTATACCCTACATCCTGGCTACTGTTTGGAGGCCTGCATATAACTCCCATCAGGGTATTTTCACCCTTGCAGTTTCTTAACTCTACCCACAAAGATTCCTCATCTTCTGATCTTATGCCATCCCTTGCTAAGGATTGAATTTCATGTCTGTACCAGCAGAGCCACCCCACTCTCTCTGCCCACCTGCCTGTCTTGATAGGATGTGTATCCTTGCATGTTTAGCTCGCAGCTCTGACCCTCTTTCAGCCAAGTCTCCGTGATGCCTACATCGTACCAACCAATTTTGAACGATGAGCTCATCCACCTTGTTGCGTACACTGTGTGCATTCAATTACAATGTTTTTACTTGTATAGTAATAGACAATTGGTGGGGGAATTGTGTCTTATTGCCAATTGTCCGTTATAACCGAGTATGGTATTATCATTGTACGTAGTTGAAACAAAGAACTGCAGGTGGTGATCAATACACAAAAGGACACAAAGTGCTGGAGTAACTCAGGCAGCATCTCTGGAGAACATGATAATTTGGGACGTGTGCGCAAGAAGGAACTGCAGATACTGGGTTAAACCAAAGATGGACACAAAAAGCTGGAGTAACCCAGCGGGACAGGCAGCATCTCTGGAGAGAAGGAATGGGTGGCGATTCGGGTCGGGACCCTACTTCAGACTGATCCGGTCTGCTGAGTTACTCCAGCATTTTGTCGTTTCACCTTAAAACTGGGCGGCAATGCCGCTGCTCTGCACCACGAGCCCTTCTTCACCCACCGCACGGTCCGGGGAGACGGCTGTTGTTGCGGCTCATGTTGTAGCCCCTGGGAACTGAGCTTTCCTCAAGCTGTGGCCAACGATATGGCACGCAATGTCACCCTGGGGCCCCCTCCCCTCTCACCTGCTGCCGCTTCCAAGGTGGAGTGTCCGAGGGAGGAGGAGGAGGAGGCGACGGTGGGCAGGTGGAGGGAACCTGAAGAAAGCGCTGATGACCAGGGGCTACAATGAGAGTCGCAACAACAGCCACTGTCATCAGTTCATACGGATGGTGAAGAAGCGCACCTTGTGAGCCGGGGTTGGGTCGGCAAGTCTGTCCGCTATCATTGAAATCTGTTATAAGAGGTCAGTTAAAACAAGGATTTACTGTATCTGCTATCACTTTTAAATTGGTTCCCATTTTGCCTGACATTAGATTCTTATCGATTGTTTAATCTTTCGCTCCTATTACTTCTTCTGGACATGAATAACCTCTCCTGGGTTCTCCTTCCCTTTAACTTCATCAATACATTTCCAATTTGTGACCCCCCCCCCCCAACTATTGAGTTGAAAGCTCTATCTACATCCAGCCCTAATGATGTGATTTGCCAGGACCCTGGTCCCAGCAGGTGGTCTTATTGGAACAGTCCCCTGTTTCCCTTGTACCACAGTGTCCCACCAATTTGAACCAACTTCTCTCAGACCAATCTTTGAGCCACACGTCTAGACTGTCCTTCCAAATCAGTCAGTTTTTCTTGCATGGCTTTCTGTTTTTTTCATAGTTAAACAGCACATTTTTCACAGCCATGTTAATTGTCTCAGCCTCTTCAATTCGTGCTTCAGCTTTGTTTAGTCTAGTTTCATGGGCGTGGATTTGTTTGGAGTTTGCAGAAAGTTTATGATAAATTTCTTGCTTCAGTACTCTGAGTTCGGTTTTCATGTCTTCTTTGATTTCTTCTTTAAATTTATGTAAGTCCACTTTATATTCAGTCCTGAAGTCATGTATTTCCTTACTGATATTGTGTAGCATTGAGCGCACGGTTTCTGCTGTCATCTTTTGAGCTTTGAGCTTTGTCCATCTCCGGTGAATTCTTTCTTTCTCGTCCGTCACGTTTCTTTTGACTTCTAGTTGTCGCTCCCCCACTCATTCCAAAACAGAAAACTGTGAATTATGTAGCAATTAGTGAATTAAGGGAGGCTAGTTTTAAACTTGCTATCGGGAGCTTGAAGTTAAGCAGCCGTCTGCTCACGTCGCCACCAGAAGTCCCGGGTTTAGAGGGTTTAAAGGTGTTTGAGGGGTATAGAAGAGTTTAGAGTAGTTTAGAGAGGTCTGGAGGAGTTTAGAGGGGTTTGGAGGGGCACACAGGGGTTTAAGGGCGGTTTAGAGGGGTTTAGAGTGGTTTGGGAGGAAACTGAAGATCTCGGAGAGAACCCACGTGATCACGGGCAGAACGTACAAACTCCATACAGGCAGCACATGTATTTGGGATCGAACCTGGGTCTCTGGAGCTGTAAACGCCGTAAGGCAGCAACACTACCGCTGCGCCACCATGGTGCTCCATCAAATCAGCTAATCAATCAAATCAGATGATACTTGACATAAATACAATTGAGCCAAACTCAAGTAGTTTAAGTAGTAAAAAAGAGATTTAGAAGGGTGACTATCTGATGATAATATATCCTCCTTTGTGATGTGACCAGCAGCATCTTGCCAACTGCCTCCGTTCAATCAAAATCCAATAACGATCTATTTTTCCTTGTCTGGCAGACACCATCTCAAGCTGTGGGATGACTGTATCCCCAAGTACAATCCATGAAACAGTCAGCATTGTGAAGGAACGTAACAATGTTATCTTTCGCTCGCAGATAATGTTTATAATAATAATTAAATTCAAACTTTAATTTTCAGCGCTTATTCCTCTTTCAAATACGATCAAATACACCTTCAAAACTCAAGAGCACGCCCAACTCTGTTGCGAATAGAAGTATTAATGAGATCTGCACCACGTTGTCAAGCTACCTATTGACATGACTGTGGGTCTCCATCCATGCTACACACCCAGGGAATTCCCACACGCCATTGTGCTGTTTACATTCCTCTGTCCGTCAACCCTCTATACGCGAGTGACGTCATCCACAACGTCACCGCGAGGCTCCAGACACAACACCCGAGTGCTTTCATTGCAATCTCGGGTGTTTTCAACCACGTGACTGGACACTACCCAACCCACTTTCACTCAGTTTGTTGACTGTCCCACCAGGGATATTAAAACATTGGACCTGCTCTATGCCAATGTTAAAGAGGCGTACAGCTCCTTAGCCCTTCCGCCACGAGGAAGATCAGACCACAACCTGATTCACCTCCTACCCAGGTATAGGCCACTGGTCCAGAGGCTGCCACAAGGTCAGTGAGGAGGTGGTCACAGGAGGCCTGTAACACTCTACAGGGCTGGGGCGCACTCCACTGTAGTCCCCATGGAGAGGACATTGATGGACTCACGGACTGTGTTGCCAGCTACATAAAGTTCTGTGTGGATAAGGTTGTCCATGAGGAGACTGTACACTGTTTCCCCAACAAGCCCTGGGTCACCGCTGACATAAAGGACGTTCCCAACCAGAAGAGGGTCTTCAGGAATGGTGACAGGGAGGAGGTGAAACTGGTACAGAAAGACCTGAAGGCCAGACGGAGACAGGGCAAGGACCACTTGGTGACGGTGTCTCTGACCTCCCCCCCCCCCCCCCTGCACTTTGGTCCCCGACAGGCTCTCCCCCTCAATCCCCCTGGTCCACTCCCTCTGCCGTTTCTTTGCCAAGCCTGACCATCAAGGCCGAGCAGGTGAGGAAAGAGCTGAGCAGACTCCGCCCAGGCAAGGCTATGGGTCCCGATGGTGTCAGCCCGAGGGTACTCCAGGCGTGTGTGTGCCAGGCAGTTGTGTGGAGTACTCCAGCATATCTTCAACCTGAGCCTGAGCCTGGAGTGGGTTCCTGTGATGTGGAAGACATCCTGCCTGGTTCCGGTACCAAAGAGGACGCGTCTCAGCTCCCCCAATGACTACAGACCGGTGTCGCTGACACATCCTGAAGTCCCTGGAGAGGCTGATGCTCACTCACCTGTGACCCCTGGTTAAATCCTCACTGGACCCTCCCTGCAGTTCACTTACCAAACAAAGATGGGGGTTGAGGACGCCATCACCCTCCTGCTCCATTCTTCCTATGCTCACCTGCATAAGCCAGGAAACTTGTGGCAGTCATGTTTTTTTGACTTCTCCGGTGCTTTTAACACCATCCGGCCTGCACTGCTGGGGAACAAACTGACGAAGATGCCGGTGGATGCTCCATTGGTGTCCTGGATCACCGACTACCTGACTGGATGGCCACAATATGTCAGGCTACAGAACTGTGTCTCTGACATGGTGGTGAGCAACACAAGGGCCCCACACGGGGCAGTCCTCTCTCCCTTCCTGTTCACCATCTACACCTTCAGATATAACTCGGACTCCTGCCACCTGCAGACGTTTTCAGATGACTCTGCAATTGTGGGCTGCATCAGTGAGGGGAGGGAAGCTGAATACAGAGGTGTGGTCAATGACTTTGTTACATGGTGTGGGATGAATCATCGACAAGACTAAGGAGTTGGTGGTGGACTTTAGGAGGAGAGGAACACCCCTGTCTCCATCAATGGCGTGGATGTGCAGTTTACCAGGGAGTAAACTGGACCTGTTCAGAAATGCTGAGGCCCTGTACAAGAGGGACAGAGCTGGCTGTACAGTTTGAGAAGGCTCCGCTCCTTCAACATCAGCAGTACGATGCTAGATGTTTTACCAATAGCTGGTAGCCAGTGCCGTCTTCTTCACTGCCGTGTGCTGGGGCATCAGGGCAAAGGCCGCGGACGCCAATAGGATCAACAAACTCACGAGGAAGGTTGGCTCCGTCCTGGGGGCGGAGTTGGATTCACGGGAGGTGGTCTCTTTGCGAGTGGCAGTGAGTGAGCGGCCTAGTGAGGGAAGTGCCCTGTGAAAAAAGTGTGAGTCTTTGGCTCGAGAGTCTTCGGAGAGGAGGCTGAGGAGAGGAGACCACGCAATACGCTTGAGAGGCTAAGGATTCTGGGAGAGGCAAAGAGGTTTGCCACGCACTGCAAGGGAGCAGTGGACCAGACAGGAAGAGCGGACGGAATTACCACTAGACAGCCAAACCAGTAGGTAATTTACGGCTGGGGTGAGTACTTTCCCATTTATAGGAGGTAGGATTATATAAATAAGGGGTGTATCAATACAGTAGGGGATTCTTAAATAGGACCAGTTAATTACTTATATAAGATGGGCGGTCAGGAGATGTGCCAATACTGCGAGATGTGGGAATTTGTCGACACCATTGATGTAGAAGATCCCTACAGCTGCAGTAAGTGTTTGAGGCTAGAGGAACTCCAGCTCCGCATTGATGAGCTGGAGACCCAACTTCATACGCTGCGGTACATCAGGGAGGGGGAGTATTACCTGGATGTTTTGTGCCAGGGGATGGTCACACCGACCAGTTTAACTAATTCAGTAGGCAGTGAGCAAGGAAAGGAAGGTGTGGCCATAAGCGAGGCAGGTAGGGGGAACCAGGAGGAGATGCGGCAGGAGCCACAGCCCTTGTCCCTGACGAGCATGACCGAGGCTCTTACTCAATGTAAGGACGGGATCAGGGGCTGTGGGAGGGATGAGCAACCTGGCTGCAGCACCGTGGATCAGGAGGCCATTCAAGAGGGGGGAGTTAGAAGAAATGCCGTAGTGATAGGGGATAGGATTATTCGGGGGGTAGATAAGGTTCTCTGCGGCCAGCAGAACATGTCCCGAAGGCTGTGTTGCCTACCCGGTGCTAGGGTTAAGGATATCTCTGCGATGCTGGAGAGAAATTTGCAGAGGGAGGGGGAGGATCCAGTGGTCGTGGTCCATGTGGGGACCAATGACATAGGAAGGACGAGGAAGGAGGATCTGCTGAAGGAGTTTGAGCAGTTAGGGAATAAATTAAAAAGCAGAACCTCGAGGGTACTGATCTCCGGATTGCTACCTGAGCCACGGGCCAAATCGGCGAGGGTACGTAAAATTAAAAAGCTAAATGCGTGGCTCAAAGACTGGTGTGGGAATAATGGGTTTGGTTTCTTGGGCCACTGGCACCAGTACTGGGACAGGGGGGATCTGTTCTGTAAGGACGGACTTCACCTGAACGATGCTGGGACTGGGGTCCTGGCAAATCATATAACTAGGGCAGTAGAGAGGTCTTTAAACTAAGTAGCGGGGGGGAGGTATCAAGGGGGGTAATAACGGCAGGGGTAGAGGAAATAGAGCAGGGTATCAGTGGGGAAGCGGAAAGTCAAAATGTGACAGGAGACAGAATGTGTGAAGATAAAGCTTTAGATGTAAAAGGGGCAAAAACGGAAAGGAAGGGTAGTAAAAATCATCTGAAAGTGCTTTATCTAAATGCACGGAGTATTCGTAATAAGATAAATGAATTAACGGTGCAATTAAGTATATATAGTTATGATATCGTGGCCATTACGGAGACATGGCTGCAAGGGGATCAGGACTGGGAGTTAAATATAGAGGGGTACTCGACAATTAGGAAAGATAGACAGGAAAGAAAGGGAGGAGGGTTGGCCCTTTTAATAAGGGAGGGAATAACGGCAATAGAGAGGAAGGATATTGCGTTGAAGGATCAGGATAGTGAAACAGCTTGGGTACAGATAGAGAATAATAAGGGAAAAAAAACACTAGTGGGTGTAATTTATAGACCTCCAAATAGCTGTGACGCTGTTAGTCAGAACATAAATCTGCAAATAGTTGACGCATGTAAAAAGGGAACTGCTGTAATCATGGGGGACTTCAATTTTCATATTAATTGGGCAAACCAAACTGGGCAGGGTAGACTAGAGGAAGAGTTTATAGAATGTATTAGAGACGGGTTCCTAGAACAGTATGTCACAGAACCGACAAGGGGGGAGGCAATCTTGGATCTGGTCCTGTGTAATGAAGCAGGATTAATTAAAAATGTCATAGTTAGGGACTCGTTGGGAACAAGTGACCACAATATGGTCGAATTCCATATTCAAATAGAAGGGGAGCAGGTTGAAACTCAGGCTAGGGTGCTTAGTCTAAATAAGGGGGATTATGAAGGTATGAGGACTGAGCTGATCAAAGTTGACTGGGATAGCAGACTCAAGAATAAGACGGTACATGAGCAGTGGTGTACGTTTAAGGGTTACTGTATAACCTTCAAGAAAAATTTATTCCTATGAAGAAAAAAAGGGGTAAGGGTAAGAACAGTCAGCCATGGCTCAGTAAAACTATAAAGGATAGTATTCGGCTGAAGGCAAGGGCATATAAGGTAGCCAGAGATAGTGGGAGGGTAGAGGATTGGGAAGCATTTAAAGGTCAGCAAAAAATAACTAAGAGATTAATTAAGACGGGGAAAATAGACTATGAAAGGAATTTAGCGAACAACACAAAAACTAATAGTAAGAGTTTTTATAGCTATATAAAAAGAAAAAGGGTGGCTAAGGTGAACGTTGGTCCATTGGAGGGTGAGACTGGAGAGTTGTTGGTGGGGAACATGGAAATGGCAAAGGCATTAAACGAGTATTTTGTATCAGTCTTCACCATAGAAGACACAAAAAATATTCCAACGCTGGATAAACAGGGGGCGGTAGGAATGGAGGAGCTAAATACTATTAAGATCACCAAGGAGGTGGTATTAGGGAAATTAATGAGACTGAAGGAGGATAAATCCCCTGGGCCTGATGGATTACATCCAAGGGTCTTGAGGGAGATAGCGGTGGGGATTGTGGATGCATTGGTGATAATTTTCCAAAACTCCCTGGAGGCAGGAACGGTCCCAGTGGATTGGAAAATGGCCAATGTAACACCTATATTTAAAAAAGGAAGTAAACAGAAGGCGGGTAACTATAGACCGGTTAGTCTAACATCGGTGGTGGGTAAAATGTTAGAGACAATTATTAAAGAAACACTAACGGGGCACTTGGATAAACATGACTTCATCGGACAGAACCAGCATGGTTTTGTGAAGGGGAAGTCCTGTTTAACGAATCTGCTCGAATTCTTTGAGGAAGTAACAACCCGGGTGGACAAAGGGGAACCGGTGGATGTGGTATACTTGGACTTCCAAAAGGCTTTT
The DNA here is from genome assembly GCF_028641065.1 of Leucoraja erinaceus. Classification (NCBI taxonomy): domain Eukaryota; kingdom Metazoa; phylum Chordata; class Chondrichthyes; order Rajiformes; family Rajidae; genus Leucoraja; species Leucoraja erinaceus. The sequence goes on from NC_073393.1 coordinate 40,400,590, forward strand.
GACAAGGTGCCACATAAGAGACTATTGCTAAAAATAAAAAATTATGGGATTGGGGGTAATATATTGGCATGGGTAGAGGATTGGCTAACAAATAGGAAGCAGAGAGTGGGGATAAATGGTTCATACTCGGGATGGCAACCGGTAACTAGCGGGGTTCCGCAAGGGTCGGTGCTGGGACCCCAGTTGTTCACAATTTATATCAATGATTTGGAGGAGGGAACCAAGTGTAATATATCAAAATTTGCGGACGATACAAAAATGGGAGGAAAAGTAGGGGATGAGGAGGATAGGAAGAGTCTGCAAAAGGATATAGATAAGCTAGGTGAGTGGGCAACAACTTGGCAGATGAAATTTAATACTAATAAATGTGAAGTCATTCACTTTGGGAAAAAAAATGATAGGGCAAGTTATTTTCTAAATGAGGAGGAGCTGCGTTGTAATGCAACGCAAAGGGATCTAGGGGTATTAGTACATGAATCACTGAAAGTTAGTATGCAGGTGCAGCAAGCAATCAGGAAGGCCAATGGAGTTTTGGCCTTTATTGCTAGGGGGATTGAGTATAAAAACACGGAGGTCTTGCTGCAGCTGTACACAGTATTAGTGAGACCACATTTGGAATACTGTGTACAGTTCTGGGGTCCATACTTAAGAAAGGATGTACTAGCCCTGGAGGCAGTGCAGCGAAAGTTTACAAGATTAATTCCTGCAATGAGGGGATTGACATATGAGGAAAGGTTAAGTAGGCTGGAACTCTACTCTTTGGAGTTTAGAAGAATGAGAGGCGATCTCATTGAAACATATAAGATCGTGAGGGGCCTTGATCGGGTGGATGCACCGAGGATGTTCCCAATGATCGGGGAAACTAGAACTAGGGGACATAGTTGCAGAATAAGGGGGGGCTCTTTTAAAACTGAGATGAGGAAGAACTTCTTCACCCAGAGGGTGGTTAATTTATGGAATTCACTGCCCCAGGGAGCAGTGGAAGCAGAAACTTTAAATATATTTAAGACTAAAATAGATGGTTTTTTAGCTGCCAAGGGGATAAGGGGCTACGGGGAGAGGGCAGGGATATGGACCTAGGTACGGTTAGTATAGTAAGACCTGAGTGATCTCCTGGACAAGTGTCGATCGCCTAGATTGGGGTCGGAGAGGAATTTCCCGGATTTTTTTTCCCGAATTGGACCTGGGTTTTTATCCGTTTTTTTGCCTCCCCCAGGAGATCACGAGGTTCTTGGGGTGGAGAGGGGTGATAGCGGTATAAAGGGGAGGGTAGTGTCTTGTGTTCTGTGTCTTGTGTCTACTGTTTGTGGGTAAGTGTGTCTGTTTAGTGTTCAGCCATGAGCGAATGGCGGTGCGGGCTCGATGGACCTGGTGGTCTGCTCTCGCACCTACTTTCTATGTTTCTATGTTTCTATGTCTTGCAGGGGAGGATGCTCCTCAAACTGCAGAGCATCCTGGGCAATATAGCTCACCCCCTCCATGACACACTGGTCAACCTGAGGAGCACCTTCAGCAACAGACTGGTTCCATCAAGATGCAGTACAGAATGCCACAGGAGATCCTTCTTCCCTGTCGCTATCAAACTGTACAACTCCTCCCCCTTCTGTTGTGGGGTAGACTGAGACTCCCTCCCCCCCCCCCCCCCCCCCCCCCCCCCCCCTCCCCCCCCCCCCCCCCCCCCCCTTCCCAATCTTTGCACACCCCCCAAGCCTTTCCACTTACCAATTTATTTTCATGTTTCTTGTATTTTGTGTTTTTATTGTTCTGTTGGCAGATCAATTTCCCTCCTGGGATAAATAAAGTTCTATGGGCCAAATGGTCTAATTCTGCTCCTATCATGAACGTGTTGGTAGATTAATATGTTGCTGTCAATTACAAAATAATTAATAGGAGTTGAAAGGTCAGGGGGAATAAGAATAGAGGGGAATGAGGGGTGGAATGGGATTGTATTGAGGAGATGATGGGCACCCAATGGTCGCTCCCTGTGGTCGATAAATACATGACAACCGCACCATCCATACCAACACCAGCTGCTGAGTTTAATGTATGAATATAGATAACAAGTACATAGATTGATGTCATTGGAATGAATGAGAATTGCTATCTGAACATTTCAATCCCAAATTATGTTGAATATAATTAAAACAAAGTTAGACATCGGACTCAGCTACGAGTTTATAATTAGTAACTGAAACAGAAACATAGCAAATAGACATAGGAATAGGCCATTCAGCCCTTCCAGCCAGCTATAGGCAGTCGCTTAGGCACCAGCTCTGCCTGCCTCTTTGTTGGGTACGTCGAACAATCCCATCTTCTTCTTTCGTGTGGCGTGCACAAACAGCCTAAAGTTGTTGGACAACTTGTTCTATTTGATCTTCCGTTTGTGCACGTCGAGTTGACTGCATTAGTCGAAACATGGCGGACCACGTGAATGTTGCAATCTTCCACCCGAACACTCCCTGTTCCAGGCGTACAGTGGCCCCATCCACGGAACTCTCTCCGCTACATCAACAAGTGCATCGGGGCTACCTCCTACACCCACGCAGAACTCACATGTCTCCTCGTAATCCCGCAGCTCCGCTCTTTCCCCCCACCCCCAAATTCACAACAGGGACAGAATCCCCCAAGTCCTCACCTTATCCCATCAGCGGTAGCATACACCACATAATCCTCCAACATCTTTGTCACATCCAACAGGATCCCACCACTAATCACATCTCCCCAACTCCACTACTTTCCGTAGACTATTCCCTCCGCAACTCCCTGGTTAACTCATCCCTTCCCACCCAAACCGCACCCTCCCCAGGTACATTCCCCTGCAACCACAGGAGATGTAACACCAGTCCCTATATCTCGTCCCTCAACTCCACCCAGGGACCCCGACAGTCCTTTCAGGTGAGGCAGAGGTTCACTTACGCCTCCTCCAACCTCATCTACTGTATCCGCTGTTCCAGGTGTGGACTCCTATATATTGGCGAGACCCAGCGTATATTGTGCGATCTTTCTGCTGAACACCATCACTCGGTCTGACTTGACTACGAGATCTCCAGGTTGCCAAGCACTAACTCTCCTGGGCCTCCTCCACTGTCAGAGTGAGGCTAAAAGTGAATCGGAGGAACATCATCTCATATTACCTATTACGTTCAAGTCCACAGGTGCTTATCTAACGCAGGAATCTTTTATGAGGCACTTCACGGAACAAATTATGCATAACAAAATTTGCTCCATTCATTGGCTTCCTTGTTATCTAACATGCTAATTACTTTGTCAAATAAGTCATCAATTGGTTGAACACAATTTCTCATCCATAAAATTATACTCACTCAGCTGTATAAGTATTCTGTGACTATTTCTTTCATTTTCATAACAAACTGTCCTGAAGTCATTTTCACCCCCAATATTTTCAGTATTTTGCTGTCTTCCTCTCAGCTGGGACTTTTCCGAAATGCAAAGTCCAATAACTATATATTTAACATAGAAACATAGAAAATAGGTGCAGGAGTAGACCATTCGGCCCTTCAAGCCTGCACCGCCATTCAATATGATCATGGCTGATCATCCAAATCAATATCCCATACCTGCCTTCTCTCCATACCCCCTGGTCCCTTTAGCCACAAGGGCCACATCTAACTCCCTCTTAAATCCAGCCAATGAACTGGCCTCAACTACCTTCTGTGGCATAGAATTCCACAGATTCACCACTCTCTGTGTAAAAAATGATCTTCTCATCTCCGTCCTAAAAGACTTCCCTCTTATCCTTAAACTGTGACCCCTTGTTCTGGACTTCCCCAACATCGGGAATAATCTTCCTGCTTCCAGCCTGTCCAACCCCTTAAGAATTTTGTAAGTTTCTATAAGATCCCCCCTCAATCTTCTAAATTCTCGCGTGTACAAGAAAAGTCTATCCAGTCTTTCTTCATATGAAAGTCCTGCCGTCCCAGGAATCAGTCTGGTGAACCTTCTCTGTACTCCCTCTATGGCAAGAATGTCTTTCCTCAGATTAGGAGACCAAAACTGTACACAATACTCCATGTGTGGTCTCACCAAGACCCTGTACAACTGCAGTAGAACCTCCCTGCTCTTATACACAAATCCTTTTGCTATGAATGCTAACATGCCATTCGCTTTCTTCACTGCCTGCTGCACCTGCATGCCTACTTTCAATGACTGGTGTACCATGACACCCAGGTCTCGTTGCATCTCCCTTTTTCTTAATCGGCCACCATTCAGATAATAGTCTACTTTCCTGTTTTTGCCACCAAAGTGGATAACCTCACATTTATCCACATTATACTGCATCTGCCATACATTTGCCCACTCACCCAACCTATCCAAGTCATCTTGCAGCCTCCTAGCATCCTCCTCACAGCTAACACTGCCCCCCAGCTTCGTGTCATCCGCAAACTTGGAGATGTTGCATTCAATTCCCTCATCCAGGTCATTAATATATATTGTAAATAGCTGGGGTCCCAGCACTGAGCCTTGATGTACTCCACTAGTCACTGCCTGCCATTGTGAAAAGGACCCGTTTACTCCTACTCTTTGCTTCCTGTCTGCCAGCCAGTTCTCTATCCATATCAATACTGAACCCCCAATACCGTGTGCTTTAAGTTTGCATACTAATCTCTTATGTGGGACCTTGTCGAACGCCTTCTGAAAGTCCAGATATAACACGTCCACTGGTTCTCCCTTATCCACTCTACTAGTTACATCCTCGAAAAATTCTATAAGATTCGTCAGACATGATTTACCTTTCATAAATCCATGCTGACTTTGTCCAATTAATTCACCACTTTCCAAATGTGCTGCTATCCCATCTGTAATAACTGACTCCAGCATTTTCCCCACTACCGATGTTAGACTAACTGGTCTGTAATTCCCCGTTTTCACTCTCCCTGCCTTTTTAAAAAGTGGGGTTACATTAGCTACCCTCCAATCCTCAGGAACTACTCCAGAATCTAAAGAGTTTTGAAAAATTATCACTAATGCATCCACTATTTCTGCGGCTACTTCCTTCAGTACTCTGGGATGCAACTTATCTGGCCCTGGGGATTTATCGGCCTTTAATCCATTCAATTTACCTAACACCACTTCCCAGCTAACCTGGATTTCACTCAGTTCCTCCATCTCATTTAATCCCCAGTTCCTTGCTATTTCCGGCAGATTATTTATGTCTTCCTTAGTGAAGACAGAACCAAAGTAGTTATTCAATTGGTCTGCCATGTCCTTGTTCCCCATGATTAATCCACCTGTTTCTGACTGCAAGGGACCTACATTTGTTTTAACTAATATTTTCCTCTTCACATATCTACAAAATCTTTTGCAGTCAGTTTTTTTCTGTGTTTCCTGCCAGTTTTCTTTCTATTTTCCCTTTCCTGATTAAGCCCTTTGTCCTCCTCTGCTGGACTGAATTTCTCCCAGTCCTCTGGTAGGCTGCTTTTTCTGGCTAATTTGTACGCTTCATCTTTTGTTTTGATACTATCCCTGATTTCCCTTGTTCCCTTGTTATCCACGGATGCACTACCTTCCCTGATTTATTCTTTTGCCAAACTGGGATGAACAATTGTTGTAGTTCATCCATGCAGTCTTTAAATGCCTTCCATTGCATATCCACCGTCAACCCTTTAAGAATCAATTGCCAGTCTATCTTGGCCAATTCACGTCTCATACCCTGAAAGTCACCTTTCTTTAAATTCAGGACCCTTGTTTTTGAATTAACAATGTCACTCTCCATCCTAATGAAGAACTCAACCATATTATGGTCACTCTTGCCCAAGGGGCCACGCACAACAAGACTGCTAACTAACTCTTCCTCATTACTCAATACCCAGTCTAGAATAGCCTGCTCACTTGTTGGTTCCTCTGCATGTTGGTTTACAAAACTATCCCGCATACATTCCAAGAAATCCTCTTCCTCAGCACCCCTGCCAATTTGATTCACCCAATCTATATGTAGATTGAAGTCACCCATTATAACTGTTTTACCTTTGTTGCATGCATTTCTAATTTCCTGTTTGATGCCATCCCCAACTTCACTACTACTGTTAGGTGGCCTGTACACAACTCCCACTAGCGTTTTATGCCCCTTAGTGTTTCGCAGCTCTATCCATATTGATTCCACATCCTCCAAGCTAATGTCCTTCCTTTCTATTGTGTTAATCTCCTCTCTAACCAGCAGCGCTACCCCACCTCCTTTTCCTTTCTGTCTATCCCTCCTGAATATTGAATATCCGTGGATGTTCAGTTCCCAACCCTGGAGCCATGTCTCTGTGATCCCAACTATATCATATTCATTAATAACTATCTGCACATTCAACTCATCCACCTTATTACTTACTTCCAGCAGCCACTGGTTGTCCTCCAGGATGAACCAAGCCGCAGCCTGATCCATGCCGGTCACCTGGGCGAATTCGGCACAGAGATTCACACGGCAGCGGCGCAACGGTTCCTACGCCTCTAATGGCCCGGGACCTTTGTACTGAGGCTGCTCCATGGCTGGAGCTGCAGTGAGCGAGCGACTCACCAGCCCGGCAAACACTCGCCAGCCCCGCTCCCCGTCCAATTCTCACGCTCAATTCATGGGAGTTGGCCCTCTCTCTCTCTCCCTCTCTCCCTCTCTCTCTCTCTCTCTCTCTCTCTCTCTCTCTCTCTCTCTCTCTCTCTCTCTCTCTCTCTCTCTCTCTCTCTCTCTCTCTCTCTCTCTCTCTCTCTCTCTCTCTCTCTCCCTCTCTCTCTCTCTCTCCCTCTCTCTCTCTCTCTCTCTCTCTCTCTCTCTCTCTCTCTCTCTCTCTCTCTCTCTCTCTCTCTCTCTCTCTCTCTCTCTCTCTCCCCTCTCTCTCTCTCTCTCTCCCTCTCTCTCTCTCTCTCTCTCTCTCTCTCTCTCTCTCTCTCTCCCCCTCTCTCTCTCTCTCTCTCTCTCTCTCTCTCTCTCTCTCTCTCTCTCTCTCTCTCCCTCTCTCTCTCTCTCTCTCTCTCTCTCTCTCTCCTCTCTCTCTCTCTCACACACTCTCTCCCTCTCTCCCTCTCTCTCTCTCTCTCTCCCCCCTCTCTCTCTCCTCTCTCTCCTCCTGCCAATTTGATTCACCCAATCGATATGTAGATTGAAGTCACCCATTATAACTGTTTTGCCTTTGTTGCACGCATTTCTAATTTCCTGTTTGATGCCATCCCCAACTTCACTACTACTGTTAGGTGGCCTGTACACAACTAGCGTTTTCTGCCCTTTAGTGTTTCGCAGCTCTACCCATACCGATTCCACATCCTCCAAGCTAATGTCCTTCCTTTCCATTGCGTTAATCTCCTCTCTAACCAGCAACGCTACCCCACCTCCTTTTCCTTTCTGTCTATCCCTCCTGAATATTGAATATCCGTGGATGTTCAGCTCCCAGCCTTGGTCACCCTGGAGCCATGTCTCCGTGATCCCAACTATATCATAATCATTAATAACTATCTGCACATTCAACTCTTCCACCTTATTACGAATGCTCCTTGCATTGAGACACAAAGCCTTCAGACTTGTTTTTACAACGGTCTTACCCCTTTTACAATTATGTTGAAAAGTGGCCCTTTTTGATTTTTGACCTGGATTTGTCTGCCTGCCACTATTACTTTTCACCTTGCTACCTGTTGCTTCCACCCCCATTTTACACCCCTCTGTCTCTCTGCTCACCCATTTAAGAACCCCACCACTCTCTGCCACAGAGGGTAGTTGAGGCCAGTTCATTGGCTATATTTAAGAGGGAGTTAGATGTGGCCCTTGTGGCTAAAGGGATCAGGGGGTATGGGGAGAAGGCAGGTGCAGGATACTGAGTTGGATGATCAGCCATGATCATATCGAATGGCGGTGCAGGCTTGAAGGGCCGAATGGCCTACTCCTGCACCTATTTTCTATGTTTCTATGTCTGTTGGTTTGTGGTCACCAATTTTGTTTAGATACAGAATAGAAATGCTCTTCGGCCCACCTAGTCCATGCCGACCATCTATCGCCCGTTTACACAAGTTATCTCATCCCACTTTCTCGTCCACTCCCTATATACTAGAGGCGATTTACAGAGGCCAATTAACATGCAAACCCGCACGTGTTTGGAATGTGGGAGAAAACCAGAGCACCAGGAGAAAACCCATGTGGTCATAGGGTGAACGCGCAATCTCCACACACAGCATTGGAGGTCAGGATTAAACCGAGTCTCTGGCGTTGTGGGGCAGCAGCTCAACCAGCTACACCACTGTGCCCACCATTCTCGAATGCCAATTCAATCCAGTGGTGTCCATGACAGGGCAACAACAATCTTCCAGTTTTGATTTGTCTACAGTTTCATCAGGGAAATAGGTCTGGCTGGTTTAGGGAAGGTGCTTTGAAGGTAGAGCTGTTATGTCCCATGTTTCTGGAAGCTTCCATCCCCATTTCTTGGGATTTCCTGTTTATTAACAGCTTGTCTCTGGACCAGTTGTTGTCTGCAAAAGTTGCTCCTGTTATCTTGGCCAGAATCAGATCATGGCCACTGTCCCAACCTCTTGGCAGCTCTAGTTAATAGAGATTTGTAAAAAAAATTAAAATTGGATGTTTTCATTTAATCTATTCTATTTGGTCATTTAGTGGCACCTGACAGATCTTGTTCTCTTTATTTAGTCAAATGGAACAGGTTTTCTGTGGCCACGGTTTACCAGCGTCCTTTGAAAATGGATTCCGCAGGGCCCGAAGCAACTGCCTGGTCATTTGTTGTGCAGGTTGGCTATTAACCCACTGATTCTGCCTGTCTTATTTTAGTTTGGAAGGAATCTGGTCAGTGTCCTATTTCCGATTCAAGAGGAGAGCGGTTCTTCAATTTTTAGTAGAACTGCTTTCCTTTTTGTACTTTTAGAATTATTATAGATTTGGGGGGGTAAAGGAATCTATTGTTCATTGCTGCCTTTTCATTGAATAGATTTGTGTTATCTAAAGGCATTATACTTGAGTCTCTGGACTGGTTCTACTACTTCTACAGTTTGGGTTTTAAGATCGTACTCTGAATTACTGGGACTGGTTTTCAGTGTACGGGGCTGTGGGAGTTGGATAATTGTTGTGGGAATTAATGGGCTTTTTGGTGAGGGTGTTGTATTCTGGAGCTAAATCAAACGTGGTTTCTCTGGTTCCAGTTTGGGTTTATCTTTTTCAATTTGGTTTCGGGATCCTGGGGTCTCCTCTGTGTTATCGCGAGGACAAGGGAGTAACGAGGAGCACATCGCTTTGAATATTAGGGTGTCAGTTTGAGTGTAGTGGGATAATCATTCCTCTTGTGCTCACTGTTCTCACAATTGGAGATTGACTGTGTATCTGTAGAAGTTTGTAAGAATTATTGCAGACATGCTGAATTTCTCCCGAGAGAATGAATGAGTTTCAATGAAATTCTTACTTGCAGCACAACAGCTGTGTAAACACAGTGCTCATAGATAATGCTATAAACAAATAAAAGGTTCAATCGATTTAAAAAGACCAATGTTAATGCAAAAAGGTTGAAATCCTCGGTGTAACCATAGTTCATAGTTTAGTTGGTGTTTGTAGTGTTCAAAAGCATAATGGTTGATGGGAAGAAGCTGTTCCTGAATAGTGAGTTTACGGTTCCCAGACTCCTATTGTTCATTTATTATTGTCATTCGATAAAAACATGCTTCCACATGAATCATGAACGAAATTTGTACTCGGGTCCGAGCAGCGTAACAGTGCAGTAAGACATCAATAAAGTACAGTAAAGACATCAATAAATTCTAACGTATAAAAACCTTCCACAATAAATCTAAATAATAATGAGCCTATAAATAAATAAATAGTAAAAAGTAGGAAAGCAGCATGGTTAAAAGCCAGCAGCATAATAATGTCCATAGCAGCAGCAGTAGCGGCAGACAGTTCACTGAGGTAGTGAGGGTTCAGTCAGTGAGGTAGGGAGTTGAAAATTCTCACGGCCTCGGGGAAGAAGCTGGCTTTTAGCCTTGTTGTCCTGGCCTTTATGCTGCGCAGCCTTCTCCCTGAGGGGAGGGGGGCAAAGAGTACATTTACCGGGTGGGTGGGGTCCTTCATAATGTTTGAGGCTCTGCTCTTGCACCTGCTGATGTAAATGTCCTCAATGGCAGGGAGGCAGTTAGTTGTGATTTTTTGGGCATATTTGACCACCCTCTACAATGCATCATTCATTTTTAATGATGCTGATGTGTTGCAGGTCCAAGTGGGGTCGTTAGAAATGTGCACCCCCAGATATTTAAAACTGGACCCCATCTCCACAGCTTCTCCTCCGATGTAGAGGGGAGGGGGGGTGTAGCCGCCTTTCCTGAAGTCCACAATCACCTCCCTTGTCTTCCCCACGTTAATGTAGAGGTTGTTTGCTTCACACCAGACTTCAAGTTCTCCCACCTCCTGTCTGTAGCCCGACTCGTCATTGTGGGACATTAATCCCACCATGGCCGTGTCATCTGCAAATTTCACAATATGACTGTTCAGGTGTTTGGCTGAACAGTCAGTCATAGGTGAGAAGAGTGTACAGCAGGGGGCTCAGGACACATCCCTGTGGGGATCCAGGGTACGGGGGGGGGGGGGGGATGGGGGGGGGGGGGATGAGAAACCATAGATTTTAACAGACTGTTGGTCAGGAAGTCTAGTACCCAGTTGCACATGGATGGTTTAATTCCAAGCAGTAGCAGTTTGTTGACTAAAGTCTGTGGAATGATGGTATTGAAGGCAGAACTAAAGTCCAAGAAGAGCAATGTGACATATGAACTCCTGTTGTCCAGATGAGTGAGGGCTGAGTGAATGATGGATGAGATTGCATCAGATGTAGACCGGTTCTTCCTGTAGGTGTACTGATGAGTGTCCACATTGATGTTAATGCTGTCTTTTATGTGGACCATAACCACCTTTCGAAGCATTTTATGATTATCGGGGTGAGAGCCACCGGACGGTAATCACTCAAACCTGACACCACTGACATTTTTGGCACAGGGATGATGGTGGCGGTCTTGAGACATGTGGGCACCACAGCTTGGGAGAGGGAGGTGTTATAGATGTCAGTCAGTACCCCAGTGAGTTAGTGAGCGCAGTCTCTCAGAACCCGTCCCGGGATATTATCCGGGCCTGCTGCTTTGCGGGGGTTGACTCTCATCAGGGACCTTCTCACATCCTCAGCAGTCACCCTGAGAGGCAGCTCACCTGGTGGAAGTGTGAACCTGCATCTGGGGAGGTGTAAAACGAGCATAAAAAGTGTTCAGGGCATCAGGAAGAGATGGGTCCCTGGGGCATGCAGCATCTCTTTTGCTGTGATGGCCTTGATGGACCTTCCACAAGCTCTGGGGGTCATTGGTGGAGAAATGACCTTGGATTTTGAGAGCATAGTTGGCTTTTGCTCTCTTAATTCCAGCTTCCAGCTTCCTCCTCGCTGCTCTCAGCACCGATGCATCTCCCAGCCTGAATGCTGAGTCCCGTGCCTTCAGAAGAGATGGTACATCTCCATTCAGCCAGGGGGATGCAAGCAGAAGCCTCCACGTGGTGCACCCCGGGCAATGCTGACGACAGAAACTGTACCACAGTGACTGACTGAAGTAGCCAATTCTGCAACCACCGACCGTCAACCGTCACTGACCGACCGGAAAGACGTGATATGGAAGATGGCCGGACACGAGGAAGAAGAAGATTCAGCCAGGGGTTTTGGTTGGGGTGGGTGGTGATTTTTCTGGTGGTGGTAACATCATCAATACACTTGCTGATATAGCTGGTGACAGATAAGGCATATTCTTCCAGGTCCACCTTACCACCGTCTGTCGCTGCTTCCCGTTGGAGGGAGAGGTTCACTTACACCTCCTCCAACCTCATTTACTGTATCCACTGTTCAAAGTGTGGACTCCTGTATATCGGCAAGACCAAGCGCAGGCTCGGCGATCATTTCGCTGAACAGCTCTGCTCAGTCCGCCTACCGCTACCTGATCTCCCCATTGTTCAACACTTCAACTCCCCCTCCCATTCCCACACTGACATTTTTGTCCTATGCCTCCTCCATTGTCAGAATGAGGCACAGCGCACATTGAAGGAACAGCACCTCATATTTCGCTTGTGCAGCTCACACCCCAGTGGTATGAACAGTGACTTTTCTCATTTCAAATTACACTTGCTTTTCCCTCTATCTCCATCCGCAGTTCTCCTACCAGTCTTATTGGCTCTGACTACATTTAATATCTGTTTGATTTGTTATTACATTCCCCAACTAACATTAAATTCCACATTTTCCTTGATTTCCATTCCCTGTCCTATTTTCACACCTTGCACTTCCTTATCTTTACACTTGCTGATCTATGCACCGCCCACTCCCCTGGCATCAGTCTGAAGAAATGTCTCATCCCGAAACATCACCCATTCCTTTTCTCTAGAGATGCTGCCTGCCCCGCTGAGTTACTCCGGCATTGTGTATCTATCTTCACCATATCTAGGCTTTCCATTATTCAGCAGGTTTCTATTAGATCTCCCCTCATCCTTCCACATTACAGCAAGTACAGGCCCAAAGCCATCAAACGCTTCTCATACATTAACCCCATTATCCCTGGGATTATTCTCCCAAACCTCCTCTGGATCCTCTCCAATGCCAGCACACTCCTCCTCAGATATGGGACCCAGTACTGTTCACAATATTCCAAATGTGGCCTGAGCAGTGTCTTTGAAAGACACAGCAACATATCCTTGCTTTTATATTCTAGTCCTCTCTAAATGAATGCTCGCATAGCATCTGTCTTTCCGACTATGGACTCGACCTGCAAATTAACATTTTGGGAATGTTGCAGCAGCACATCAGGGTCCCTTTGCACCTCCTCTTTCTGAATCATCTCTACATTTGGAAATAGTCCATACCTTTCCTCCTTCTACCAGCAGCATGACCGTGTATGTTGCAAAGCCCAATTCCATTTGCCACTTCTTTTCCCACAGACCCAAAGTGTCCAAGTCCTTCTGCAGACTGACGGCTTGCTTCAAGTTACCTACCCCTCCACGTAACTGTGTATCATTTGCAAACCTGACGAATAAGCCACCAAATCCATCACCCAGTTCAATGACATATGATGTGCAAAGTAGCCGCAATATAGACGCCTGCGGAACGCGACCAATCACCAGCAGCCATCCAGAAAAGGTTCCCTTCATTGTTTTCTCTCTCTGCTTTCTACCAGTAAGCCGATCCACACCAGTACCTCCCTCCATACCACGGGGTCCTATCTTACCTAGCAGCCTCTTGTGTGCCCCTTATCAAAGTACTTCTGAAAATCCAAACAGACAACATCCCCTGACTCTTCTTTGTCTATCCTGCTTGGTACTTCCTGGATGAATTCCAATAGATTTGTCAGGCATAATTGCCCCTTAACATCCTGACTACGAAAACTGATGGGACTTATTGTTACACGAAGAACAGTTCGTGACATCTCAACGTTACCAGTTTGTAGTATAACAAGAATAGGATTAATCCCGTATAAATAGTTGACAGCCTCATTTAATCCGGGCAGAAAGAGTTCCTATATTACCAATATGTATTGTAACATAAATGTGTGAAACCAAGTATGTCAGGTGACAGGGATAATACTGTTTTCAAGATAATTCTTGAGTTCGCATCAGGATGCACAGGGCCTGGCACGCTACGGAATGCGAATAGTGAGTGTTAAAGTACAGGGACAATATATTTTAAGCACTGTGTGGAGTACATCACATCACTAACATCCTACCTACCCACTCCTTCAGATACCTCCGGCCTTATCTGGAAAAGACCCCACCGTTCCCACATTGATCAATAATCCTAGGCCTAGAGTGGAAGCAAGGTCACCTCGAACGCGAATGGCTGCCTGGGAGAAAAGAGACATATGTAGGTACAATTGCGAGGTAACACGTGATCCGGTATAATAAATATGAATAAAAATGTATGACGACATATCGTCTTCCCTCCCCCACCCTCTATCAGGCAAGAGGTAGAGAAGTGTGAAAACGCAAGACTCCAGATTCAGGAACAATTTATTTCCAGCTGTTATCAGGGAACTGAATGATTCTATCAGCAACGAGAGTATGGGCGTGAGCTACTCTCTCCCTTATTGGGGACCCTTGGACTATATTTAAGTGGAGTTTACTGGGCTTTATCATGCACCAAACATGCACCCTTTATGACCATATAACAATTACAGCACGGAAACAGGCCATCTCGGCCCTACAAGTCCGTGTCGAACACTTATTTTCCCCTGGTCCCATCTACCTGCACTCAGACCATAACCCTCCATTCCTTTCCCATCCATATACTTATACAATTTATTTTTAAATGATAAAATTGAACCTGCCTCCACCACTTCCACTGGAAGCTCATTCCACACAGTTGCCACTCTCTGAGTAAAGAAGTTCCCCCTCATGTTACCCCTAAACTTCTGTCCCTTAATTCTGAAGTCATGTCCTCTTGTTTGAATCTTCCCAACTCTCAATGGGAAAAGCTTATCCACGCCAACTCTGTCTATCCCTCTCATCATTTTAAAGACCTCTATCAAGTCCCCCCTTAACCTTCTGCGCTCCAAAGAATAAAGACCTAACTTATTCAACCTTTCTCTGTAACTTAGTTGCTGAAACCCAGGCAATATTCTAGTAAATCTCCTCTGTACTCTCTATTTTGTTGACATCCTTCCTATAATTGGGCGACCAAAATTGTACACCATACTCCAGAATTGGTCTCACCAATACATGTATCTGTACCCTGTGGATGGCTAGATGTTAGTTATGTATAACCTTTCTGCTGAATAGTTAGCATGCAACAAAAGCTTTTCACTATTCCTCTGTAAACGTGACAATAAAGGAAGCTAAACTATGCTGACAAAAAAAATATCTGTATCAGTGGCAACCGAGTGCTCATAGCACCGTTCTCTGGTCGCAGGTAATGTTCAAAATTCAATCTAAAATCCAAAAATAAAATTCTTGCTCTTGCTTCCGCAGAACAGAAAGACATTGTAGGTATTACTACAAAAACAGATCGTGTGTCCATATACAATATAAATATATACACCATTATATATAAACTTATACC